>NC_134487.1:230894718-231218468 GCF_040206685.1 Ascaphus truei
AATGGGAGTCGTCCCCGTCCCCCCAGTATACGGCCAGAACCATGGACCCGGTACTTGTAGTTCGGACTGTCTCCAACCAGCCATAATGTTGTGAGAGTGAAATTATGTCTAAGTCCAGCTTTGGTACATTAGAAGCAACTCTGAAACTTAACCTAAGCGTTTTTCGAAGCTACTTTTTGGCTAACTTCTTATAGGAAGGTCTAGGAGCTCTGAAAATGAACGTGCACGTCTTTCACTCTTCCCGAGGGACTTAGAAGAATTTTGTGTTATTTTTTATTAAAATGGTGTATAAGGGTATATATATAAATATATTTTATGCACTGTATATGAGCTGGCGATTTCTAAGTCTGTGGTTCCGAGAGGGGGTAACCAGGCTCACTAATAAAGGTCAAGCCACTTGGCTGCCAGAATGCCCTGCTTCAGCACAGACCAGAAAGGCATTGTGATAAGCGTATCCCCGGTATAGTCAGGGGTTAATGGGAGTCGTCCCCGTCCCCCCAGTATACGGCCAGAACCATGGACCCGGTACTTGTGGTTCGGACTCTCTCCAACCAGCCATAATGTTGTGAGAGTGAAATTATGTCTAAGTCCAGCTTTGGTACATTAGAAGCAACTCTGAAACTTAACCTAAGCGTTTTTCGAAGCTACTTTTTGGCTAACTTCTTATAGGAAGGTCTAGGAGCCCTGAAAATGAACGTGCGCGTCTTTCACTCTTCCCGAGGGACTTAGAAGAATTTTGTGATATTTTTTATTAAAATGGTGTATAAGGGTATATATATAAATATATTTTATGCACTGTATATGAGCTGGCGATTTCTAAGTCTGTGGTTCCGAGAGGGGGTAACCAGGCTCACTAATAAAAGTCAAGCCACTTGGCTGCCAGAATGCCCTCCTTCAGCACAGACCAGAAAGGCATTGTGATAAGCGTATCCCCGGTATAGTCAGGGGTTAATGGGAGTCGTCCCCGTCCCCCCAGTATACGGCCAGAACCATGGACCCGGTACTGGTGGTTCGGACTGTCTCCAACCAGCCATAATGTTGTGACAGTGAAATTATGTCTAAGTCCAGCTTTGGTACATTAGAAGCAACTCTGAAACTTAACCTAAGCGTTTTTCGAAGCTACTTTTTGGCTAACTTCTTATAGGAAGGTCTAGGAGCTCTGAAAATGAACGTGCGTGTCTTTCACTCTTCCCGAGGTACTTAGAAGAATTTTGTGATATTTTTTATTAAAATGGTGTATAAGGGTATATATATAAATATATTTTATGCACTGTATATGAGCTGGCGATTTCTAAGTCTGTGGTTCCGAGAGGGGGTAACCAGGCTCACTAATAAAAGTCAAGCCACTTGGCTGCCAGAATGCCCTCCTTCAGCACAGACCAGAAAGGCATTGTGATAAGCGTATCCCCGGTATAGTCAGGGGTTAATGGGAGTCGTCCCCGTCCCCCCAGTATACGGCCAGAACCATGGACCCGGTACTGGTGGTTCGGACTGTCTCCAACCAGCCATAATGTTGTGACAGTGAAATTATGTCTAAGTCCAGCTTTGGTACATTAGAAGCAACTCTGAAACTTAACCTAAGCGTTTTTCGAAGCTACTTTTTGGCTAACTTCTTATAGGAAGGTCTAGGAGCTCTGAAAATGAACGTGCGTGTCTTTCACTCTTCCCGAGGTACTTAGAAGAATTTTGTGATATTTTTTATTAAAATGGTGTATAAGGGTATATATATAAATATATTTTATGCACTGTATATGAGCTGGCGATTTCTAAGTCTGTGGTTCCGAGAGGGGGTAACCAGGCTCACTAATAAAGGTCAAGCCACTTGGCTGCCAGAATGCCCTCCTTCAGCACAGACCAGAAAGGCATTGTGATAAGCGTATCCCCGGTATAGTCAGGGGTTAATGGGAGTCGTCCCCGTCCCCCCAGTATACGGCCAGAACCATGGACCCGGTACTTGTGGTTCGGACTGTCTCCAACCAGCCATAATGTTGTGAGAGTGAAATTATGTCTAAGTCCAGCTTTGGTACATTAGAAGCAACTCTGAAACTTAACCTAAACGTTTTTCGAAGCTACTTTTTGGCTAACTTCTTATACTGTAGGAAGGTCTAGGAGCTCTGAATATGAACGTGCACGTCTTTCACTCTTCCCGAGGGACTTAGAAGAATTTTGTGATATTTTTTATTAAAATGGTGTATAAGGGTATATATATAAATATATTTTATGCACTGTATATGAGCTGGCGATTTCTAAGTCTGTGGTTCCGAGAGGGGGTAACCAGGCTCACTAATAAAGGTCAAGCCACTTGGCTGCCAGAATGCCCTGCTTCAGCACAGACCAGAAAGGCATTGTGATAAGCGTATCCCCGGTATAGTCAGGGGTTAATTGGAGTCGTCCCCGTCCCCCCAGTATACGGCCAGAACCATGGACCCGATACTTGTGGTTCGGACTCTCTCCAACCAGCCATAATGTTGTGAGAGTGAAATTATGTCTAAGTCCAGCTTTGGTACATTAGAAGCAACTCTGAAACTTAACCTAAACGTTTTTCGAAGCTACTTTTTGGCTAACTTCTTATAGGAAGGTCTAGGAGCTCTGAAAATGAACGTGCACGTCTTTCACTCTTCCCGAGGGACTTAGAAGAATTTTGTGTTATTTTTTATTAAAATGGTGTATAAGGGTATATATATAAATATATTTTATGCACTGTATATGAGCTGGCGATTTCTAAGTCTGTGGTTCCGAGAGGGGGTAACCAGGCTCACTAATAAAGGTCAAGCCACTTGGCTGCCAGAATGCCCTGCTTCAGCACAGACCAGAAAGGCATTGTGATAAGCGTATCCCCGGTATAGTCAGGGGTTAATGGGAGTCGTCCCCGTCCCCCCAGTATACGGCCAGAACCATGGACCCGGTACTTGTGGTTCGGACTCTCTCCAACCAGCCATAATGTTGTGAGAGTGAAATTATGTCTAAGTCCAGCTTTGGTACATTAGAAGCAACTCTGAAACTTAACCTAAGCGTTTTTCGAAGCTACTTTTTGGCTAACTTCTTATAGGAAGGTCTAGGAGCCCTGAAAATGAACGTGCGCGTCTTTCACTCTTCCCGAGGGACTTAGAAGAATTTTGTGATATTTTTTATTAAAATGGTGTATAAGGGTATATATATAAATATATTTTATGCACTGTATATGAGCTGGCGATTTCTAAGTCTGTGGTTCCGAGAGGGGGTAACCAGGCTCACTAATAAAAGTCAAGCCACTTGGCTGCCAGAATGCCCTCCTTCAGCACAGACCAGAAAGGCATTGTGATAAGCGTATCCCCGGTATAGTCAGGGGTTAATGGGAGTCGTCCCCGTCCCCCCAGTATACGGCCAGAACCATGGACCCGGTACTGGTGGTTCGGACTGTCTCCAACCAGCCATAATGTTGTGACAGTGAAATTATGTCTAAGTCCAGCTTTGGTACATTAGAAGCAACTCTGAAACTTAACCTAAGCGTTTTTCGAAGCTACTTTTTGGCTAACTTCTTATAGGAAGGTCTAGGAGCTCTGAAAATGAACGTGCGTGTCTTTCACTCTTCCCGAGGTACTTAGAAGAATTTTGTGATATTTTTTATTAAAATGGTGTATAAGGGTATATATATAAATATATTTTATGCACTGTATATGAGCTGGCGATTTCTAAGTCTGTGGTTCCGAGAGGGGGTAACCAGGCTCACTAATAAAAGTCAAGCCACTTGGCTGCCAGAATGCCCTCCTTCAGCACAGACCAGAAAGGCATTGTGATAAGCGTATCCCCGGTATAGTCAGGGGTTAATGGGAGTCGTCCCCGTCCCCCCAGTATACGGCCAGAACCATGGACCCGGTACTGGTGGTTCGGACTGTCTCCAACCAGCCATAATGTTGTGACAGTGAAATTATGTCTAAGTCCAGCTTTGGTACATTAGAAGCAACTCTGAAACTTAACCTAAGCGTTTTTCGAAGCTACTTTTTGGCTAACTTCTTATAGGAAGGTCTAGGAGCTCTGAAAATGAACGTGCGTGTCTTTCACTCTTCCCGAGGTACTTAGAAGAATTTTGTGATATTTTTTATTAAAATGGTGTATAAGGGTATATATATAAATATATTTTATGCACTGTATATGAGCTGGCGATTTCTAAGTCTGTGGTTCCGAGAGGGGGTAACCAGGCTCACTAATAAAGGTCAAGCCACTTGGCTGCCAGAATGCCCTGCTTCAGCACAGACCAGAAAGGCATTGTGATAAGCGTATCCCCGGTATAGTCAGGGGTTAATGGGAGTCGTCCCCGTCCCCCCAGTATACGGCCAGAACCATGGACCCGGTACTTGTAGTTCGGACTGTCTCCAACCAGCCATAATGTTGTGAGAGTGAAATTATGTCTAAGTCCAGCTTTGGTACATTAGAAGCAACTCTGAAACTTAACCTAAGCGTTTTTCGAAGCTACTTTTTGGCTAACTTCTTATAGGAAGGTCTAGGAGCTCTGAAAATGAACGTGCACGTCTTTCACTCTTCCCGAGGGACTTAGAAGAATTTTGTGTTATTTTTTATTAAAATGGTGTATAAGGGTATATATATAAATATATTTTATGCACTGTATATGAGCTGGCGATTTCTAAGTCTGTGGTTCCGAGAGGGGGTAACCAGGCTCACTAATAAAGGTCAAGCCACTTGGCTGCCAGAATGCCCTGCTTCAGCACAGACCAGAAAGGCATTGTGATAAGCGTATCCCCGGTATAGTCAGGGGTTAATGGGAGTCGTCCCCGTCCCCCCAGTATACGGCCAGAACCATGGACCCGGTACTTGTGGTTCGGACTCTCTCCAACCAGCCATAATGTTGTGAGAGTGAAATTATGTCTAAGTCCAGCTTTGGTACATTAGAAGCAACTCTGAAACTTAACCTAAGCGTTTTTCGAAGCTACTTTTTGGCTAACTTCTTATAGGAAGGTCTAGGAGCCCTGAAAATGAACGTGCGCGTCTTTCACTCTTCCCGAGGGACTTAGAAGAATTTTGTGATATTTTTTATTAAAATGGTGTATAAGGGTATATATATAAATATATTTTATGCACTGTATATGAGCTGGCGATTTCTAAGTCTGTGGTTCCGAGAGGGGGTAACCAGGCTCACTAATAAAAGTCAAGCCACTTGGCTGCCAGAATGCCCTCCTTCAGCACAGACCAGAAAGGCATTGTGATAAGCGTATCCCCGGTATAGTCAGGGGTTAATGGGAGTCGTCCCCGTCCCCCCAGTATACGGCCAGAACCATGGACCCGGTACTGGTGGTTCGGACTGTCTCCAACCATCCATAATGTTGTGACAGTGAAATTATGTCTAAGTCCAGCTTTGGTACATTAGAAGCAACTCTGAAACTTAACCTAAGCGTTTTTCGAAGCTACTTTTTGGCTAACTTCTTATAGGAAGGTCTAGGAGCTCTGAAAATGAACGTGCGTGTCTTTCACTCTTCCCGAGGTACTTAGAAGAATTTTGTGATATTTTTTATTAAAATGGTGTATAAGGGTATATATATAAATATATTTTATGCACTGTATATGAGCTGGCGATTTCTAAGTCTGTGGTTCCGAGAGGGGGTAACCAGGCTCACTAATAAAAGTCAAGCCACTTGGCTGCCAGAATGCCCTCCTTCAGCACAGACCAGAAAGGCATTGTGATAAGCGTATCCCCGGTATAGTCAGGGGTTAATGGGAGTCGTCCCCGTCCCCCCAGTATACGGCCAGAACCATGGACCCGGTACTGGTGGTTCGGACTGTCTCCAACCAGCCATAATGTTGTGACAGTGAAATTATGTCTAAGTCCAGCTTTGGTACATTAGAAGCAACTCTGAAACTTAACCTAAGCGTTTTTCGAAGCTACTTTTTGGCTAACTTCTTATAGGAAGGTCTAGGAGCTCTGAAAATGAACGTGCGTGTCTTTCACTCTTCCCGAGGTACTTAGAAGAATTTTGTGATATTTTTTATTAAAATGGTGTATAAGGGTATATATATAAATATATTTTATGCACTGTATATGAGCTGGCGATTTCTAAGTCTGTGGTTCCGAGAGGGGGTAACCAGGCTCACTAATAAAGGTCAAGCCACTTGGCTGCCAGAATGCCCTGCTTCAGCACAGACCAGAAAGGCATTGTGATAAGCGTATCCCCGGTATAGTCAGGGGTTAATGGGAGTCGTCCCCGTCCCCCCAGTATACGGCCAGAACCATGGACCCGGTACTTGTAGTTCGGACTGTCTCCAACCAGCCATAATGTTGTGAGAGTGAAATTATGTCTAAGTCCAGCTTTGGTACATTAGAAGCAACTCTGAAACTTAACCTAAGCGTTTTTCGAAGCTACTTTTTGGCTAACTTCTTATAGGAAGGTCTAGGAGCTCTGAAAATGAACGTGCGTGTCTTTCACTCTTCCCGAGGTACTTAGAAGAATTTTGTGATATTTTTTATTAAAATGGTGTATAAGGGTATATATATAAATATATTTTATGCACTGTATATGAGCTGGCGATTTCTAAGTCTGTGGTTCCGAGAGGGGGTAACCAGGCTCACTAATAAAGGTCAAGCCACTTGGCTGCCAGAATGCCCTCCTTCAGCACAGACCAGAAAGGCATTGTGATAAGCGTATCCCCGGTATAGTCAGGGGTTAATGGGAGTCGTCCCCGTCCCCCCAGTATACGGCCAGAACCATGGACCCGGTACTTGTGGTTCGGACTGTCTCCAACCAGCCATAATGTTGTGAGAGTGAAATTATGTCTAAGTCCAGCTTTGGTACATTAGAAGCAACTCTGAAACTTAACCTAAGCGTTTTTCGAAGCTACTTTTTGGCTAACTTCTTATAGGAAGGTCTAGGAGCTGTGAAAATGAACGTGCGCGTCTTTCACTCTTCCCGAGGGACTTAGAAGAATTTTGTGATATTTTTTATTAAAATGGTGTATAAGGGTATATATATAAATATATTTTATGCACTGTATATGAGCTGGCGATTTCTAAGTCTGTGGTTCCGAGAGGGGGTAACCAGGCTCACTAATAAAGGTCAAGCCACTTGGCTGCCAGAATGCCCTGCTTCAGCACAGACCAGAAAGGCATTGTGATAAGCGTATCCCCGGTATAGTCAGGGGTTAATGGGAGTCGTCCCCGTCCCCCCAGTATACGGCCAGAACCATGGACCCGGTACTTGTGGTTCGGACTGTCTCCAACCAGCCATAATGTTGTGAGAGTGAAATTATGTCTAAGTCCAGCTTTGGTACATTAGAAGCAACTCTGAAACTTAACCTAAGCGTTTTTCGAAGCTACTTTTTGGCTAACTTCTTATAGGAAGGTCTAGGAGCTCTGAAAATGAACGTGCGCGTCTTTCACTCTTCCCGAGGGACTTAGAAGAATTTTGTGATATTTTTTATTAAAATGGTGTATAAGGGTATATATATAAATATATTTTATGCACTGTATATGAGCTGGCGATTTCTAAGTCTGTGGTTCCGAGAGGGGGTAACCAGGCTCACTAATAAAGGTCAAGCCACTTGGCTGCCAGAATGCCCTGCTTCAGCACAGACCAGAAAGGCATTGTGATAAGCGTATCCCCGGTATAGTCAGGGGTTAATGGGAGTCGTCCCCGTCCCCCCAGTATACGGCCAGAACCATGGACCCGGTACTTGTGGTTCGGACTGTCTCCAACCAGCCATAATGTTGTGAGAGTGAAATTATGTCTAAGTCCAGCTTTGGTACATTAGAAGCAACTCTGAAACTTAACCTAAGCGTTTTTCGAAGCTACTTTTTGGCTAACTTCTTATAGGAAGGTCTAGGAGCTCTGAAAATGAACGTGCGCGTCTTTCACTCTTCCCGAGGGACTTAGAAGAATTTTGTGATATTTTTTATTAAAATGGTGTATAAGGGTATATATATAAATATATTTTATGCACTGTATATGAGCTGGCGATTTCTAAGTCTGTGGTTCCGAAAGGGGGTAACCAGGCTCACTAATAAAGGTCAAGCCACTTGGCTGCCAGAATGCCCTCCTTCAGCACAGACCAGAAAGGCATTGTGATAAGCGTATCCCCGGTATAGTCAGGGGTTAATGGGAGTCGTCCCCGTCCCCCCAGTATACGGCCAGAACCATGGACCCGGTACTTGTGGTTCGGACTGTCTCCAACCAGCCATAATGTTGTGAGAGTGAAATTATGTCTAAGTCCAGCTTTGGTACATTAGAAGCAACTCTGAAACTTAACCTAAGCGTTTTTCGAAGCTACTATTTGGCTAACTTCTTATAGGAAGGTCTAAGAGCTCTGAAAATGAACGTGCGCGTCTTTCACTCTTCCCGAGGGACTTAGAAGAATTTTGTGATATTTTTTATTAAAATGGTGTATAAGGGTATATATATAAATATATTTTATGCACTGTATATGAGCTGGCGATTTCTAAGTCTGTGGTTCCGAGAGGGGGTAACCAGGCTCACTAATAAAGGTCAAGTTACTTGGCTGCCAGAATGCCCTGCTTCAGCACAGACCAGAAAGGCATTGTGATAAGCGTATCCCCGGTATAGTCAGGGGTTAATTGGAGTCGTCCCCGTCCCCCCAGTATACGGCCAGAACCATGGACCCGGTACTTGTGGTTCGGACTGTCTCCAACCAGCCATAATGTTGTGAGAGTGAAATTATGTCTAAGTCCAGCTTTGGTACATTAGAAGCAACTCTGAAACTTAACCTAAGCGTTTTTCGAAGCTACTTTTTGGCTAACTTCTTATAGGAAGGTCTAGGAGCTCTGAAAATGAACGTGCGCGTCTTTCACTCTTCCCGAGGGACTTAGAAGAATTTTGTGATATTTTTTATTAAAATGGTGTATAAGGGTATATATATAAATATATTTTATGCACTGTATATGAGCTGGCGATTTCTAAGTCTGTGGTTCCGAGAGGGGGTAACCAGGCTCACTAATAAAGGTCAAGCCACTTGGCTGCCAGAATGCCCTCCTTCAGCACAGACCAGAAAGGCATTGTGATAAGCGTATCCCCGGTATAGTCAGGGGTTAATGGGAGTCGTCCCCGTCCCCCCAGTATACGGCCAGAACCATGGACCCGGTACTTGTAGTTCGGACTGTCTCCAACCAGCCATAATGTTGTGAGAGTGAAATTATGTCTAAGTCCAGCTTTGGTACATTAGAAGCAACTCTGAAACTTAACCTAAGCGTTTTTCGAAGATACTTTTTGGCTAACTTCTTATAGGAAGGTCTAGGAGCTCTGAAAATGAACGTGCGCGTCTTTCACTCTTCCCGAGGGACTTAGAAGAATTTTGTGATATTTTTTATTAAAATGGTGTATAAGGGTATATATATAAATATATTTTATGCACTGTATATGAGCTGGCGATTTCTAAGTCTGTGGTTCCGAGAGTGGGTAACCAGGCTCACTAATAAAGGTCAAGCCACTTGGCTGCCAGAATGCCCTGCTTCAGCACAGACCAGAAAGGCATTGTGATAAGCGTATCCCCGGTATAGTCAGGGGTTAATGGGAGTCGTCCCCGTCCCCCCAGTATACGGCCAGAACCATGGACCCGGTACTTGTGGTTCGGACTGTCTCCAACCAGCCATAATGTTGTGAGAGTGAAATTATGTCTAAGTCCAGCTTTGGTACATTAGAAGCAACTCTGAAACTTAACCTAAGCGTTTTTCGAAGCTACTTTTTGGCTAACTTCTTATAGGAAGGTCTAGGAGCTCTGAAAATGAACGTGCTCGTCTTTCACTCTTCCCGAGGGACTTAGAAGAATTTTGTGATATTTTTTATTAAAATGGTGTATAAGGGTATATATATAAATATATTTTATGCACTGTATATGAGCTGGCGATTTCTAAGTCTGTGGTTCCGAGAGGGGATAACCAGGCTCACTAATAAAGGTCAAGCCACTTGGCTGCCAGAATGCCCTGCTTCAGCACAGACCAGAAAGGCATTGTGATAAGCGTATCCCCGGTATAGTCAGGGGTTAATGGGAGTCGTCGCCGTCCCCCCAGTATACGGCCAGAACCATGGACCCGGTACTTGTGGTTCGGACTCTCTCCAACCAGCCATAATGTTGTGAGAGTGAAATTATGTCTAAGTCCAGCTTTGGTACATTAGAAGCAACTCTGAAACTTAACCTAAACGTTTTTCGAAGCTACTTTTTGGCTAACTTCTTATAGGAAGGTCTAGGAGCTCTGAAAATGAACGTGCACGTCTTTCACTCTTCCCGAGAGACTTAGAAGAATTTTGTGATATTTTTTATTAAAATGGTGTATAAGGGTATATATATAAATATATTTTATGCACTGTATATGAGCTGGCGATTTCTAAGTCTGTGGTTCCGAGAGGGGGTAACCAGGCTCACTAATAAAGGTCAAGCCACTTGGCTGCCAGAATGCCCTGCTTCAGCACAGACCAGAAAGGCATTGTGATAAGCGTATCCCCGGTATAGTCAGGGGTTAATGGGAGTCGTCCCCGTCCCCCCAGTATACGGCCAGAACCATGGACCCGGTACTTGTGGTTCGGACTGTCTCCAACCAGCCATAATGTTGTGAGAGTGAAATTATGTCTAAGTCCAGCTTTGGTACATTAGAAGCAACTCTGAAACTTAACCTAAGCGTTTTTCGAAGCTACTTTTTGGCTAACTTCTTATAGGAAGGTCTAGGAGCTCTGAAAATGAACGTGCGCGTCTTTCACTCTTCCCGAGGGACTTAGAAGAATTTTGTGATATTTTTTATTAAAATGGTGTATAAGGGTATATATATAAATATATTTTATGCACTGTATATGAGCTGGCGATTTCTAAGTCTGTGGTTCCGAGAGGGGGTAACCAGGCTCACTAATAAAGGTCAAGCCACTTGGCTGCCAGAATGCCCTGCTTCAGCACAGACCAGAAAGGCATTGTGATAAGCGTATCCCCGGTATAGTCAGGGGTTAATGGGAGTCGTCGCCGTCCCCCCAGTATACGGCCAGAACCATGGACCCGGTACTTGTGGTTCGGACTGTCTCCAACCAGCCATAATGTTGTGAGAGTGAAATTATGTCTAAGTCCAGCTTTGGTACATTAGAAGCAACTCTGAAACTTAACCTAAGCGTTTTTCGAAGCTACTTTTTGGCTAACTTCTTATAGGAAGGTCTAGGAGCTCTGAAAATGAACGTGCGCGTCTTTCACTCTTCCCGAGGGACTTAGAAGAATTTTGTGATATTTTTTATAAAAATGGTGTATAAGGGTATATATATAAATATATTTTATGCACTGTATATGAGCTGGCGATTTCTAAGTCTGTGATTCCGAGAGGGGGTAACCAGGCTCACTAATAAAGGTCAAGCCACTTGGCTGCCAGAATGCCCTGCTTCAGCACAGACCAGAAAGGCATTGTGATAAGCGTATCCCCGGTATAGTCAGGGGTTAATGGGAGTCGTCGCCGTCCCCCCAGTATACGGCCAGAACCATGGACCCGGTACTTGTGGTTCGGACTGTCTCCAAGCAGCCATAATGTTGTGAGAGTGAAATTATGTCTAAGTCCAGCTTTGGTACATTAGAAGCAACTCTGAAACTTAACCTAAGCGTTTTTCGAAGCTACTTTTTGGCTAACTTCTTATAGGAAGGTCTAGGAGCTCTGAAAATGAACGTGCGCGTCTTTCACTCTTCCCGAGGGACTTAGAAGAATTTTGTGATATTTTTTATTAAAATGGTGTATAAGGGTATATATATAAATATATTTTATGCACTGTATATGAGCTGGCGATTTCTAAGTCTGTGGTTCCGAGAGGGGGTAACCAGGCTCACTAATAAAGGTCAAGCCACTTGGCTGCCAGAATGCCCTGCTTCAGCACAGACCAGAAAGGCATTGTGATAAGCGTATCCCCGGTATAGTCAGGGGTTAATTGGAGTCGTCCCCGTCCCCCCAGTATACGGCCAGAACCATGGACCCGGTACTTGTGGTTCGGACTATCTCCAACCAGCCATAATGTTGTGAGAGTGAAATTATGTCTAAGTCCAGCTTTGGTACATTAGAAGCAACTCTGAAACTTAACCTAAGCGTTTTTCGAAGCTACTTTTTGGCTAACTTCTTATAGGAAGGTCTAGGAGCTCTGAAAATGAACGTGCGCGTCTTTCACTCTTCCCGAGGGACTTAGAAGAATTTTGTGATATTTTTTATTAAAATGGTGTATAAGGGTATATATATAAATATATTTTATGCACTGTATATGAGCTGGCGATTTCTAAGTCTGTGGTTCCGAGAGGGGGTAACCAGGCTCACTAATAAAGGTCAAGCCACTTGGCTGCCAGAATGCCCTGCTTCAGCACAGACCAGAAAGGCATTGTGATAAGCGTATCCCCGGTATAGTCAGGGGTTAATGGGAGTCGTCCCCGTCCCCCCAGTATACGGCCAGAACCATGGACCCGGTACTTGTGGTTCGGACTGTCTCCAACCAGCCATAATGTTGTGAGAGTGAAATTATGTCTAAGTCCAGCTTTGGTACATTAGAAGCAACTCTGAAACTTAACCTAAGCGTTTTTCGAAGCTACTTTTTGGCTAACTTCTTATAGGAAGGTCTAGGAGCTCTGAAAATTAACGTGCGCGTCTTTCACTCTTCCCGAGGGACTTAGAAGAATGTTGTGATATTTTTTATTAAAATGGTGTATAAGGGTATATATATAAATATATTTTATGCACTGTATATGAGCTGGCGATTTCTAAGTCTGTGGTTCCGAGAGGGGGTAACCAGGCTCACTAATAAAGGTCAAGCCACTTGGCTGCCAGAATGCCCTGCTTCAGCACAGACCAGAAAGGCATTGTGATAAGCGTATCCCCGGTATAGTCAGGGGTTAATGGGAGTCGTCCCCGTCCCCCCAGTATACGGCCAGAACCATGGACCCGGTACTTGTGGTTCGGACTGTCTCCAACCAGCCATAATGTTGTGAGAGTGAAATTATGTCTAAGTCCAGCTTTGGTACATTAGAAGCAACTCTGAAACTTAACCTAAGCGTTTTTCGAAGCTACTTTTTGGCTAACTTCTTATAGGAAGGTCTAGGAGCTCTGAAAATTAACGTGCGCGTCTTTCACTCTTCCCGAGGGACTTAGAAGAATGTTGTGATATTTTTTATTAAAATGGTGTATAAGGGTATATATATAAATATATTTTATGCACTGTATATGAGCTGGCGATTTCTAAGTCTGTGGTTCCGAGAGGGGGTAACCAGGCTCACTAATAAAGGTCAAGCCACTTGGCTGCCAGAATGCCCTGCTTCAGCACAGACCAGAAAGGCATTGTGATAAGCGTATCCCCGGTATAGTCAGGGGTTAATGGGAGTCGTCCCCGTCCCCCCAGTATACGGCCAGAACCATGGACCCGGTACTTGTGGTTCGGACTGTCTCCAACCAGCCATAATGTTGTGAGAGTGAAATTATGTCTAAGTCCAGCTTTGGTACATTAGAAGCAACTCTGAAACTTAACCTAAGCGTTTTTCGAAGCTACTTTTTGGCTAACTTCTTATAGGAAGGTCTAGGAGCTCTGAAAATGAACGTGCACGTCTTTCTCTCTTCCCGAGGGACTTAGAAGAATTTTGTGATATTTTTTATTAAAATGGTGTATAAGGGTATATATATAAATATATTTTATGCACTGTATATGAGCTGGCGATTTCTAAGTCTGTGGTTCCGAGAGGGGGTAACCAGGCTCACTAATAAAGGTCAAGCCACTTGGCTGCCAGAATGCCCTGCTTCAGCACAGACCAGAAAGGCATTGTGATAAGCGTATCCCCGGTATAGTCAGGGGTTAAAGGGAGTCGTCCCCATCCCCCCAGTATACGGCCAGAACCATGGACCCGGTACTTGTGGTTCGGACTATGTCCATCCAGCCATAATGTTGTGAGAGTGAAATTATGTGTAAGTCCAGCTTTGGTACATTAGAAGCAACTCTGAAACTTAACCTAAGCGTTTTTCGAAGCTACTTTTTGGCTAACTTCTTATAGGAAGGTCTAGGAGCTCTGAAAATGAATGTGCGTGTCTTTCACTCTTCCCGAGGGACTTAGAAGAATTTTGTGATATTTTTTATTAAAATGGTGTATAAGGGTATATATATAAATATATTTTATGCACTGTATATGAGCTGGCGATTTCTAAGTCTGTGGTTCCGAGAGGGGGTAACCAGGCTCACTAATAAAGGTCAAGCCACTTGGCTGCCAGAATGCCCTGCTTCAGCACAGACCAGAAAGGCATTGTGATAAGCGTATCCCCGGTATAGTCAGGGGTTAATGGGAGTCGTCCCCGTCCCCCCAGTATACGGCCAGAACCATGGACCCGGTACTTGTGGTTCGGACTGTCTCCAACCAGCCATAATGTTGTGAGAGTGAAATTATGTCTAAGTCCAGCTTTGGTACATTAGAAGCAACTCTGAAACTTAACCTAAGCGTTTTTCGAAGCTACTTTTTGGCTAACTTCTTATAGGAAGGTCTAGGAGCTCTAAAAATGAACGTGCGCGTCTTTCACTCTTCCCGAGGGACTTAGAAGAATTTTGTGATATTTTTTATTAAAATGGTGTATAAGGGTATATATATAAATATATTTTATGCACTGTATATGAGCTGGCGATTTCTAAGTCTGTGGTTCCGAGAGGGGGTAACCAGGCTCACTAATAAAGGTCAAGCCACTTGGCTGCCAGAATGCCCTGCTTCAGCACAGACCAGAAAGGCATTGTGATAAGCGTATCCCCGGTATAGTCAGGGGTTAATGGGAGTCGTCCCCGTCCCCCCAGTATACGGCCAGAACCATGGACCCGGTACTTGTGGTTCGGACTGTCTCCAACCAGCCATAATGTTGTGAGAGTGAAATTATGTCTAAGTCCAGCTTTGGTACATTAGAAGCAACTCTGAAACTTAACCTAAGCGTTTTTCGAAGCTACTTTTTGGCTAACTTCTTATAGGAAGGTCTAGGAGCTCTGAAAATTAACGTGCGCGTCTTTCACTCTTCCCGAGGGACTTAGAAGAATGTTGTGATATTTTTTATTAAAATGGTGTATAAGGGTATATATATAAATATATTTTATGCACTGTATATGAGCTGGCGATTTCTAAGTCTGTGGTTCCGAGAGGGGGTAACCAGGCTCACTAATAAAGGTCAAGCCACTTGGCTGCCAGAATGCCCTGCTTCAGCACAGACCAGAAAGGCATTGTGATAAGCGTATCCCCGGTATAGTCAGGGGTTAATGGGAGTCGTCCCCGTCCCCCCAGTATACGGCCAGAACCATGGACCCGGTACTTGTGGTTCGGACTGTCTCCAACCAGCCATAAAGTTGTGAGAGTGAAATTATGTCTAAGTCCAGCTTTGGTACATTAGAAGCAACTCTGAAACTTAACCTAAGCGTTTTTCGAAGCTACTTTTTGGCTAACTTCTTATAGGAAGGTCTAGGAGCTCTGAAAATGAACGTGCACGTCTTTCACTCTTCCCGAGGGACTTAGAAGAATTTTGTGATATTTTTTATTAAAATGGTGTATAAGGGTATATATATAAATATATTTTATGCACTGTATATGAGCTGGCGATTTCTAAGTCTGTGGTTCCGAGAGGGGGTAACCAGGCTCACTAATAAAGGTCAAGCCACTTGGCTGCCAGAATGCCCTGCTTCAGCACAGACCAGAAAGGCATTGTGATAAGCGTATCCCCGGTATAGTCAGGGGTTAAAGGGAGTCGTCCCCATCCCCCCAGTATACGGCCAGAACCATGGACCCGGTACTTGTGGTTCGGACTATGTCCATCCAGCCATAATGTTGTGAGAGTGAAATTATGTGTAAGTCCAGCTTTGGTACATTAGAAGCAACTCTGAAACTTAACCTAAGCGTTTTTCGAAGCTACTTTTTGGCTAACTTCTTATAGGAAGGTCTAGGAGCTCTGAAAATGAACGTGCGTGTCTTTCACTCTTCCCGAGGGACTTAGAAGAATTTTGTGATATTTTTTATTAAAATGGTGTATAAGGGTATATATATAAATATATTTTATGCACTGTATATGAGCTGGCGATTTCTAAGTCTGTGGTTCCGAGAGGGGGTAACCAGGCTCACTAATAAAGGTCAAGCCACTTGGCTGCCAGAATGCCCTGCTTCAGCACAGACCAGAAAGGCATTGTGATAAGCGTATCCCCGGTATAGTCAGGGGTTAATGGGAGTCGTCCCCGTCCCCCCAGTATACGGCCAGAACCATGGACCCGGTACTTGTGGTTCGGACTGTCTCCAACCAGCCATAATGTTGTGAGAGTGAAATTATGTCTAAGTCCAGCTTTGGTACATTAGAAGCAACTCTGAAACTTAACCTAAGCGTTTTTCGAAGCTACTTTTTGGCTAACTTCTTATAGGAAGGTCTAGGAGCTCTAAAAATGAACGTGCGCGTCTTTCACTCTTCCCGAGGGACTTAGAAGAATTTTGTGATATTTTTTATTAAAATGGTGTATAAGGGTATATATATAAATATATTTTATGCACTGTATATGAGCTGGCGATTTCTAAGTCTGTGGTTCCGAGAGGGGGTAACCAGGCTCACTAATAAAGGTCAAGCCACTTGGCTGCCAGAATGCCCTGCTTCAGCACAGACCAGAAAGGCATTGTGATAAGCGTATCCCCGGTATAGTCAGGGGTTAATGGGAGTCGTCCCCGTCCCCCCAGTATACGGCCAGAACCATGGACCCGGTACTTGTGGTTCGGACTGTGTCCAACCAGCCATAATGTTGTGAGAGTGAAATTATGTGTAAGTCCAGCTTTGGTACATTAGAAGCAACTCTGAAACTTAACCTAAGCGTTTTTCGAAGCTACTTTTTGGCTAACTTCTTATAGGAAGGTCTAGGAGCTCTGAAAATGAACGTGCGCGTCTTTCACTCTTCCCGAGGGACTTAGAAGAATTTTGTGATATTTTTTATTAAAATGGTGTATAAGGGTATATATATAAATATATTTTATGCACTGTATATGAGCTGGCGATTTCTAAGTCTGTGGTTCCGAGAGGGGGTAACCAGGCTCACTAATAAAGGTCAAGCCACTTGGCTGCCAGAATGCCCTGCTTCAGCACAGACCAGAAAGGCATTGTGATAAGCGTATCCCCGGTATAGTCAGGGGTTAATGGGAGTCGTCCCCGTCCCCCCAGTATACGGCCAGAACCATGGACCCGGTACTTGTGGTTCGGACTGTCTCCAACCAGCCATAATGTTGTGAGAGTGAAATTATGTCTAAGTCCAGCTTTGGTACATTAGAAGCAACTCTGAAACTTAACCTAAGCGTTTTTCAAAGCTACTTTTTGGCTAACTTCTTATAGGAAGGTCTAGGAGCTCTAAAAATGAACGTGCGCGTCTTTCACTCTTCCCGAGGGACTTAGAAGAATTTTGTGATATTTTTTATTAAAATGGTGTATAAGGGTATATATATAAATATATTTTATGCACTGTATATGAGCTGGCGATTTCTAAGTCTGTGGTTCCGAGAGGGGGTAACCAGGCTCACTAATAAAGGTCAAGCCACTTGGCTGCCAGAATGCCCTGCTTCAGCACAGACCAGAAAGGCATTGTGATAAGCGTATCCCCGGTATAGTCAGGGGTTAATGGGAGTCGTCCCCGTCCCCCCAGTATACGGCCAGAACCATGGACCCGGTACTTGTGGTTTGGACTGTGTCCAACCAGCCATAATGTTGTGAGAGTGAAATTATGTGTAAGTCCAGCTTTGGTACATTAGAAGCAACTCTGAAACTTAACCTAAGCGTTTTTCGAAGCTACTTTTTGGCTAACTTCTTATAGGAAGGTCTAGGAGCTCTGAAAATGAACGTGCGCGTCTTTCACTCTTCCCGAGGGACTTAGAAGAATTTTGTGATATTTTTTATTAAAATGGTGTATAAGGGTATATATATAAATATATTTTATGCACTGTATATGAGCTGGCGATTTCTAAGTCTGTGGTTCCGAGAGGGGGTAACCAGGCTCACTAATAAAGGTCAAGCCACTTGGCTGCCAGAATGCCCTGCTTCAGCACAGACCAGAAAGGCATTGTGATAAGCGTATCCCCGGTATAGTCAGGGGTTAATGGGAGTCGTCCCCGTCCCCCCAGTATACGGCCAGAACCATGGACCCGGTACTTGTGGTTCGGTCTATGTCCAACCAGCCATAATGTTGTGAGAGTGAAATTATGTGTAAGTCCAGCTTTGGTACATTAGAAGCAACTCTGAAACTAAAACTAAGCTTTTTTCGAAGCTACTTTTTGGCTAATTTCTTATAGGAAGGTCTAGGAGCTCTGAAAATGAACGTGCGTGTCTTTCTCTCTTCCCGAGGGACTTAGAAGAATTTTGTGATATTTTTTTATTAAAATGGTGTATAAGGGTATATATATAAATATATTTTATGCACTGTATATGAGCTGGCGATTTCTAAGTCTGTGGTTCCGAGAGGGGGTAACCAGGCTCACTAATAAAGGTCAAGCCACTTGGCTGCCAGAATGCCCTGCTTCAGCACAGACCAGAAAGGCATTGTGATAAGCGTATCCCCGGTATATTCAAGGGTTTATGGGAGTCGTCCCCGTCCCCCCAGTATATGTCCAGAACCATGGACCCGGTACTTGTGGTTCGGACTGTCTCCAACCAGCCATAATGTTGTGAGAGTGAAATTATGTCTAAGTCCAGCTTTGGTACATTAGAAGCAACTCTGAAACTTAACCTAAGCGTTTTTCGAAGCTACTTTTTGGCTAACTTCTTATAGGAAGGTCTAGGAGCTCTGAAAATGAACGTGCGCGTCTTTCACTCTTCCCGAGGGACTTAGAAGACTTTTGTGATATTTTTTATTAAAATGGTGTATAAGGGTATATATATAAATATATTTTATGCACTGTATATGAGCTGGCGATTTCTAAGTCTGTGGTTCCGAGAGGGGGTAACCAGGCTCACTAATAAAGGTCAAGCCACTTGGCTGCCAGAATGCCCTGCTTCAGCACAGACCAGAAAGGCATTGTGATAAGCTTATCCCCGGTATAGTCAGGGGTTAATGGGAGTCGTCCCCGTCCCCCCAGTATACGGCCAGAACCATGGACCCGGTACTTGTGGTTCGGACTGTCTCCAACCAGCCATAATGTTGTGAGAGTGAAATTATGTGTAAGTCCAGCTTTGGTACATTAGAAGCAACTCTGAAACTTAACCTAAGCGTTTTTCGAAGCTACTTTTTGGCTAACTTCTTATAGGAAGGTCTAGTAGCTCTGAAAATGAACGTGCGCGTCTTTCACTCTTCCCGAGGGACTTAGAAGAATTTTGTGATATTTTTTATTAAAATGGTGTATAAGGGTATATATATAAATATATTTTATGCACTGTATATGAGCTGGCGATTTCTAAGTCTGTGGTTCCGAGAGGGGGTAACCAGGCTCACTAATAAAGGTCAAGCCACTTGGCTGCCAGAATGCCCTGCTTCAGCACAGACCAGAAAGGCATTGTGATAAGCGTATCCCCGGTATAGTCAGGGGTTAATGGGAGTCGTCCCCGTCCCCCCAGTATACGGCCAGAACCATGGACCCGGTACTTGTGGTTCGGACTATGTCCAACCAGCCATAATGTTGTGAGAGTGAAATTATGTGTAAGTCCAGCTTTGGTACATTAGAAGCAACTCTGAAACTTAACCTAAGTGTTTTTCGAAGCTACTTTTTGGCTAACTTCTTATAGGAAGGTCTAGGAGCTCTGAAAATGAACGTGCGTGTCTTTCACTCTTCCCGAGGGACTTAGAAGAATTTTGTGATATTTTTTATTAAAATGGTGTATAAGGGTATATATATAAATATATTTTATGCACTGTATATGAGTTGGCGATTTCTAAGTCTGTGGTTCCGAGAGGGGGTAACCAGGCTCACTAATAAAGGTCAAGCCACTTGGCTGCCAGAATGCCCTGCTTCAGCACAGACCAGAAAGGCATTGTGATAAGCGTATCCCCCGGTATAGTCAGGGGTTAATGGGAGTCGTCCCCGTCCCCCCAGTATACGGCCAGAACCATGGACCCGGTACTTGTGGTTCGGACTGTGTCCAACCAGCCATAATGTTGTGAGAGTGAAATTATGTGTAAGTCCAGCTTTGGTACATTAGAAGCAACTCTGAAACTTAACCTAAGCGTTTTTCGAAGCTACTTTTTGGCTAACTTCTTATAGGAAGGTCTAGGAGCTCTGAAAATGAACGTGCGCGTCTTTCACTCTTCCCGAGGGACTTAGAAGAATTTTGTGATATTTTTTATTAAAATGGTGTATAAGGGTATATATATAAATATATTTTATGCACTGTATATGAGCTGGCGATTTCTAAGTCTGTGGTTCCGAGAGGGGGTAACCAGGCTCACTAATAAAGGTCAAGCCACTTGGCTGCCAGAATGCCCTGCTTCAGCACAGACCAGAAAGGCATTGTGATAAGCGTATCCCCGGTATAGTCAGGGGTTAATGGGAGTCGTCCCCGTCCCCCCAGTATACGGCCAGAACCATGGACCCGGTACTTGTGGTTCGGACTGTCTCCAACCAGCCATAATGTTGTGAGAGTGAAATTATGTCTAAGTCCAGCTTTGGTACATTAGAAGCAACTCTGAAACTTAACCTAAGCGTTTTTCGAAGCTACTTTTTAGCTAACTTCTTATAGGAAGGTCTAGGAGCTCTGAAAATGAACGTGCGCGTCTTTCACTCTTCCCGAGGGACTTAGAAGAATTTTGTGATATTTTTTATTAAAATGGTGTATAAGGGTATATATATAAATATATTTTATGCACTGTATATGAGCTGGCGATTTCTAAGTCTGTGGTACCGAGAGGGGGTAACCAGGCTCACTAATAAAGGTCAAGCCACTTGGCTGCCAGAATGCCCTGCTTCAGCACAGACCAGAAAGGCATTGTGATAAGCGTATCCCCGGTATAGTCAGGGGTTAATGGGAGTCGTCCCCGTCCCCCCAGTATACGGCCAGAACCATGGACCCGGTACTTGTGGTTCGGACTATGTCCAACCAGCCATAATGTTGTGAGAGTGAAATTATGTGTAAGTCCAGCTTTGGTACATTAGAAGCAACTCTGAAACTTAACCTAAGCGTTTTTCGAAGCTACTTTTTGGCTAACTTCTTATAGGAAGGTCTAGGAGCTCTGAAAATGAACGTGCGCGTCTTTCACTCTTCCCGAGGGACTTAGAAGAATTTTGTGATATTTTTTATTAAAATGGTGTATAAGGGTATATATATAAATATATTTTATGCACTGTATATGAGCTGGCGATTTCTAAGTCTGTGGTTCCGAGAGGGGGTAACCAGGCTCACTAATAAAGGTCAAGCCACTTGGCTGCCAGAATGCCCTGCTTCAGCACAGACCAGAAAGGCATTGTGATAAGCGTATCCCCGGTATAGTCAGGGGTTAATGGGAGTCGTCCCCGTCCCCCCAGTATACGGCCAGAACCATGGACCCGGTACTTGTGGTTCGGACTGTCTCCAACCAGCCATAATGTTGTGAGAGTGAAATTATGTCTAAGTCCAGCTTTGGTACATTAGAAGCAACTCTGAAACTTAACCTAAGCGTTTTTCAAAGCTACTTTTTGGCTAACTTCTTATAGGAAGGTCTAGGAGCTCTAAAAATGAACGTGCGCGTCTTTCACTCTTCCCGAGGGACTTAGAAGAATTTTGTGATATTTTTTATTAAAATGGTGTATAAGGGTATATATATAAATATATTTTATGCACTGTATATGAGCTGGCGATTTCTAAGTCTGTGGTTCCGAGAGGGGGTAACCAGGCTCACTAATAAAGGTCAAGCCACTTGGCTGCCAGAATGCCCTGCTTCAGCACAGACCAGAAAGGCATTGTGATAAGCGTATCCCCGGTATAGTCAGGGGTTAATGGGAGTCGTCCCCGTCCCCCCAGTATACGGCCAGAACCATGGACCCGGTACTTGTGGTTTGGACTGTGTCCAACCAGCCATAATGTTGTGAGAGTGAAATTATGTGTAAGTCCAGCTTTGGTACATTAGAAGCAACTCTGAAACTTAACCTAAGCGTTTTTCGAAGCTACTTTTTGGCTAACTTCTTATAGGAAGGTCTAGGAGCTCTGAAAATGAACGTGCGCGTCTTTCACTCTTCCCGAGGGACTTAGAAGAATTTTGTGATATTTTTTATTAAAATGGTGTATAAGGGTATATATATAAATATATTTTATGCACTGTATATGAGCTGGCGATTTCTAAGTCTGTGGTTCCGAGAGGGGGTAACCAGGCTCACTAATAAAGGTCAAGCCACTTGGCTGCCAGAATGCCCTGCTTCAGCACAGACCAGAAAGGCATTGTGATAAGCGTATCCCCGGTATAGTCAGGGGTTAATGGGAGTCGTCCCCGTCCCCCCAGTATACGGCCAGAACCATGGACCCGGTACTTGTGGTTCGGTCTATGTCCAACCAGCCATAATGTTGTGAGAGTGAAATTATGTGTAAGTCCAGCTTTGGTACATTAGAAGCAACTCTGAAACTAAAACTAAGCTTTTTTCGAAGCTACTTTTTGGCTAATTTCTTATAGGAAGGTCTAGGAGCTCTGAAAATGAACGTGCGTGTCTTTCTCTCTTCCCGAGGGACTTAGAAGAATTTTGTGATATTTTTTTATTAAAATGGTGTATAAGGGTATATATATAAATATATTTTATGCACTGTATATGAGCTGGCGATTTCTAAGTCTGTGGTTCCGAGAGGGGGTAACCAGGCTCACTAATAAAGGTCAAGCCACTTGGCTGCCAGAATGCCCTGCTTCAGCACAGACCAGAAAGGCATTGTGATAAGCGTATCCCCGGTATATTCAAGGGTTTATGGGAGTCGTCCCCGTCCCCCCAGTATATGTCCAGAACCATGGACCCGGTACTTGTGGTTCGGACTGTCTCCAACCAGCCATAATGTTGTGAGAGTGAAATTATGTCTAAGTCCAGCTTTGGTACATTAGAAGCAACTCTGAAACTTAACCTAAGCGTTTTTCGAAGCTACTTTTTGGCTAACTTCTTATAGGAAGGTCTAGGAGCTCTGAAAATGAACGTGCGCGTCTTTCACTCTTCCCGAGGGACTTAGAAGACTTTTGTGATATTTTTTATTAAAATGGTGTATAAGGGTATATATATAAATATATTTTATGCACTGTATATGAGCTGGCGATTTCTAAGTCTGTGGTTCCGAGAGGGGGTAACCAGGCTCACTAATAAAGGTCAAGCCACTTGGCTGCCAGAATGCCCTGCTTCAGCACAGACCAGAAAGGCATTGTGATAAGCTTATCCCCGGTATAGTCAGGGGTTAATGGGAGTCGTCCCCGTCCCCCCAGTATACGGCCAGAACCATGGACCCGGTACTTGTGGTTCGGACTGTCTCCAACCAGCCATAATGTTGTGAGAGTGAAATTATGTGTAAGTCCAGCTTTGGTACATTAGAAGCAACTCTGAAACTTAACCTAAGCGTTTTTCGAAGCTACTTTTTGGCTAACTTCTTATAGGAAGGTCTAGTAGCTCTGAAAATGAACGTGCGCGTCTTTCACTCTTCCCGAGGGACTTAGAAGAATTTTGTGATATTTTTTATTAAAATGGTGTATAAGGGTATATATATAAATATATTTTATGCACTGTATATGAGCTGGCGATTTCTAAGTCTGTGGTTCCGAGAGGGGGTAACCAGGCTCACTAATAAAGGTCAAGCCACTTGGCTGCCAGAATGCCCTGCTTCAGCACAGACCAGAAAGGCATTGTGATAAGCGTATCCCCGGTATAGTCAGGGGTTAATGGGAGTCGTCCCCGTCCCCCCAGTATACGGCCAGAACCATGGACCCGGTACTTGTGGTTCGGACTATGTCCAACCAGCCATAATGTTGTGAGAGTGAAATTATGTGTAAGTCCAGCTTTGGTACATTAGAAGCAACTCTGAAACTTAACCTAAGTGTTTTTCGAAGCTACTTTTTGGCTAACTTCTTATAGGAAGGTCTAGGAGCTCTGAAAATGAACGTGCGTGTCTTTCACTCTTCCCGAGGGACTTAGAAGAATTTTGTGATATTTTTTATTAAAATGGTGTATAAGGGTATATATATAAATATATTTTATGCACTGTATATGAGTTGGCGATTTCTAAGTCTGTGGTTCCGAGAGGGGGTAACCAGGCTCACTAATAAAGGTCAAGCCACTTGGCTGCCAGAATGCCCTGCTTCAGCACAGACCAGAAAGGCATTGTGATAAGCGTATCCCCCGGTATAGTCAGGGGTTAATGGGAGTCGTCCCCGTCCCCCCAGTATACGGCCAGAACCATGGACCCGGTACTTGTGGTTCGGACTGTGTCCAACCAGCCATAATGTTGTGAGAGTGAAATTATGTGTAAGTCCAGCTTTGGTACATTAGAAGCAACTCTGAAACTTAACCTAAGCGTTTTTCGAAGCTACTTTTTGGCTAACTTCTTATAGGAAGGTCTAGGAGCTCTGAAAATGAACGTGCGCGTCTTTCACTCTTCCCGAGGGACTTAGAAGAATTTTGTGATATTTTTTATTAAAATGGTGTATAAGGGTATATATATAAATATATTTTATGCACTGTATATGAGCTGGCGATTTCTAAGTCTGTGGTTCCGAGAGGGGGTAACCAGGCTCACTAATAAAGGTCAAGCCACTTGGCTGCCAGAATGCCCTGCTTCAGCACAGACCAGAAAGGCATTGTGATAAGCGTATCCCCGGTATAGTCAGGGGTTAATGGGAGTCGTCCCCGTCCCCCCAGTATACGGCCAGAACCATGGACCCGGTACTTGTGGTTCGGACTGTCTCCAACCAGCCATAATGTTGTGAGAGTGAAATTATGTCTAAGTCCAGCTTTGGTACATTAGAAGCAACTCTGAAACTTAACCTAAGCGTTTTTCGAAGCTACTTTTTAGCTAACTTCTTATAGGAAGGTCTAGGAGCTCTGAAAATGAACGTGCGCGTCTTTCACTCTTCCCGAGGGACTTAGAAGAATTTTGTGATATTTTTTATTAAAATGGTGTATAAGGGTATATATATAAATATATTTTATGCACTGTATATGAGCTGGCGATTTCTAAGTCTGTGGTACCGAGAGGGGGTAACCAGGCTCACTAATAAAGGTCAAGCCACTTGGCTGCCAGAATGCCCTGCTTCAGCACAGACCAGAAAGGCATTGTGATAAGCGTATCCCCGGTATAGTCAGGGGTTAATGGGAGTCGTCCCCGTCCCCCCAGTATACGGCCAGAACCATGGACCCGGTACTTGTGGTTCGGACTATGTCCAACCAGCCATAATGTTGTGAGAGTGAAATTATGTGTAAGTCCAGCTTTGGTACATTAGAAGCAACTCTGAAACTTAACCTAAGCGTTTTTCGAAGCTACTTTTTGGCTAACTTCTTATAGGAAGGTCTAGGAGCTCTGAAAATGAACGTGCGCGTCTTTCACTCTTCCCGAGGGACTTAGAAGAATTTTGTGATATTTTTTATTAAAATGGTGTATAAGGGTATATATATAAATATATTTTATGCACTGTATATGAGCTGGCGATTTCTAAGTCTGTGGTTCCGAGAGGGGGTAACCAGGCTCACTAATAAAGGTCAAGCCACTTGGCTGCCAGAATGCCCTGCTTCAGCACAGACCAGAAAGGCATTGTGATAAGCGTATCCCCGGTATAGTCAGGGGTTAATGGGAGTCGTCCCCGTCCCCCCAGTATACGGCCAGAACCATGGACCCGGTACTTGTGGTTCGGACTGTCTCCAACCAACCATAATGTTGTGAGAGTGAAATTATGTCTAAGTCCAGCTTTGGTACATTAGAAGCAACTCTGAAACTTAACCTAAGCGTTTTTCGAAGCTACTTTTTGGCTAACTTCTTATAGGAAGGTCTAGGAGCTCTAAAAATGAACGTGCGCGTCTTTCACTCTTCCCGAGGGACTTAGAAGAATTTTGTGATATTTTTTATTAAAATGGTGTATAAGGGTATATATATAAATATATTTTATGCACTGTATATGAGCTGGCGATTTCTAAGTCTGTGGTACCGAGAGGGGGTAACCAGGCTCACTAATAAAGGTCAAGCCACTTGGCTGCCAGAATGCCCTGCTTCAGCACAGACCAGAAAGGCATTGTGATAAGCGTATCCCCGGTATAGTCAGGGGTTAATGGGAGTCGTCCCCGTCCCCCCAGTATACGGCCAGAACCATGGACCCGGTACTTGTGGTTCGGACTATGTCCAACCAGCCATAATGTTGTGAGAGTGAAATTATGTGTAAGTCCAGCTTTGGTACATTAGAAGCAACTCTGAAACTTAACCTAAGCGTTTTTCGAAGCTACTTTTTGGCTAACTTCTTATAGGAAGGTCTAGGAGCTCTGAAAATGAACGTGCGTGTCTTTCACTCTTCCCGAGGGACTTGGAAGAATTTTGTGATATTTTTTATTAAAATGGTGTATAAGGGTATATATATAAATATATTTTATGCACTGTATATGAGTTGGCGATTTCTAAGTCTGTGGTTCCGAGAGGGGGTAACCAGGCTCACTAATAAAGGTCAAGCCACTTGGCTGCCAGAATGCCCTGCTTCAGCACAGACCAGAAAGGCATTGTGATAAGCGTATCCCCCGGTATAGTCAGGGGTTAATGGGAGTCGTCCCCGTCCCCCCAGTATACGGCCAGAAACATGGACCCGGTACTTGTGGTTCGGACTGTCTCCAACCAGCCATAATGTTGTGAGAGTGAAATTATGTCTAAGTCCAGCTTTGGTACATTAGAAGCAACTCTGAAACTTAACCTAAGCGTTTTTCGAAGCTACTTTTTGGCTAACTTCTTATAGGAAGGTCTAGGAGCTCTGAAAATGAACGTGCGCGTCTTTCACTCTTCCCGAGGGACTTAGAAGAATTTTGTGATATTTTTTATTAAAATGGTGTATAAGGGTATATATATAAATATATTTTATGCACTGTATATGAGCTGGCGATTTCTAAGTCTGTGGTTCCGAGAGGGGGTAACCAGGCTCACTAATAAAGGTCAAGCCACTTGGCTGCCAGAATGGGTAACCAGGCTCACTAATAAAGGTCAAGCCACTTGGCTGCCAGAATGCCCTGCTTCAGCACAGACCAGAAAGGCATTGTGATAAGCGTATCCCCGGTATAGTCAGGGGTTAATGGGAGTCGTCCCCGTCCCCCCAGTATACGGCCAGAACCATGGACCCGGTACTTGTGGTTCGGACTGTCTCCAACCAGCCATAATGTTGTGAGAGTGAAATTATGTCTAAGTCCAGCTTTGGTACATTAGAAGCAACTCTGAAACTTAACCTAAGCGTTTTTCGAAGCTACTTTTTGGCTAACTTCTTATAGGAAGGTCTAGGAGCTCTAAAAATGAACGTGCGCGTCTTTCACTCTTCCCGAGGGACTTAGAAGAATTTTGTGATATTTTTTATTAAAATGGTGTATAAGGGTATATATATAAATATATTTTATGCACTGTATATGAGCTGGCGATTTCTAAGTCTGTGGTTCCGAGAGGGGGTAACCAGGCTCACTAATAAAGGTCAAGCCACTTGGCTGCCAGAATGCCCTGCTTCAGCACAGACCAGAAAGGCATTGTGATAAGCGTATCCCCGGTATAGTCAGGGGTTAATGGGAGTCGTCCCCGTCCCCCCAGTATACGGCCAGAACCATGGACCCGGTACTTGTGGTTCGGTCTATGTCCAACCAGCCATAATGTTGTGAGAGTGAAATTATGTGTAAGTCCAGCTTTGGTACATTAGAAGCAACTCTGAAACTAAACCTAAGCGTTTTTCGAAGCTACTTTTTGGCTAACTTCTTATAGGAAGGTCTAGGAGCTCTGAAAATGAACGTGCGTGTCTTTCTCTCTTCCCGAGGGACTTAGAAGAATTTTGTGATATTTTTTATTAAAATGGTGTATAAGGGTATATATATAAATATATTTTATGCACTGTATATGAGCTGGCGATTTCTAAGTCTGTGGTTCCGAGAGGGGGTAACCAGGCTCACTAATAAAGGTCAAGCCACTTGGCTGCCAGAATGCCCTGCTTCAGCACAGACCAGAAAGGCATTGTGATAAGCGTATCCCCGGTATAGTCAAGGGTTAATGGGAGTCGTCCCCGTCCCCCCAGTATATGGCCAGAACCATGGACCCGGTACTTGTGGTTCGGACTGTCTCCAACCAGCCATAATGTTGTGAGAGTGAAATTATGTGTAAGTCCAGCTTTGGTACATTAGAAGCAACTCTGAAACTTAACCTAAGCGTTTTTCGAAGCTACTTTTTGGCTAACTTCTTATAGGAAGGTCTAGGAGCTCTGAAAATGAACGTGCGCGTCTTTCACTCTTCCCGAGGGACTTAGAAGAATTTTGTGATATTTTTTATTAAAATGGTGTATAAGGGTATATATATAAATATATTTTATGCACTGTATATGAGCTGGCGATTTCTAAGTCTGTGGTTCCGAGAGGGGGTAACCAGGCTCACTAATAAAGGTCAAGCCACTTGGCTGCCAGAATGCCCTGCTTCAGCACAGACCAGAAAGGCATTGTGATAAGCGTATCCCCGGTATAGTCAGGGGTTAATGGGAGTCGTCCCCGTCCCCCCAGTATACGGCCAGAACCATGGACCCGGTACTTGTGGTTCGGACTATGTCCAACCAGCCATAATGTTGTGAGAGTGAAATTATGTGTAAGTCCAGCTTTGGTACATTAGAAGCAACTCTGAAACTTAACCTAAGCGTTTTTCGAAGCTACTTTTTGGCTAACTTCTTATAGGAAGGTCTAGGAGCTCTGAAAATGAACGTGCGTGTCTTTCACTCTTCCCGAGGGACTTAGAAGAATTTTGTGATATTTTTTATTAAAATGGTGTATAAGGGTATATATATAAATATATTTTATGCACTGTATATGAGTTGGCGATTTCTAAGTCTGTGGTTCCGAGAGGGGGTAACCAGGCTCACTAATAAAGGTCAAGCCACTTGGCTGCCAGAATGCCCTGCTTCAGCACAGACCAGAAAGGCATTGTGATAAGCGTATCCCCCGGTATAGTCAGGGGTTAATGGGAGTCGTCCCCGTCCCCCCAGTATACGGCCAGAACCATGGACCCGGTACTTGTGGTTCGGACTGTGTCCAACCAGCCATAATGTTGTGAGAGTGAAATTATGTGTAAGTCCAGCTTTGGTACATTAGAAGCAACTCTGAAACTTAACCTAAGCGTTTTTCGAAGCTACTTTTTGGCTAACTTCTTATAGGAAGGTCTAGGAGCTCTGAAAATGAACGTGCGCGTCTTTCACTCTTCCCGAGGGACTTAGAAGAATTTTGTGATATTTTTTATTAAAATGGTGTATAAGGGTATATATATAAATATATTTTATGCACTGTATATGAGCTGGCGATTTCTAAGTCTGTGGTTCCGAGAGGGGGTAACCAGGCTCACTAATAAAGGTCAAGCCACTTGGCTGCCAGAATGCCCTGCTTCAGCACAGACCAGAAAGGCATTGTGATAAGCGTATCCCCGGTATAGTCAGGGGTTAATGGGAGTCGTCCCCGTCCCCCCAGTATACGGCCAGAACCATGGACCCGGTACTTGTGGTTCGGACTGTCTCCAACCAGCCATAATGTTGTGAGAGTGAAATTATGTCTAAGTCCAGCTTTGGTACATTAGAAGCAACTCTGAAACTTAACCTAAGCGTTTTTCGAAGCTACTTTTTGGCTAACTTCTTATAGGAAGGTCTAGGAGCTCTGAAAATGAACGTGCGCGTCTTTCACTCTTCCCGAGGGACTTAGAAGAATTTTGTGATATTTTTTATTAAAATGGTGTATAAGGGTATATATATAAATATATTTTATGCACTGTATATGAGCTGGCGATTTCTAAGTCTGTGGTACCGAGAGGGGGTAACCAGGCTCACTAATAAAGGTCAAGCCACTTGGCTGCCAGAATGCCCTGCTTCAGCACAGACCAGAAAGGCATTGTGATAAGCGTATCCCCCGGTATAGTCAGGGGTTAATGGGAGTCGTCCCCGTCCCCCCAGTATACGGCCAGAAACATGGACCCGGTACTTGTGGTTCGGACTGTCTCCAACCAGCCATAATGTTGTGAGAGTGAAATTATGTCTAAGTCCAGCTTTGGTACATTAGAAGCAACTCTGAAACTTAACCTAAGCGTTTTTCGAAGCTACTTTTTGGCTAACTTCTTATAGGAAGGTCTAGGAGCTCTGAAAATGAACGTGCGCGTCTTTCACTCTTCCCGAGGGACTTAGAAGAATTTTGTGATATTTTTTATTAAAATGGTGTATAAGGGTATATATATAAATATATTTTATGCACTGTATATGAGCTGGCGATTTCTAAGTCTGTGGTTCCGAGAGGGGGTAACCAGGCTCACTAATAAAGGTCAAGCCACTTGGCTGCCAGAATGGGTAACCAGGCTCACTAATAAAGGTCAAGCCACTTGGCTGCCAGAATGCCCTGCTTCAGCACAGACCAGAAAGGCATTGTGATAAGCGTATCCCCGGTATAGTCAGGGGTTAATGGGAGTCGTCCCCGTCCCCCCAGTATACGGCCAGAACCATGGACCCGGTACTTGTGGTTCGGACTGTCTCCAACCAGCCATAATGTTGTGAGAGTGAAATTATGTCTAAGTCCAGCTTTGGTACATTAGAAGCAACTCTGAAACTTAACCTAAGCGTTTTTCGAAGCTACTTTTTGGCTAACTTCTTATAGGAAGGTCTAGGAGCTCTAAAAATGAACGTGCGCGTCTTTCACTCTTCCCGAGGGACTTAGAAGAATTTTGTGATATTTTTTATTAAAATGGTGTATAAGGGTATATATATAAATATATTTTATGCACTGTATATGAGCTGGCGATTTCTAAGTCTGTGGTTCCGAGAGGGGGTAACCAGGCTCACTAATAAAGGTCAAGCCACTTGGCTGCCAGAATGCCCTGCTTCAGCACAGACCAGAAAGGCATTGTGATAAGCGTATCCCCGGTATAGTCAGGGGTTAATGGGAGTCGTCCCCGTCCCCCCAGTATACGGCCAGAACCATGGACCCGGTACTTGTGGTTCGGACTGTGTCCAACCAGCCATAATGTTGTGAGAGTGAAATTATGTGTAAGTCCAGCTTTGGTACATTAGAAGCAACTCTGAAACTTAACCTAAGCGTTTTTCGAAGCTACTTTTTGGCTAACTTCTTATAGGAAGGTCTAGGAGCTCTGAAAATGAACGTGCGCGTCTTTCACTCTTCCCGAGGGACTTAGAAGAATTTTGTGATATTTTTTTATTAAAATGGTGTATAAGGGTATATATATAAATATATTTTATGCACTGTATATGAGCTGGCGATTTCTAAGTCTGTGGTTCCGAGAGGGGGTAACCAGGCTCACTAATAAAGGTCAAGCCACTTGGCTGCCAGAATGCCCTGCTTCAGCACAGACCAGAAAGGCATTGTGATAAGCGTATCCCCGGTATAGTCAGGGGTTAATGGGAGTCGTCCCCGTCCCCCCAGTATACGGCCAGAACCATGGACCCGGTACTTGTGGTTCGGTCTATGTCCAACCAGCCATAATGTTGTGAGAGTGAAATTATGTGTAAGTCCAGCTTTGGTACATTAGAAGCAACTCTGAAACTTAACCTAAGCGTTTTTCGAAGCTACTTTTTGGCTAACTTCTTATAGGAAGGTCTAGGAGCTCTGAAAATGAACGTGCGTGTCTTTCTCTCTTCCCGAGGGACTTAGAAGAATTTTGTGATATTTTTTATTAAAATGGTGTATAAGGGTATATATATAAATATATTTTATGCACTGTATATGAGCTGGCGATTTCTAAGTCTGTGGTTCCGAGAGGGGGTAACCAGGCTCACTAATAAAGGTCAAGCCACTTGGCTGCCAGAATGCCCTGCTTCAGCACAGACCGGAAAGGCATTGTGATAAGCGTATCCCCCGGTATAGTCAGGGGTTAATGGGAGTCGTCCCCGTCCCCCCAGTATACGGCCAGAACCATGGACCCGGTACTTGTGGTTCGGACTGTCTCCAACCAGCCATAATGTTGTGAGAGTGAAATTATGTCTAAGTCCAGCTTTGGTACATTAGAAGCAACTCTGAAACTTAACCTAAGCGTTTTTCGAAGCTACTTTTTGGCTAACTTCTTATAGGAAGGTCTAGGAGCTCTGAAAATGAACGTGCGCGTCTTTCACTCTTCCCGAGGGACTTAGAAGAATTTTGTGATATTTTTTATTAAAATGGTGTATAAGGGTATATATATAAATATATTTTATGCACTGTATATGAGCTGGCGATTTCTAAGTCTGTGGTTCCGAGAGGGGGTAACCAGGCTCACTAATAAAGGTCAAGCCACTTGGCTGCCAGAATGGGTAACCAGGCTCACTAATAAAGGTCAAGCCACTTGGCTGCCAGAATGCCCTGCTTCAGCACAGACCAGAAAGGCATTGTGATAAGCGTATCCCCGGTATAGTCAGGGGTTAATGGGAGTCGTCCCCGTCCCCCCAGTATACGGCCAGAACCATGGACCCGGTACTTGTGGTTCGGACTGTCTCCAACCAGCCATAATGTTGTGAGAGTGAAATTATGTCTAAGTCCAGCTTTGGTACATTAGAAGCAACTCTGAAACTTAACCTAAGCGTTTTTCGAAGCTACTTTTTGGCTAACTTCTTATAGGAAGGTCTAGGAGCTCTAAAAATGAACGTGCGCGTCTTTCACTCTTCCCGAGGGACTTAGAAGAATTTTGTGATATTTTTTATTAAAATGGTGTATAAGGGTATATATATAAATATATTTTATGCACTGTATATGAGCTGGCGATTTCTAAGTCTGTGGTTCCGAGAGGGGGTAACCAGGCTCACTAATAAAGGTCAAGCCACTTGGCTGCCAGAATGCCCTGCTTCAGCACAGACCAGAAAGGCATTGTGATAAGCGTATCCCCGGTATAGTCAGGGGTTAATGGGAGTCGTCCCCGTCCCCCCAGTATACGGCCAGAACCATGGACCCGGTACTTGTGGTTCGGTCTATGTCCAACCAGCCATAATGTTGTGAGAGTGAAATTATGTGTAAGTCCAGCTTTGGTACATTAGAAGCAACTCTGAAACTAAACCTAAGCGTTTTTCGAAGCTACTTTTTGGCTAACTTCTTATAGGAAGGTCTAGGAGCTCTGAAAATGAACGTGCGTGTCTTTCTCTCTTCCCGAGGGACTTAGAAGAATTTTGTGATATTTTTTATTAAAATGGTGTATAAGGGTATATATATAAATATATTTTATGCACTGTATATGAGCTGGCGATTTCTAAGTCTGTGGTTCCGAGAGGGGGTAACCAGGCTCACTAATAAAGGTCAAGCCACTTGGCTGCCAGAATGCCCTGCTTCAGCACAGACCAGAAAGGCATTGTGATAAGCGTATCCCCGGTATAGTCAAGGGTTAATGGGAGTCGTCCCCGTCCCCCCAGTATATGGCCAGAACCATGGACCCGGTACTTGTGGTTCGGACTGTCTCCAACCAGCCATAATGTTGTGAGAGTGAAATTATGTCTAAGTCCAGCTTTGGTACATTAGAAGCAACTCTGAAACTTAACCTAAGCGTTTTTCGAAGCTACTTTTTGGCTAACTTCTTATAGGAAGGTCTAGGAGCTCTGAAAATGAACGTGCGCGTCTTTCACTCTTCCCGAGGGACTTAGAAGACTTTTGTGATATTTTTTATTAAAATGGTGTATAAGGGTATATATATAAATATATTTTATGCACTGTATATGAGCTGGCGATTTCTAAGTCTGTGGTTCCGAGAGGGGGTAACCAGGCTCACTAATAAAGGTCAAGCCACTTGGCTGCCAGAATGCCCTGCTTCAGCACAGACCAGAAAGGCATTGTGATAAGCTTATCCCCGGTATAGTCAGGGGTTAATGGGAGTCGTCCCCGTCCCCCCAGTATACGGCCAGAACCATGGACCCGGTACTTGTGGTTCGGACTGTCTCCAACCAGCCATAATGTTGTGAGTGAAATTATGTGTAAGTCCAGCTTTGGTACATTAGAAGCAACTCTGAAACTTAACCTAAGCGTTTTTCGAAGCTACTTTTTGGCTAACTTCTTATAGGAAGGTCTAGGAGCTCTGAAAATGAACGTGCACGTCTTTCACTCTTCCCGAGGGACTTCGAAGAATTTTGTGATATTTTTTATTAAAATGGTGTATAAGGGTATATATATAAATATATTTTATGCACTGTATATGAGCTGGCGATTTCTAAGTCTGTGGTTCCGAGAGGGGGTAACCAGGCTCACTAATAAAGGTCAAGCCACTTGGCTGCCAGAATGCCCTGCTTCAGCACAGACCAGAAAGGCATTGTGATAAGCGTATCCCCGGTATAGTCAGGGGTTAATGGGAGTCGTCCCCGTCCCCCCAGTATACGGCCAGAACCATGGACCCGGTACTTGTGGTTCGGACTGTGTCCAACCAGCCATAATGTTGTGAGAGTGAAATTATGTGTAAGTCCAGCTTTGGTACATTAGAAGCAACTCTGAAACTTAACCTACAGTAAGCGTTTTTCGAAGCTACTTTTTGGCTAACTTCTTATAGGAAGGTCTAGGAGCTCTGAAAATGAACGTGCACGTCTTTCACTCTTCCCGAGGGACTTAGAAGAATTTTGTGATATTTTTTATTAAAATGGTGTATAAGGGTATATATATAAATATATTTTATGCACTGTATATGAGCTGGCGATTTCTAAGTCTGTGGTTCCGAGAGGGGGTAACCAGGCTCACTAATAAAGGTCAAGCCACTTGGCTGCCAGAATGCCCTGCTTCAGCACAGACCAGAAAGGCATTGTGATAAGCGTATCCCCGGTATAGTCAGGGGTTAATGGGAGTCGTCCCCGTCCCCCCAGTATACGGCCAGAACCATGGACCCGGTACTTGTGGTTCGGACTGTGTCCAACCAGCCATAATGTTGTGAGAGTGAAATTATGTGTAAGTCCAGCTTTGGTACATTAGAAGCAACTCTGAAACTTAACCTAAGCGTTTTTCGAAGCTACTTTTTGGCTAACTTCTTATAGAAAGGTCTAGGAGCTCTGAAAATGAACGTGCGTGTCTTTCACTCTTCCCGAGGGACTTAGAAGAATTTTGTGATATTTTTTATTAAAATGGTGTATAAGGGTATATATATAAATATATTTTATGCACTGTATATGAGCTGGCGATTTCTAAGTCTGTGGTTCCGAGAGGGGGTAACCAGGCTCACTAATAAAGGTCAAGCCACTTGGCTGCCAGAATGCCCTGCTTCAGCACAGACCAGAAAGGCATTGTGATAAGCGTATCCCCGGTATAGTCAGGGGTTAATGGGAGTCGTCCCCGTCCCCCCAGTATACGGCCAGAACCATGGACCCGGTACTTGTGGTTCGGACTGTCTCCAACCAGCCATAATGTTGTGAGAGTGAAATTATGTCTAAGTCCAGCTTTGGTACATTAGAAGCAACTCTGAAACTTAACCTAAGCGTTTTTCGAAGCTACTTTTTGGCGAACTTCTTATAGGAAGGTCTAGGAGCTCTGAAAATGAACGTGCGCGTCTTTCACTCTTCCCGAGGGACTTAGAAGAATTTTGTGATATTTTTAATTAAAATGGTGTATAAGGGTATATATATAAATATATTTTATGCACTGTATATGAGCTGGCGATTTCTAAGTCTGTGGTTCCGAGAGGGGGTAACCAGGCTCACTAATAAAGGTCAAGCCACTTGGCTGCCAGAATGCCCTGCTTCAGCACAGACCAGAAAGGCATTGTGATAAGCGTATCCCCGGTATAGTCAGGGGTTAATGGGAGTCGTCCCCGTCCCCCCAGTATACGGCCAGAACCATGGACCCGGTACTTGTGGTTCGGACTGTCTCCAACCAGCCATAATGTTGTGAGAGTGAAATTATGTCTATGTCCAGCTTTGGTACATTAGAAGCAACTCTGAAACTTAACCTAAGCGTTTTTCGAAGCTACTTTTTGGCTAACTTCTTATAGGAAGGTCTAGGAGCTCTGAAAATGAACGTGCGCGTCTTTCACTCTTCCCGAGGGACTTAGAAGAATTTTGTGATATTTTTTATTAAAATGGTGTATAAGGGTATATATATAAATATATTTTATGCACTGTATATGAGCTGGCGATTTCTAAGTCTGTGGTTCCGAGAGGGGGTAACCAGGCTCACTAATAAAGGTCAAGCCACTTGGCTGCCAGAATGCCCTGCTTCAGCACAGACCAGAAAGGCATTGTGATAAGCGTATCCCCGGTATAGTCAGGGGTTAATGGGAGTCGTCCCCGCCCCCCCAGTATACGGCCAGAACCATGGACCCGGTACTTGTGGTTCGGACTGTGTCCAACCAGCCATAATGTTGTGAGAGTGAAATTATGTGTAAGTCCAGCTTTGGTACATTAGAAGCAACTCTGAAACTTAACCTACAGTAAGCGTTTTTCGAAGCTACTTTTTGGCTAACTTCTTATAGGAAGGTCTAGGAGCTCTGAAAATGAACGTGCGCGTCTTTCACTCTTCCCGAGGGACTTAGAAGACTTTTGTGATATTTTTTATTAAAATGGTGTATAAGGGTATATATATAAATATATTTTATGCACTGTATATGAGCTGGCGATTTCTAAGTCTGTGGTTCCGAGAGGGGGTAACCAGGCTCACTAATAAAGGTCAAGCCACTTGGCTGCCAGAATGCCCTGCTTCAGCACAGACCAGAAAGGCATTGTGATAAGCTTATCCCCGGTATAGTCAGGGGTTAATGGGAGTCGTCCCCGTCCCCCCAGTATATGGCCAGAACCATGGACCCGGTACTTGTGGTTCGGACTGTCTCCAACCAGCCATAATGTTGTGAGAGTGAAATTATGTCTAAGTCCAGCTTTGGTACATTAGAAGCAACTCTGAAACTTAACCTAAGCGTTTTTCGAAGCTACTTTTTGGCTAACTTCTTATAGGAAGGTCTAGGAGCTCTGAAAATGAACGTGCGCGTCTTTCACTCTTCCCGAGGGACTTAGAAGACTTTTGTGATATTTTTTATTAAAATGGTGTATAAGGGTATATATATAAATATATTTTATGCACTGTATATGAGCTGGCGATTTCTAAGTCTGTGGTTCCGAGAGGGGGTAACCAGGCTCACTAATAAAGGTCAAGCCACTTGGCTGCCAGAATGCCCTGCTTCAGCACAGACCAGAAAGGCATTGTGATAAGCTTATCCCCGGTATAGTCAGGGGTTAATGGGAGTCGTCCCCGTCCCCCCAGTATACGGCCAGAACCATGGACCCGGTACTTGTGGTTCGGACTGTGTCCAACCAGCCATAATGTTGTGAGAGTGAAATTATGTGTAAGTCCAGCTTTGGTACATTAGAAGCAACTCTGAAACTTAACCTAAGCGTTTTTCGAAGCTACTTTTTGGCTAACTTCTTATAGGAAGGTCTAGGAGCTCTGAAAATGAACGTGCACGTCTTTCACTCTTCCCGAGGGACTTAGAAGAATTTTGTGATATTTTTTATTAAAATGGTGTATAAGGGTATATATATAAATATATTTTATGCACTGTATATGAGCTGGCGATTTCTAAGTCTGTGGTTCCGAGAGGGGGTAACCAGGCTCACTAATAAAGGTCAAGCCACTTGGCTGCCAGAATGCCCTGCTTCAGCACAGACCAGAAAGGCATTGTGATAAGCGTATCCCCGGTATAGTCAGGGGTTAATGGGAGTCGTCCCCGTCCCCCCAGTATACGGCCAGAACCATGGACCCGGTACTTGTGGTTCGGACTGTGTCCAACCAGCCATAATGTTGTGAGAGTGAAATTATGTGTAAGTCCAGCTTTGGTACATTAGAAGCAACTCTGAAACTTAACCTACAGTAAGCGTTTTTCGAAGCTACTTTTTGGCTAACTTCTTATAGGAAGGTCTAGGAGCTCTGAAAATGAACGTGCGCGTCTTTCACTCTTCCCGAGGGACTTAGAAGAATTTTGTGATATTTTTTATTAAAATGGTGTATAAGGGTATATATATATAAATATATTTTATGCACTGTATATGAGCTGGCGATTTCTAAGTCTGTGGTTCCGAGAGGGGGTAACCAGGCTCACTAATAAAGGTCAAGCCACTTGGCTGCCAGAATGCCCTGCTTCAGCACAGACCAGAAAGGCATTGTGATAAGCGTATCCCCGGTATAGTCAGGGGTTAATGGGAGTCGTCCCCGTCCCCCCAGTATACGGCCAGAACCATGGACCCGGTACTTGTGGTTCGGACTATGTCCAACCAGCCATAATGTTGTGAGAGTGAAATTATGTGTAAGTCCAGCTTTGGTACATTAGAAGCAACTCTGAAACTTAACCTAAGCGTTTTTCGAAGCTACTTTTTGGCTAACTTCTTATAGGAAGGTCTAGGAGCTCTGAAAATGAACGTGCGTGTCTTTCACTCTTCCCGAGGGACTTAGAAGAATTTTGTGATCTTTTTTATTAAAATGGTGTATAAGGGTATATATATAAATATATTTTATGCACTGTATATGAGCTGGCGATTTCTAAGTCTGTGGTTCCGAGAGGGGGTAACCAGGCTCACTAATAAAGGTCAAGCCACTTGGCTGCCAGAATGCCCTGCTTCAGCACAGACCAGAAAGGCATTGTGATAAGCGTATCCCCGGTATAGTCAGGGGTTAATGGGAGTCGTCCCCGTCCCCCCAGTATACGGCCAGAACCATGGACCCGGTACTTGTGGTTCGGACTGTCTCCAACCAGCCATAATGTTGTGAGAGTGAAATTATGTGTAAGTCCAGCTTTGGTACATTAGAAGCAACTCTGAAACTTAACCTAAGCGTTTTTCGAAGCTACTTTTTGGCTAACTTCTTATAGGAAGGTCTAGGAGCTCTGAAAATGAACGTGCGCGTCTTTTACTCTTCCCGAGGGACTTAGAAGAATTTTGCGATATTTTTTATTAAAATGGTGTATAAGGGTATATATATAAATATATTTTATGCACTGTATATGAGCTGGCGATTTCTAAGTCTGTGGTTCCGAGAGGGGGTAACCAGGCTCACTAATAAAGGTCAAGCCACTTGGCTGCCAGAATGCCCTGCTTCAGCACAGACCAGAAAGGCATTGTGATAAGCGTATCCCCGGTATAGTCAGGGGTTAATGGGAGTCGTCCCCGTCCCCCCAGTATACGGCCAGAACCATGGACCCGGTACTTGTGGTTCGGACTGTCTCCAACCAGCCATAATGTTGTGAGAGTGAAATTATGTCTAAGTCCAGCTTTGGTACATTAGAAGCAACTCTGAAACTTAACCAAAGCGTTTTTCGAAGCTACTTTTTGGCTAACTTCTTATAGGAAGGTCTAGGAGCTCTGAAAATGAACATGCGTAACCAGGCTCACTAATAAAGGTCAAGCCACTTGGCTGCCAGAATGCCCTGCTTCAGCACAGACCAGAAACGCATTGTGATAAGCGTATCCCCGGTATTGTCAGGGGTTAATGGGAGTCATCCCCGTCCCCCCAGTATACGGCCAGAACCATGGACCCGGTACTTGTGGTTCGGACTCTCTCCAACCAGCCATAATGTTGTGAGAGTGAAATTATGTCTAAGTCCAGCTTTGGTACATTAGAAGCAACACTGAAACTTAACTTAAGCGTTTTTCGAAGCTACTTTTTGGCTAACTTCTTATAGGAAGGTCTAGGAGCTCTGAAAATGAAAGTGCACGTCTTTCACTCTTCCCGAGGGACTTAGAAGAATTTTGTGATATTTTTTATTAAAATGGTGTATAAGGGTATATATATATAAATATATTTTATGCACTGTATATGAGCTGGCGATTTCTAAGTCTGTGGTTCCGAGAGGGGGTAACCAGGCTCACTAATAAAGGTCAAGCCACTTGGCTGCCAGAATGCCCTGCTTCAGCACAGACCAGAAAGGCATTGTGATAAGCGTATCCCCGGTATAGTCAGGGGTTAATGGGAGTCGTCCCCGTCCCCCCAGTATACGGCCAGAACCATGGACCCGGTACTTGTGGTTCGGACTGTCTCCAACCAGCCATAATGTTGTGAGAGTGAAATTATGTCTAAGTCCAGCTTTGGTACATTAGAAGCAACTCTGAAACTTAACCTAAGCGTTTTTCGAAGCTACTTTTTGGCTAACTTCTTATAGGAAGGTCTAGGAGCTCTGAAAATGAACGTGCGCGTCTTTCACTCTTCCCGAGGGACTTAGAAGAATTTTGTGATATTTTTTATTAAAATGGTGTATAAGGGAATATATATAAATATATTTTATGCACTGTATATGAGCTGGCGATTTCTAAGTATGTGGTTCCGAGAGGGGGTAACCAGGCTCACTAATAAAGGTCAAGCCACTTGGCTGCCAGAATGCCCTGCTTCAGCACAGACCAGAAAGGCATTGTGATAAGCGTATCCCCGGTATAGTCAGGGGTTAATGGGAGTCATCCCCGTCCCCCCAGTATACGGCCAGAACCATGGACCCGGTACTTGTGGTTCGGACTGTCTCCAACCAGCCATAATGTTGTGAGAGTGAAATTATGTCTAAGTCCAGCTTTGGTACATTAGAAGCTACTCTGAAACTTAACCTAAGCGTTTTTCGAAGCTACTTTTTGGCTAACTTCTTATAGGAAGGTCTAGGAGCTCTGAAAATGAACGTGCACGTCTTTCACTCTTCCCGAGGGACTTAGAAGAATTTTGTGATATTTTTTATTAAAATGGTGTATAAGGGTATATATATAAATTTATTTTATGCACTGTATATGAGCTGGCGATTTCTAAGTCTGTGGTTCCGAGAGGGGGTAACCAGGCTCACTAATAAAGGTCAAGCCACTTGGCTGCCAGAATGCCCTGCTTCAGCACAGACCAGAAAGGCATTGTGATAAGCGTATCCCCGGTATAGTCAGGGGTTAATGGGAGTCGTCCCCGTCCCCCCAGTATACGGCCAGAACCATGGACCCGGTACTTGTGGTTCGGACTGTCTCCAACCAGCCATAATGTTGTGAGAGTGAAATTATGTCTAAGTCCAGCTTTGGTACATTAGAAGCAACTCTGAAACTTAACCTAAGCGTTTTTCGAAGCTACTTTTTGGCTAACTTCTTATAGGAAGGTCTAGGAGCTCTGAAAATGAACGTGCGCGTCTTTCACTCTTTCCGAGGGACTTAGAAGAATTTTGTGATATTTTTATTAAAATGGTGTATAAGGGTATATATATAAATATATTTTATGCACTGTATATGAGCTGGCGATTTCTAAGTATGTGGTTCCGAGAGGGGGTAACCAGGCTCACTAATAAAGGTCAAGCCACTTGGCTGCCAGAATGCCCTGCTTCAGCACAGACCAGAAAGGCATTGTGATAAGCGTATCCCCGGTATAGTCAGGGGTTAATGGGAGTCATCCCCGTCCCCCCAGTATACGGCCAGAACCATGGACCCGGTACTTGTGGTTCGGACTGTCTCCAACCAGCCATAATGTTGTGAGAGTGAAATTATGTCTAAGTCCAGCTTTGGTACATTAGAAGCAACTCTGAAACTTAACCTAAGCGTTTTTCGAAGCTACTTTTTGGCTAACTTCTTATAGGAAGGTCTAGGAGCTCTGAAAATGAACGTGCACGTCTTTCACTCTTCCCGAGGGACTTAGAAGAATTTTGTGATATTTTTTATTAAAATGGTGTATAAGGGTATATATATAAATATATTTTATGCACTGTATATGAGCTGGCGATTTCTAAGTCTGTGGTTCTGAGAGGGGGTAACCAGGCTCACTAATAAAGGTCAAGCCACTTGGCTGCCAGAATGCCCTGCTTCAGCACAGACCAGAAAGGCATTGTGATAAGCGTATCCCCGGTATAGTCAGGGGTTAATGGGAGTCGTCCCCGTCCCCCCAGTATACGGCCAGAACCATGGACCCGGTACTTGTGGTTTGGACTGTCTCCAACCAGCCATAATGTTGTGAGAGTGAAATTATGTCTAAGTCCAGCTTTGGTACATTAGAAGCAACTCTGAAACTTAACCTAAGCGTTTTTCGAAGCTACTTTTTGGCTAACTTCTTATAGGAAGGTCTAGGAGCTCTGAAAATGAACGTGCACGTCTTTCATTCTTCCCGAGGGACTTAGAAGAATTTTGTGATATTTTTTATTAAAATGGTGTATAAGGGTATATATATAAATATATTTTATGCACTGTATATGAGCTGGCGATTTCTAAGTCTGTGGTTCCGAGAGGGGGTAACCAGGCTCACTAATAAAGGTCAAGCCACTTGGCTGCCAGAATACCCTGCTTCAGCACAGACCAGAAAGGCATTGTGATAAGCGTATCCCCGGTATAGTCAGGGGTTAATGGGAGTCGTCCCCGTCCCCCCAGTATACGGCCAGAACCATGGACCCGGTACTTGTGGTTCGGACTGTCTCCAACCAGCCATAATGTTGTGAGAGTGAAATTATGTCTAAGTCCAGCTTTGGTACATTAGAAGCAACTCTGAAACTTAACCTAAGCGTTTTTCGAAGCTACTTTTTGGCTAACTTCTTATAGGAAGGTCTAGGCGCTCTGAAAATGAACGTGCGCGTCTTTCACTCTTCCCGAGGGACTTAGAAGAATTTTGTGATATTTTTTATTAAAATGGTGTATAAGGGTATATATATAAATATATTTTATGCACTGTATATGAGCTGGCGATTTCTAAGTATGTGGTTCCGAGAGGGGGTAACCAGGCTCACTAATAAAGGTCAAGCCACTTGGCTGCCAGAATGCCCTGCTTCAGCACAGACCAGAAAGGCATTGTGATAAGCGTATCCCCGGTATAGTCAGGGGTTAATGGGAGTCATCCCCGTCCCCCCAGTATACGGCCAGAACCATGGACCCGGTACTTGTGGTTCGGACTGTCTCCAACCAGCCATAATGTTGTGAGAGTGAAATTATGTCTAAGTCCAGCTTTGGTACATTAGAAGCAACTCTGAAACTTAACCTAAGCGTTTTTCGAAGCTACTTTTTGGCTAACTTCTTATAGGAAGGTCTAGGAGCTCTGAAAATGAACGTGCACGTCTTTCACTCTTCCCGAGGGACTTAGAAGAATTTTGTGATATTTTTTATTAAAATGGTGTATAAGGGTATATATATAAATATATTTTATGCACTGTATATGAGCTGGCGATTTCTAAGTCTGTTGTTCCGAGAGGGGGTAACCAGGCTCACTAATAAAGGTCAAGCCACTTGGCTGCCAGAATGCCCTGCTTCAGCACAGACCAGAAAGGCATTGTGATAAGCGTATCCCCGGTATAGTCAGGGGTTAATGGGAGTCGTCCCCGTCCCCCCAGTATACGGCCAGAACCATGGACCCGGTACTTGTGGTTCGGACTGTCTCCAACCAGCCATAATGTTGTGAGAGTGAAATTATGTCTAAGTCCAGCTTTGGTACATTAGAAGCAACTCTGAAACTTAACCTAAGCGTTTTTCGAAGCTACTTTTTGGCTAACTTCTTATAGGAAGGTCTAGGAGCTCTGAAAATGAACGTGCGCGTCTTTCACTCTTCCCGAGGGACTTAGAAGAATGTTGTGATATTTTTTATTAAAATGGTGTATAAGGGTATATATATAAATATATTTTATGCACTGTATATGAGCTGGCGATTTCTAAGTCTGTGGTTCCGAGAGGGGGTAACCAGGCTCACTAATAAAGGTCAAGCCACTTGGCTGCCAGAATTCCCTGCTTCAGCACAGACCAGAAAGGCATTGTGATAAGCGTATCCCCGGTATAGTCAGGGGTTAATGGGAGTCGTCCCCGTCCCCCCAGTATACGGCCAGAACCATGGACCCGGTACTTGTGGTTCGGACTCTCTCCAACCAGCCATAATGTTGTGAGAGTGAAATTATGTCTAAGTCCAGCTTTGGTACATTAGAAGCAACTCTGAAACTTAACCTAAGCGTTTTTCGAAGCTACTTTTTGGCTAACTTCTTATAGGAAGGTCTAGGCGCTCTGAAAATGAACGTGCGCGTCTTTCACTCTTCCCGAGGGACTTAGAAGAATTTTGTGATATTTTTTATTAAAATGGTGTATAAGGGTATATATATAAATATATTTTATGCACTGTATATGAGCTGGCGATTTCTAAGTATGTGGTTCCGAGAGGGGGTAACCAGGCTCACTAATAAAGGTCAAGCCACTTGGCTGCCAGAATGCCCTGCTTCAGCACAGACCAGAAAGGCATTGTGATAAGCGTATCCCCGGTATAGTCAGGGGTTAATGGGAGTCATCCCCGTCCCCCCAGTATACGGCCAGAACCATGGACCCGGTACTTGTGGTTCGGACTGTCTCCAACCAGCCATAATGTTGTGAGAGTGAAATTATGTCTAAGTCCAGCTTTGGTACATTAGAAGCAACTCTGAAACTTAACCTAAGCGTTTTTCGAAGCTACTTTTTGGCTAACTTCTTATAGGAAGGTCTAGGAGCTCTGAAAATGAACGTGCACGTCTTTCACTCTTCCCGAGGGACTTAGAAGAATTTTGTGATATTTTTTATTAAAATGGTGTATAAGGGTATATATATAAATATATTTTATGCACTGTATATGAGCTGGCGATTTCTAAGTCTGTGGTTCTGAGAGGGGGTAACCAGGCTCACTAATAAAGGTCAAGCCACTTGGCTGCCAGAATGCCCTGCTTCAGCACAGACCAGAAAGGCATTGTGATAAGCGTATCCCCGGTATAGTCAGGGGTTAATGGGAGTCGTCCCCGTCCCCCCAGTATACGGCCAGAACCATGGACCCGGTACTTGTGGTTTGGACTGTGTCCAACCAGCCATAATGTTGTGAGAGTGAAATTATGTGTAAGTCCAGCTTTGGTACATTAGAAGCAACTCTGAAACTTAACCTAAGCGTTTTTCGAAGCTACTTTTTGGCTAACTTCTTATAGGAAGGTCTAGGAGCTCTGAAAATGAACGTGCGTGTCTTTCTCTCTTCCCGAGGCACTTAGAAGAATTTTGTGATATTTTTTATTAAAATGGTGTATAAGGGTATATATATAAATATATTTTATGCACTGTATATGAGCTGGCGATTTCTAAGTCTGTGGTTCCGAGAGGGGGTAACCAGGCTCACTAATAAAGGTCAAGCCACTTGGCTGCCAGAATGCCCTGCTTCAGCACAGACCAGAAAGGCATTGTGATAAGCGTATCCCCGGTATAGTCAGGGGTTAATGGGAGTCGTCCCCGTCCCCCCAGTATACGGCCAGAACCATGGACCCGGTACTTGTGGTTCGGACTGTCTCCAACCAGCCATAATGTTGTGAGAGTGAAATTATGTCTAAGTCCAGCTTTGGTACATTAGAAGCAACTCTGAAACTTAACCTAAGCGTTTTTCGAAGCTACTTTTTGGCTAACTTCTTATAGGAAGGTCTAGGAGCTCTGAAAATGAACGTGCGCGTCTTTCACTCTTCCCGAGGGACTTAGAAGAATGTTGTGATATTTTTTATTAAAATGGTGTATAAGGGTATATATATAAATATATTTTATGCACTGTATATGAGCTGGCGATTTCTAAGTCTGTGGTTCCGAGAGGGGGTAACCAGGCTCACTAATAAAGGTCAAGCCACTTGGCTGCCAGAATTCCCTGCTTCAGCACAGACCAGAAAGGCATTGTGATAAGCGTATCCCCGGTATAGTCAGGGGTTAATGGGAGTCGTCCCCGTCCCCCCAGTATACGGCCAGAACCATGGACCCGGTACTTGTGGTTCGGACTCTCTCCAACCAGCCATAATGTTGTGAGAGTGAAATTATGTCTAAGTCCAGCTTTGGTACATTAGAAGCAACTCTGAAACTTAACCTAAGCGTTTTTCGAAGCTACTTTTTGGCTAACTTCTTATAGGAAGGTCTAGGAGCTCTGAAAATGAACGTGCGCGTCTTTCACTCTTCCCGAGGGACTTAGAAGAATTTTGTGATATTTTTTATTAAAATGGTGTATAAGGGTATATATATAAATATATTTTATGCACTGTATATGAGCTGGCGATTTCTAAGTCTGTGGTTCCGAGAGGGGGTAACCAGGCTCACTAATAAAGGTCAAGCCACTTGGCTGCCAGAATGCCCTGCTTCAGCACAGACCAGAAAGGCATTGTGATAAGCGTATCCCCGGTATAGTCAGGGGTTAATGGGAGTCGTCCCCGTCCCCCCAGTATACGGCCAGAACCATGGACCCGGTACTTGTGGTTCGGACTGTCTCCAACCAGCCATAATGTTGTGAGAGTGAAATTATGTCTAAGTCCAGCTTTGGTACATTAGAAGCAACTCTGAAACTTAACCTAAGCGTTTTTCGAAGCTACTTTTTGGCTAACTTCTTATAGGAAGGTCTAGGAGCTCTGAAAATGAACATGCGCGTCTTTCACTCTTCCCGAGGGACTTAGAAGAATTTTGTGATATTTTTTATTAAAATGGTGTATAAGGGTATATATATAAATATATTTTATGCACTGTATATGAGCTGGCGATTTCTAAGTCTGTGGTTCCGAGAGGGGGTAACCAGGCTCACTAATAAAGGTCAAGCCACTTGGCTGCCAGAATGCCCTGCTTCAGCACAGACCAGAAAGGCATTGTGATAAGCGTATCCCCGGTATAGTCAGGGGTTAATGGGAGTCGTCCCCGTCCCCCCAGTATACGGCCAGAACCATGGACCCGGTACTTGTGGTTCGGACTGTCTCCAACCAGCCATAATGTTGTGAGAGTGAAATTATGTCTAAGTCCAGCTTTGGTACATTAGAAGCAACTCTGAAACTTAACCTAAGCGTTTTTCGAAGCTACTTTTTGGCTAACTTCTTATAGGAAGGTCTAGGAGCTCTGAAAATGAACGTGCACGTCTTTCACTCTTCCCGAGGGACTTAGAAGAATTTTGTGATATTTTTTATTAAAATGGTGTATAAGGGTATATATATAAATATATTTTATGCACTGTATATGAGCTGGCGATTTCTAAGTCTGTGGTTCCGAGAGGGGGTAACCAGGCTCACTAATAAAGGTCAAGCCACTTGGCTGCCAGAATGCCCTGCTTCAGCACAGACCAGAAAGGCATTGTGATAAGCGTATCCCCGGTATAGTCAGGGGTTAATGGGAGTCGTCCCCGTCCCCCCAGTATACGGCCAGAACCATGGACCCGGTACTTGTGGTTCGGACTGTCTCCAACCAGCCATAATGTTGTGAGAGTGAAATTATGTCTAAGTCCAGCTTTGGTACATTAGAAGCAACTCTGAAACTTAACCTAAGCGTTTTTCGAAGCTACTTTTTGGCTAACTTCTTATAGGAAGGTCTAGGAGCTCTGAAAATGAACGTGCGCGTCTTTCACTCTTCCCGAGGGACTTAGAAGAATTTTGTGATATTTTTTATTAAAATGGTGTATAAGGGTATATATATAAATATATTTTATGCACTGTATATGAGCTGGCGATTTCTAAGTATGTGGTTCCGAGAGGGGGTAACCAGGCTCACTAATAAAGGTCAAGCCACTTGGCTGCCAGAATGCCCTGCTTCAGCACAGACCAGAAAGGCATTGTGATAAGCGTATCCCCGGTATAGTCAGGGGTTAATGGGAGTCATCCCCGTCCCCCCAGTATACGGCCAGAACCATGGACCCGGTACTTGTGGTTCGGACTGTCTCCAACCAGCCATAATGTTGTGAGAGTGAAATTATGTCTAAGTCCAGCTTTGGTACATTAGAAGCAACTCTGAAACTTAACCTAAGCGTTTTTCGAAGCTACTTTTTGGCTAACTTCTTATAGGAAGGTCTAGGAGCTCTGAAAATGAACGTGCACGTCTTTCACTCTTCCCGAGGGACTTAGAAGAATTTTGTGATATTTTTTATTAAAATGGTGTATAAAGGTATATATATAAATATATTTTATGCACTGTATATGAGCTGGCGATTTCTAAGTCTGTGGTTCTGAGAGGGGGTAACCAGGCTCACTAATAAAGGTCAAGCCACTTGGCTGCCAGAATGCCCTGCTTCAGCACAGACCAGAAAGGCATTGTGATAAGCGTATCCCCGGTATAGTCAGGGGTTAATGGGAGTCGTCCCCGTCCCCCCAGTATACGGCCAGAACCATGGACCCGGTACTTGTGGTTTGGACTGTGTCCAACCAGCCATAATGTTGTGAGAGTGAAATTATGTGTAAGTCCAGCTTTGGTACATTAGAAGCAACTCTGAAACTTAACCTAAGCGTTTTTCGAAGCTACTTTTTGGCTAACTTCTTATAGGAAGGTCTAGGAGCTCTGAAAATGAACGTGCGTGTCTTTCACTCTTCCCGAGGCACTTAGAAGAATTTTGTGATATTTTTTATTAAAATGGTGTATAAGGGTATATATATAAATATATTTTATGCACTGTATATGAGCTGGCGATTTCTAAGTCTGTGGTTCCGAGAGGGGGTAACCAGGCTCACTAATAAAGGTCAAGCCACTTGGCTGCCAGAATGCCCTGCTTCAGCACAGACCAGAAAGGCATTGTGATAAGCGTATCCCCGGTATAGTCAGGGGTTAATGGGAGTCGTCCCCGTCCCCCCAGTATACGGCCAGAACCATGGACCCGGTACTTGTGGTTCGGACTGTCTCCAACCAGCCATAATGTTGTGAGAGTGAAATTATGTCTAAGTCCAGCTTTGGTACATTAGAAGCAACTCTGAAACTTAACCTAAGCGTTTTTCGAAGCTACTTTTTGGCTAACTTCTTATAGGAAGGTCTAGGAGCTCTGAAAATGAACGTGCGCGTCTTTCACTCTTCCCGAGGGACTTAGAAGAATTTTGTGATATTTTTTATTAAAATGGTGTATAAGGGTATATATATAAATATATTTTATGCACTGTATATGAGCTGGCGATTTCTAAGTCTGTGGTTCCGAGAGGGGGTAACCAGGCTCACTAATAAAGGTCAAGCCACTTGGCTGCCAGAATGCCCTGCTTCAGCACAGACCAGAAAGGCATTGTGATAAGCGTATCCCCGGTATAGTCAGGGGTTAATGGGAGTCGTCCCCGTCCCCCCAGTATACGGCCAGAACCATGGACCCGGTACTTGTGGTTTGGACTGTGTCCAACCAGCCATAATGTTGTGAGAGTGAAATTATGTGTAAGTCCAGCTTTGGTACATTAGAAGCAACTCTGAAACTTAACCTAAGCGTTTTTCGAAGCTACTTTTTGGCTAACTTCTTATAGGAAGGTCTAGGAGCTCTGAAAATGAACGTGCGTGTCTTTCACTCTTCCCGAGGCACTTAGAAGAATTTTGTGATATTTTTTATTAAAATGGTGTATAAGGGTATATATATAAATATATTTTATGCACTGTATATGAGCTGGCGATTTCTAAGTCTGTGGTTCCGAGAGGGGGTAACCAGGCTCACTAATAAAGGTCAAGCCACTTGGCTGCCAGAATGCCCTGCTTCAGCACAGACCAGAAAGGCATTGTGATAAGCGTATCCCCGGTATAGTCAGGGGTTAATGGGAGTCGTCCCCGTCCCCCCAGTATACGGCCAGAACCATGGACCCGGTACTTGTGGTTCGGACTGTCTCCAACCAGCCATAATGTTGTGAGAGTGAAATTATGTCTAAGTCCAGCTTTGGTACATTAGAAGCAACTCTGAAACTTAACCTAAGCGTTTTTCGAAGCTACTTTTTGGCTAACTTCTTATAGGAAGGTCTAGGAGCTCTGAAAATGAACGTGCGCGTCTTTCACTCTTCCCGAGGGACTTAGAAGAATTTTGTGATATTTTTTATTAAAATGGTGTATAAGGGTATATATATAAATATATTTTATGCACTGTATATGAGCTGGCGATTTCTAAGTCTGTGGTTCCGAGAGGGGGTAACCAGGCTCACTAATAAAGGTCAAGCCACTTGGCTGCCAGAATGCCCTGCTTCAGCACAGACCAGAAAGGCATTGTGATAAGCGTATCCCCGGTATAGTCAGGGGTTAATGGGAGTCGTCCCCGTCCCCCCAGTATACGGCCAGAACCATGGACCCGGTACTTGTGGTTCGGACTGTCTCCAACCAGCCATAATGTTGTGAGAGTGAAATTATGTCTAAGTCCAGCTTTGGTACATTAGAAGCAACTCTGAAACTTAACCTAAGCGTTTTTCGAAGCTACTTTTTGGCTAACTTCTTATAGGAAGGTCTAGGAGCTCTGAAAATGAACATGCGCGTCTTTCACTCTTCCCGAGGGACTTAGAAGAATTTTGTGATATTTTTTATTAAAATGGTGTATAAGGGTATATATATAAATATATTTTATGCACTGTATATGAGCTGGCGATTTCTAAGTCTGTGGTTCCGAGAGGGGGTAACCAGGCTCACTAATAAAGGTCAAGCCACTTGGCTGCCAGAATGCCCTGCATCAGCACAGACCAGAAACGCATTGTGATAAGCGTATCCCCGGTATTGTCAGGGGTTAATGGGAGTCATCCCCGTCCCCCCAGTATACGGCCAGAACCATGGACCCGGTACTTGTGGTTCGGACTCTCTCCAACCAGCCATAATGTTGTGAGAGTGAAATTATGTCTAAGTCCAGCTTTGGTACATTAGAAGCAACTCTGAAACTTAACCTAAGCGTTTTTCGAAGCTACTTTTTGGCTAACTTCTTATAGGAAGGTCTAGGAGCTCTGAAAATGAAAGTGCACGTCTTTCACTCTTCCCGAGGGACTTAGAAGAATTTTGTGATATTTTTTATTAAAATGGTGTATAAGGGTATATATATAAATATATTTTATGCACTGTATATGAGCTGGCGATTTCTAAGTCTGTGGTTCCGAGAGGGGGTAACCAGGCTCACTAATAAAGGTCAAGCCACTTGGCTGCTAGAATGCCCTGCTTCAGCACAGACCAGAAAGGCATTGTGATAAGCGTATCCCCGGTATAGTCAGGGGTTAATGGGAGTCGTCCCCGTCCCCCCAGTATACGGCCAGAACCATGGACCCGGTACTTGTGGTTCGGACTGTCTCCAACCAGCCATAATGTTGTGAGAGTGAAATTATGTCTAAGTCCAGCTTTGGTACATTAGAAGCAACTCTGAAACTTAACCTAAGCGTTTTTCGAAGCTACTTTTTGGCTAACTTCTTATAGGAAGGTCTAGGAGCTCTGAAAATGAACGTGCGCGTCTTTCACTCTTCCCGAGGGACTTAGAAGAATTTTGTGATATTTTTTATTAAAATGGTGTATAAGGGTATATATATAAATATATTTTATGCACTGTATATGAGCTGGCGATTTCTAAGTATGTGGTTCCGAGAGGGTGTAACCAGGCTCACTAATAAAGGTCAAGCCACTTGGCTGCCAGAATGCCCTGCTTCAGCACAGACCAGAAAGGCATTGTGATAAGCGTATCCCCGGTATAGTCAGGGGTTAATGGGAGTCATCCCCGTCCCCCCAGTATACGGCCAGAACCATGGACCCGGTACTTGTGGTTCGGACTGTCTCCAACCAGCCATAATGTTGTGAGAGTGAAATTATGTCTAAGTCCAGCTTTGGTACATTAGAAGCAACTCTGAAACTTAACCTAAGCGTTTTTCGAAGCTACTTTTTGGCTAACTTCTTATAGGAAGGTCTAGGAGCTCTGAAAATGAACGTGCGCGTCTTTCACTCTTCCCGAGGGACTTAGAAGAATTTTGTGATATTTTTTATTAAAATGGTGTATAAGGGTATATATATAAATATATTTAATGCACTGTATATGAGCTGGCGATTTCTAAGTCTGTGGTTCCGAGAGGGGGTAACCAGGCTCACTAATAAAGGTCAAGCCACTTGGCTGCCAGAATGCCCTGCTTCAGCACAGACCAGAAAGGCATTGTGATAAGCGTATCACCGGTATAGTCAGGGGTTAATTGGAGTCGTCCCCGTCCCCCCAGTATACGGCCAGAACCATGGACCCGGTACTTGTGGTTCGGACTGTCTCCAACCAGCCATAATGTTGTGAGAGTGAAATTATGTCTAAGTCCAGCTTTGGTACATTAGAAGCAACTCTGAAACTTAACCTAAGCGTTTTTCGAAGCTACTTTTTGGCTAACTTCTTATAGGAAGGTCTAGGAGCTCTGAAAATGAACGTGCGCGTCTTTCACTCTTCCCGAGGGACTTAGAAGAATTTTGTGATATTTTTTATTAAAATGGTGTATAAGGGTATATATATAAATATATTTTATGCACTGTATATGAGCTGGCGATTTCTAAGTCTGTGGTTCCGAGAGGGGGTAACCAGGCTCACTAATAAAGGTCAAGCCACTTGGCTGCTAGAATGCCCTGCTTCAGCACAGACCAGAAAGGCATTGTGATAAGCGTATCCCCGGTATAGTCAGGGGTTAATGGGAGTCGTCCCCGTCCCCCCAGTATACGGCCAGAACCATGGACCCGGTACTTGTGGTTCGGACTGTCTCCAACCAGCCATAATGTTGTGAGAGTGAAATTATGTCTAAGTCCAGCTTTGGTACATTAGAAGCAACTCTGAAACTTAACCTAAGCGTTTTTCGAAGCTACTTTTTGGCTAACTTCTTATAGGAAGGTCTAGGAGCTCTGAAAATGAACGTGCGCGTCTTTCAATCTTCCCGAGGGACTTAGAAGAATTTTGTGATATTTTTTATTAAAATGGTGTATAAGGGTATATATATAAATATATTTTATGCACTGTATATGAGCTGGCGATTTCTAAGTATGTGGTTCCGAGAGGGTGTAACCAGGCTCACTAATAAAGGTCAAGCCACTTGGCTGCCAGAATGCCCTGCTTCAGCACAGACCAGAAAGGCATTGTGATAAGCGTATCCCCGGTATAGTCAGGGGTTAATGGGAGTCATCCCCGTCCCCCCAGTATACGGCCAGAACCATGGACCCGGTACTTGTGGTTCGGACTGTCTCCAACCAGCCATAATGTTGTGAGAGTGAAATTATGTCTAAGTCCAGCTTTGGTACATTAGAAGCAACTCTGAAACTTAACCTAAGCGTTTTTCGAAGCTACTTTTTGGCTAACTTCTTATAGGAAGGTCTAGGAGCTCTGAAAATGAACGTGCGCGTCTTTCACTCTTCCCGAGGGACTTAGAAGAATTTTGTGATATTTTTTATTAAAATGGTGTATAAGGGTATATATATAAATATATTTTATGCACTGTATATGAGCTGGCGATTTCTAAGTATGTGGTTCCGAGAGGGGGTAACCAGGCTCACTAATAAAGGTCAAGCCACTTGGCTGCTAGAATGCCCTGCTTCAGCACAGACCAGAAAGGCATTGTGATAAGCGTATCCCCGGTATTGTCAGGGGTTAATGGGAGTCGTCCCCGTCCCCCCAGTATACGGCCAGAACCATGGACCCGGTACTTGTGGTTCGGACTGTCTCCAACCAGCCATAATGTTGTGAGAGTGAAATTATGTCTAAGTCCAGCTTTGGTACATTAGAAGCAACTCTGAAACTTAACCTAAGCGTTTTTCGAAGCTACTTTTTGGCTAACTTCTTATAGGAAGGTCTAGGAGCTCTGAAAATGAACGTGCGCGTCTTTCACTCTTCCCGAGGGACTTAGAAGAATTTTGTGATATTTTTTATTAAAATGGTGTATAAGGGTATATATATAAATATATTTTATGCACTGTATATGAGCTGGCGATTTCTAAGTATGTGGTTCCGAGAGGGGGTAACCAGGCTCACTAATAAAGGTCAAGCCACTTGGCTGCCAGAATGCCCTGCTTCAGCACAGACCAGAAAGGCATTGTGTTAAGCGTATCCCCGGTATAGTCAGGGGTTAATGGGAGTCAACCCCGTCCCCCCAGTATACGGCCAGAACCATGGACCCGGTACTTGTGGTTCGGACTGTCTCCAACCAGCCATAATGTTGTGAGAGTGAAATTATGTCTAAGTCCAGCTTTGGTACATTAGAAGCAACTCTGAAACTTAACCTAAGCGTTTTTCGAAGCTACTTTTTGGCTAACTTCTTATAGGAAGGTCTAGGAGCTCTGAAAATGAACGTGCACGTCTTTCACTCTTCCCGAGGGACTTAGAAGAATTTTGTGATATTTTTTATTAAAATGGTGTATAAGGGTATATATATAAATATATTTTATGCACTGTATATGAGCTGGCGATTTCTAAGTCTGTGGTTCCGAGAGGGGGTAACCAGGCTCACTAATAAAGGTCAAGCCACTTGGCTGCCAGAATGCCCTGCTTCAGCACAGACCAGAAAGGCATTGTGATAAGCGTATCCCCGGTATAGTCAGGGGTTAATGGGAGTCGTCCCCGTCCCCCCAGTATACGGCCAGAACCATGGACCCGGTACTTGTGGTTCGGACTGTCTCCAACCAGCCATAATGTTGTGAGAGTGAAATTATGTCTAAGTCCAGCTTTGGTACATTAGAAGCAACTCTGAAACTTAACCTAAGCGTTTTTCGAAGCTACTTTTTGGCTAACTTCTTATAGGAAGGTCTAGGAGCTCTGAAAATGAATGTGCACGTCTTTCACTCTTCCCGAGGGACTTACAGTAGAAGAATTTTGTGATATTTTTTATTAAAATGGTGTATAAGGGTATATATATAAATATATTTTATGCACTGTATATGAGCTGGCGATTTCTAAGTCTGTGGTTCCGAGAGGGGGTAACCAGGCTCACTAATAAAGGTCAAGCCACTTGGCTGCCAGAATGCCCTGCTTCAGCACAGACCAGAAAGGCATTGTGATAAGCGTATCCCCGGTATAGTCAGGGGTTAATGGGAGTCGTCCCCTTCCCCCCAGTATACGGCCAGAACCATGGACCCGGTACTTGTGGTTCGGACTGTCTCCAACCAGCCATAATGTTGTGAGAGTGAAATTATGTCTAAGTCCAGCTTTGGTACATTAGAAGCAACTCTGAAACTTAACCTAAGCGTTTTTCGAAGCTACTTTTTGGCTAACTTCTTATAGGAAGGTCTAGGAGCTCTGAAAATGAACGTGCGCGTCTTTCACTCTTCCCGAGGGACTTAGAAGAATTTTGTGATATTTTTTATTAAAATGGTGTATAAGGGTATATATATAAATATATTTTATGCACTGTATATGAGCTGGCGATTTCTAAGTATGTGGTTCCGAGAGGGGGTAACCAGGCTCACTAATAAAGGTCAAGCCACTTGGCTGCCAGAATGCCCTGCTTCAGCACAGACCAGAAAGGCATTGTGATAAGCGTATCCCCGGTATAGTCAGGGGTTAATGGGAGTCATCCCCGTCCCCCCAGTATACGGCCAGAACCATGGACCCGGTACTTGTGGTTCGGACTGTCTCCAACCAGCCATAATGTTGTGAGAGTGAAATTATGTCTAAGTCCAGCTTTGGTACATTAGAAGCAACTCTGAAACTTAACCTAAGCGTTTTTCGAAGCTACTTTTTGGCTAACTTCTTATAGGAAGGTCTAGGAGCTCTGAAAATGAACGTGCACGTCTTTCACTCTTCCCGAGGGACTTAGAAGAATTTTGTGATATTTTTTATTAAAATGGTGTATAAAGGTATATATATAAATATATTTTATGCACTGTATATGAGCTGGCGATTTCTAAGTCTGTGGTTCTGAGAGGGGGTAACCAGGCTCACTAATAAAGGTCAAGCCACTTGGCTGCCAGAATGCCCTGCTTCAGCACAGACCAGAAAGGCATTGTGATAAGCGTATCCCCGGTATAGTCAGGGGTTAATGGGAGTCGTCCCCGTCCCCCCAGTATACGGCCAGAACCATGGACCCGGTACTTGTGGTTCGGACTGTCTCCAACCAGCCATAATGTTGTGAGAGTGAAATTATGTCTAAGTCCAGCTTTGGTACATTAGAAGCAACTCTGAAACTTAACCTAAGCGTTTTTCGAAGCTACTTTTTGGCTAACTTCTTATAGGAAGGTCTAGGAGCTCTGAAAATGAACGTGCGCGTCTTTCACTCTTCCCGAGGGACTTAGAAGAATTTTGTGATATTTTTTATTAAAATGGTGTATAAGGGTATATATATAAATATATTTTATGCACTGTATATGAGCTGGCGATTTCTAAGTATGTGGTTCCGAGAGGGGGTAACCAGGCTCACTAATAAAGGTCAAGCCACTTGGCTGCCAGAATGCCCTGCTTCAGCACAGACCAGAAACGCATTGTGATAAGCGTATCCCCGGTATTGTCAGGGGTTAATGGGAGTCATCCCCGTCCCCCCAGTATACGGCCAGAACCATGGACCCGGTACTTGTGGTTCGGACTGTCTCCAACCAGCCATAATGTTGTGAGAGTGAAATTATGTCTAAGTCCAGCTTTGGTACATTAGAAGCAACTCTGAAACTTAACCTAAGCGTTTTTCGAAGCTACTTTTTGGCTAACTTCTTATAGGAAGGTCTAGGAGCTCTGAAAATGAACGTGCGCGTCTTTCACTCTTCCCGAGGGACTTAGAAGAATTTTGTGATATTTTTTATTAAAATGGTGTATAAGGGTATATATATAAATATATTTTATGCACTGTATATGAGCTGGCGATTTCTAAGTCTGTGGTTCCGAGAGGGGGTAACCAGGCTCACTAATAAAGGTCAAGCCACTTGGCTGCCAGAATGCCCTCCTTCAGCACAGACCAGAAAGGCATTGTGATAAACGTATCCCCGGTATAGTCAGGGGTTAATGGGAGTCGTCCCCGTCCCCCCAGTAAACGGCCAGAACCATGGACCCGGTACTTGTGGTTCGGACTGTCTCCAACCAGCCATAATGTTGTGAGAGTTAAATTATGTCTAAGTCCAGCTTTGGTACATTAGAAGCAACTCTGAAACTTAACCTAAGCGTTTTTCGAAGCTACTTTTAAGCTAACTTCTTATAGGAAGGTCTAGGAGATCTGAAAATGGACGTGCGCGTCTTTCACTCTTCCCGAGGGACTTAGAAGAATTTTGTGATATTTTTTATTAAAATGGTGTATAAGGGTATATATATAAATATATTTTATGCACTGTATATGAGCTGGCGATTTCTAAGTCTGTGGTTCCGAGAGGGGGTAACCAGGCTCACTAATAAAGGTCAAGCCACTTGGCTGCCAGAATGCCCTCCTTCAGCACAGACCAGAAAGGCATTGTGATAAGCGTATCCCCGGTATAGTCAGGGGTTAATGGGAGTCGTCCCCGTCCCCCCAGTATACGGCCAGAACCATGGACCCGGTACTTGTGGTTCGGACTGTCTCCAACCAGCCATAATGTTGTGAGAGTGAAATTATGTCTAAGTCCAGCTTTGGTACATTAGAAGCAACTCTGAAACTTAACCTAAGCGTTTTTCGAAGCTACTTTTTGGTTAACTTCTTATAGGAAGGTCTAGGAGCTCTGAAAATGAACGTGCGCGTCTTTCACTCTTCCCGAGGGACTTAGAAGAATTTTGTGATATTTTTTATTAAAATGGTGTATAAGGGTATATATATAAATATATTTTATGCACTGTATATGAGCTGGCGATTTCTAAGTCTGTGGTTCCGACTGGGGGTAACCAGGCTCACTAATAAAGGTCAAGCCACTTGGCTGCCAGAATGCCCTGCTTCAGCACAGACCAGAAAGGCATTGTGATAAGCGTATCACCGGTATAGTCAGGGGTTAATTGGAGTCATCCCCGTCCCCCCAGTATACGGCCAGAACCATGGACCCGGTACTTGTGGTTCGGACTGTCTCCAACCAGCCATAATGTTGTGAGAGTGAAATTATGTCTAAGTCCAGCTTTGGTACATTAGAAGCAACTCTGAAACTTAACCTAAGCGTTTTTCGAAGCTACTTTTTGGCTAACTTCTTATAGGAAGGTCTAGGAGCTCTGAAAATGAACGTGCGCGTCTTTCACTCTTCCCGAGGGACTTAGAAGAATTTTGTGATATTTTTTATTAAAATGGTGTATAAGGGTATATATATAAATATATTTTATGCACTGTATATGAGCTGGCGATTTCTAAGTCTGTGGTTCCGAGAGGGGGTAACCAGGCTCACTAATAAAGGTCAAGCCACTTGGCTGCCAGAATGCCCTCCTTCAGCACAGACCAGAAAGGCATTGTGATAAGCGTATCCCCGGTATAGTCAGGGGTTAATGGGAGTCGTCCCCGTCCCCCCAGTATACGGCCAGAACCATGGACCCGGTACTTGTGGTTCGGACTGTCTCCAACCAGCCATAATGTTGTGAGAGTGAAATTATGTCTAAGTCCAGCTTTGGTACATTAGAAGCAACTCTGAAACTTAACCTAAGCGTTTTTCGAAGCTACTTTTAAGCTAACTTCTTATAGGAAGGTCTAGGAGATCTGAAAATGGACGTGCGCGTCTTTCACTCTTCCCGAGGTACTTAGAAGAATTTTGTGATATTTTTTATTAAATTGGTGTATAAGGGTATATATATAAATATATTTTATGCACTGTATATGAGCTGGCAATTTCTAAGTCTGTGGTTCCGAGAGGGGGTAACCAGGCTCACTAATAAAGGTCAAGCCACTTGGCTGCCAGAATGCCCTGCTTCAGCACAGACCAGAAAGGCATTGTGATAAGCGTATCACCGGTATAGTCAGGGGTTAAATGGAGTCGTCCCCGTCCCCCCAGTATACGGCCAGAACCATGGACCCGGTACTTGTGGTTCGGACTGTCTCCAACCAGCCATAATGTTGTGAGAGTGAAATTATGTCTAAGTCCAGCTTTGATACATTAGAAGCAACTCTGAAACTTAACCTAAGCGTTTTTCGAAGCTACTTTTAAGCTAACTTCTTATAGGAAGGTCTAGGAGATCTGAAAATGGACGTGCGCGTCTTTCACTCTTCCCGAGGGACTTAGAAGAATTTTGTGATATTTTTTATTAAAATGGTGTATAAGGGTATATATATAAATATATTTTATGCACTGTATATGAGCTGGCGATTTCTAAGTCTGTGGTTCCGAGAGGGGGTAACCAGGCTCACTAATAAAGGTCAAGCCACTTGGCTGCCAGAATGCCCTCCTTCAGCACAGACCAGAAAGGCATTGTGATAAGCGTATCCCCGGTATAGTCAGGGGTTAATGGGAGTCGTCCCCGTCCCCCCAGTATACGGCCAGAACCATGGACCCGGTACTTGTGGTTCGGACTGTCTCCAACCAGCCATAATGTTGTGAGAGTGAAATTATGTCTAAGTCCAGCTTTGGTACATTAGAAGCAACTCTGAAACTTAACCTAAGCGTTTTTCGAAGCTACTTTTTGGCTAACTTCTTATAGGAAGGTCTAGGAGCTCTGAAAATAAACGTGCGCGTCTTTCACTCTTCCCGAGGGACTTAGAAGAATTTTGTGATATTTTTTATTAAAATGGTGTATAAGGGTATATATATAAATATATTTTATGCACTGTATATGAGCTGGCGATTTCTAAGTCTGTGGTTCCGAGAGGGGGTAACCAGGCTCACTAATAAAGGTCAAGCCACTTGGCTGCCAGAATGCCCTCCTTCAGCACAGACCAGAAAGGCATTGTGATAAACGTATCCCCGGTATAGTCAGGGGTTAATGGGAGTCGTCCCCGTCCCCCCAGTATACGGCCAGAACCATGGACCCGGTACTTGTGGTTCGGACTGTCTCCAACCAGCCATAATGTTGTGAGAGTGAAATTATGTCTAAGTCCAGCTTTGGTACATTAGAAGCAACTCTGAAACTTAACCTAAGCGTTTTTCGAAGCTACTTTTTGGCTAACTTCTTATAGGAAGGTCTAGGAGCTCTGAAAATGAACGTGCACGTCTTTCACTCTTCCCGAGGGACTTAGAAGAATTTTGTGATATTTTTTATTAAAATGGTGTATAAAGGTATATATATAAATATATTTTATGCACTGTATATGAGCTGGCGATTTCTAAGTCTGTGGTTCTGAGAGGGGGTAACCAGGCTCACTAATAAAGGTCAAGCCACTTGGCTGCCAGAATGCCCTGCTTCAGCACAGACCAGAAAGGCATTGTGATAAGCGTATCCCCGGTATAGTCAGGGGTTAATGGGAGTCGTCCCCGTCCCCCCAGTATACGGCCAGAACCATGGACCCGGTACTTGTGGTTCGGACTGTCTCCAACCAGCCATAATGTTGTGAGAGTGAAATTATGTCTAAGTCCAGCTTTGGTACATTAGAAGCAACTCTGAAACTTAACCTAAGCGTTTTTCGAAGCTACTTTTTGGCTAACTTCTTATAGGAAGGTCTAGGAGCTCTGAAAATGAACGTGCGCTTCTTTCACTCTTCCCGAGGGACTTAGAAGAATTTTGTGATATTTTTTATTAAAATGGTGTATAAGGGTATATATATAAATATATTTTATGCACTGTATATGAGCTGGCGATTTCTAAGTATGTGGTTCCGAGAGGGGGTAACCAGGCTCACTAATAAAGGTCAAGCCACTTGGCTGCCAGAATGCCCTGCTTCAGCACAGACCAGAAACGCATTGTGATAAGCGTATCCCCGGTATTGTCAGGGGTTAATGGGAGTCATCCCCGTCCCCCCAGTATACGGCCAGAACCATGGACCCGGTACTTGTGGTTCGGACTGTCTCCAACCAGCCATAATGTTGTGAGAGTGAAATTATGTCTAAGTCCAGCTTTGGTACATTAGAAGCAACTCTGAAACTTAACCTAAGCGTTTTTCGAAGCTACTTTTTGGCTAACTTCTTATAGGAAGGTCTAGGAGCTCTGAAAATGAACGTGCGCGTCTTTCACTCTTCCCGAGGGACTTAGAAGAATTTTGTGATATTTTTTATTAAAATGGTGTATAAGGGTATATATATAAATATATTTTATGCACTGTATATGAGCTGGCGATTTCTAAGTCTGTGGTTCCGAGAGGGGGTAACCAGGCTCACTAATAAAGGTCAAGCCACTTGGCTGCCAGAATGCCCTCCTTCAGCACAGACCAGAAAGGCATTGTGATAAACGTATCCCCGGTATAGTCAGGGGTTAATGGGAGTCGTCCCCGTCCCCCCAGTAAACGGCCAGAACCATGGACCCGGTACTTGTGGTTCGGACTGTCTCCAACCAGCCATAATGTTGTGAGAGTTAAATTATGTCTAAGTCCAGCTTTGGTACATTAGAAGCAACTCTGAAACTTAACCTAAGCGTTTTTCGAAGCTACTTTTAAGCTAACTTCTTATAGGAAGGTCTAGGAGATCTGAAAATGGACGTGCGCGTCTTTCACTCTTCCCGAGGGACTTAGAAGAATTTTGTGATATTTTTTATTAAAATGGTGTATAAGGGTATATATATAAATATATTTTATGCACTGTATATGAGCTGGCGATTTCTAAGTCTGTGGTTCCGAGAGGGGGTAACCAGGCTCACTAATAAAGGTCAAGCCACTTGGCTGCCAGAATGCCCTCCTTCAGCACAGACCAGAAAGGCATTGTGATAAGCGTATCCCCAGTATAGTCAGGGGTTAATGGGAGTCGTCCCCGTCCCCCCAGTATACGGCCAGAACCATGGACCCGGTACTTGTGGTTCGGACTGTCTCCAACCAGCCATAATGTTGTGAGAGTGAAATTATGTCTAAGTCCAGCTTTGGTACATTAGAAGCAACTCTGAAACTTAACCTAAGCGTTTTTCGAAGCTACTTTTTGGTTAACTTCTTATAGGAAGGTCTAGGAGCTCTGAAAATGAACGTGCGCGTCTTTCACTCTTCCCGAGGGACTTAGAAGAATTTTGTGATATTTTTTATTAAAATGGTGTATAAGGGTATATATATAAATATATTTTATGCACTGTATATGAGCTGGCGATTTCTAAGTCTGTGGTTCCGACTGGGGGTAACCAGGCTCACTAATAAAGGTCAAGCCACTTGGCTGCCAGAATGCCCTGCTTCAGCACAGACCAGAAAGGCATTGTGATAAGCGTATCACCGGTATAGTCAGGGGTTAATTGGAGTCATCCCCGTCCCCCCAGTATACGGCCAGAACCATGGACCCGGTACTTGTGGTTCGGACTGTCTCCAACCAGCCATAATGTTGTGAGAGTGAAATTATGTCTAAGTCCAGCTTTGGTACATTAGAAGCAACTCTGAAACTTAACCTAAGCGTTTTTCGAAGCTACTTTTTGGCTAACTTCTTATAGGAAGGTCTAGGAGCTCTGAAAATGAACGTGCGCGTCTTTCACTCTTCCCGAGGGACTTAGAAGAATTTTGTGATATTTTTTATTAAAATGGTGTATAAGGGTATATATATAAATATATTTTATGCACTGTATATGAGCTGGCGATTTCTAAGTCTGTGGTTCCGAGAGGGGGTAACCAGGCTCACTAATAAAGGTCAAGCCACTTGGCTGCCAGAATGCCCTCCTTCAGCACAGACCAGAAAGGCATTGTGATAAGCGTATCCCCGGTATAGTCAGGGGTTAATGGGAGTCGTCCCCGTCCCCCCAGTATACGGCCAGAACCATGGACCCGGTACTTGTGGTTCGGACTGTCTCCAACCAGCCATAATGTTGTGAGAGTGAAATTATGTCTAAGTCCAGCTTTGGTACATTAGAAGCAACTCTGAAACTTAACCTAAGCGTTTTTCGAAGCTACTTTTAAGCTAACTTCTTATAGGAAGGTCTAGGAGATCTGAAAATGGACGTGCGCGTCTTTCACTCTTCCCGAGGTACTTAGAAGAATTTTGTGATATTTTTTATTAAAATGGTGTATAAGGGTATATATATAAATATATTTTATGCACTGTATATGAGCTGGCAATTTCTAAGTCTGTGGTTCCGAGAGGGGGTAACCAGGCTCACTAATAAAGGTCAAGCCACTTGGCTGCCAGAATGCCCTGCTTCAGCACAGACCAGAAAGGCATTGTGATAAGCGTATCACCGGTATAGTCAGGGGTTAAATGGAGTCGTCCCCGTCCCCCCAGTATACGGCCAGAACCATGGACCCGGTACTTGTGGTTCGGACTGTCTCCAACCAGCCATAATGTTGTGAGAGTGAAATTATGTCTAAGTCCAGCTTTGATACATTAGAAGCAACTCTGAAACTTAACCTAAGCGTTTTTCGAAGCTACTTTTAAGCTAACTTCTTATAGGAAGGTCTAGGAGATCTGAAAATGGACGTGCGCGTCTTTCACTCTTCCCGAGGGACTTAGAAGAATTTTGTGATATTTTTTATTAAAATGGTGTATAAGGGTATATATATAAATATATTTTATGCACTGTATATGAGCTGGCGATTTCTAAGTCTGTGGTTCCGAGAGGGGGTAACCAGGCTCACTAATAAAGGTCAAGCCACTTGGCTGCCAGAATGCCCTCCTTCAGCACAGACCAGAAAGGCATTGTGATAAGCGTATCCCCGGTATAGTCAGGGGTTAATGGGAGTCGTCCCCGTCCCCCCAGTATACGGCCAGAACCATGGACCCGGTACTTGTGGTTCGGACTGTCTCCAACCAGCCATAATGTTGTGAGAGTGAAATTATGTCTAAGTCCAGCTTTGGTACATTAGAAGCAACTCTGAAACTTAACCTAAGCGTTTTTCGAAGCTACTTTTTGGCTAACTTCTTATAGGAAGGTCTAGGAGCTCTGAAAATGAACGTGCGCGTCTTTCACTCTTCCCGAGGGACTTAGAAGAATTTTGTGATATTTTTTATTAAAATGGTGTATAAGGGTATATATATAAATATATTTTATGCACTGTATATGAGCTGGCGATTTCTAAGTCTGTGGTTCCGAGAGGGGGTAACCAGGCTCACTAATAAAGGTCAAGCCACTTGGCTGCCAGAATGCCCTCCTTCAGCACAGACCAGAAAGGCATTGTGATAAACGTATCCCCGGTATAGTCAGGGGTTAATGGGAGTCGTCCCCGTCCCCCCAGTATACGGCCAGAACCATGGACCCGGTACTTGTGGTTCGGACTGTCTCCAACCAGCCATAATGTTGTGAGAGTGAAATTATGTCTAAGTCCAGCTTTGGTACATTAGAAGCAACTCTGAAACTTAACCTACAGTAAGCGTTTTTCGAAGCTACTTTTAAGCTAACTTCTTATAGGAAGGTCTAGGAGATCTGAAAATGGACGTGCGCGTCTTTCACTCTTCCCGAGGGACTTAGAAGAATTTTGTGATATTTTTTATTAAAATGGTGTATAAGGGTATATATATAAATATATTTTATGCACTGTATATGAGCTGGCGATTTCTAAGTCTGTGGTTCCGAGAGGGGGTAACCAGGCTCACTAATAAAGGTCAAGCCACTTGGCTGCCAGAATGCCCTCCTTCAGCACAGACCAGAAAGGCATTGTGATAAGCGTATCCCCGGTATAGTCAGGGGTTAATGGGAGTCGTCCCCGTCCCCCCAGTATACGGCCAGAACCATGGACCCGGTACTTGTGGTTCGGACTGTCTCCAACCAGCCATAATGTTGTGAGAGTGAAATTATGTCTAAGTCCAGCTTTGGTACATTAGAAGCAACTCTGAAACTTAACCTAAGCGTTTTTCGAAGCTACTTTTTGGCTAACTTCTTATAGGAAGGTCTAGGAGCTCTGAAAATGAACGTGCACGTCTTTCACTCTTCCCTAGGGACTTAGAAGAATTTTGTGATATTTTTTATTATAATGGTGTATAAGGGTATATATATAAATATATTTTATGCACTGTATATGAGCTGGCGATTTCTAAGTCTGTGGTTCCGAGAGGGGGTAACCAGGCTCACTAATAAAGGTCAAGCCACTTGGCTGCCAGAATGCCCTGCTTCAGCACAGACCAGAAAGGCATTGTGATAAGCGTATCACCGGTATAGTCAGGGGTTAATTGGAGTCGTCCCCGTCCCCCCAGTATACGGCCAGAACCATGGACCCGGTACTTGTGGTTCGGACTGTCTCCAACCAGCCATAATGTTGTGAGAGTGAAATTATGTCTAAGTCCAGCTTTGGTACATTAGAAGCAACTCTGAAACTTAACCTAAGCGTTTTTCGAAGCTACTGTTTGGCTAACTTCTTATAGGAAGGTCTACGAGCTCTGAAAATGAACGTACGCGTCTTTCACTCTTCCAGAGGGACTTAGAAGAATTTTGTGATATTTTTTATTAAAATGGTGTATAAGGGTATATATATAAATATATTTTATGCACTGTATATGAGCTGGCGATTTCTAAGTCTGTGGTTCCGAGAGGGGGTAACCAGGCTCACTAATAAAGGTCAAGACACTTGGCTGCCAGAATGCCCTGCTTCAGCACAGACCAGAAAGGCATTGTGATAAGCGTATCCCCGGTATAGTCAGGGGTTAATGGGAGTCATCCCCGTCCCCCCAGTATACGGCCAGAACCATGGACCCGGTACTTGTGGTTCGGACTGTCTCCAACCAGCCATAATGTTGTGAGAGTGAAATTATGTCTAAGTCCAGCTTTGGTACATTAGAAGCAACTCTGAAACTTAACCTAAGCGTTTTTCGAAGCTACTTTTTGGCTAACTTCTTATAGGAAGGTCTAGGAGCTCTGAAAATGAACGTGCGCGTCTTTCACTCTTCCCGAGGGACTTAGAAGAATTTTGTGATATTTTTTATTAAAATGGTGTATAAGGGTATATATATAAATATATTTTATGCACTGTATATGAGCTGGCGATTTCTAAGTCTGTGGTTCCGAGAGGGGGTAACCAGGCTCACTAATAAAGGTCAAGCCACTTGGCTGCCAGAATGCCCTGCTTCAGCACAGACCAGAAAGGCATTGTGATAAGCGTATCACCGGTATAGTCAGGGGTTAATTGGAGTCGTCCCCGTCCCCCCAGTATACGGCCAGAACCATGGACCCGGTACTTGTGGTTCGGACTGTCTCAAACCAGCCATAATGTTGTGAGAGTGAAATTATGTCTAAGTCCAGCTTTGGTACATTAGAAGCAACTCTGAAACTTAACCTAAGCGTTTTTCGAAGCTACTTTTTGGCTAACTTCTTATAGGAAGGTCTAGGAGCTCTGAAAATGAACGTGCGCGTCTTTCAATCTTCCCGAGGGACTTAGAAGAATTTTGTGATATTTTTTATTAAAATGGTGTATAAGGGTATATATATAAATATATTTTATGCACTGTATATGAGCTGGCGATTTCTAAGTCTGTGGTTCCGAGAGGGGGTAACCAGGCTCACTAATAAAGGTCAAGACACTTGGCTGCCAGAATGCCCTGCTTCAGCACAGACCAGAAAGGCATTGTGATAAGCGTATCCCCGGTATAGTCAGGGGTTAATGGGAGTCGTCCCCGTCCCCCCAGTATACGGCCAGAACCATGGACCCGGTACTTGTGGTTCGGACTGTCTCCAACCAGCCATAATGTTGTGAGAGTGAAATTATGTCTAAGTCCAGCTTTGGTACATTAGAAGCAACTCTGAAACTTAACCTAAGCGTTTTTCGAAGCTACTTTTTGGCTAACTTCTTATAGGAAGGTCTAGGAGCTCTGAAAATGAACGTGCGCGTCTTTCACTCTTCCCGAGGGACTTAGAAGAATTTTGTGATATTTTTTATTAAAATGGTGTATAAGGGTATATATATAAATATATTTTATGCACTGTATATGAGCTGGCGATTTCTAAGTCTGTGGTTCCGAGAGGGGGTAACCAGGCTCACTAATAAAGGTCAAGCCACTTGGCTGCCAGAATGCCCTGCTTCAGCACAGACCAGAAAGGCATTGTGATAAGCGTATCCCCGGTATAGTCAGGGGTTAATGGGAGTCGTCCCCGTCCCCCCAGTATACGGCCAGAACCATGGACCCGGTACTTGTGGTTCGGACTGTCTCCAACCAGCCATAATGTTGTGAGAGTGAAATTATGTCTAAGTCCAGCTTTGGTACATTAGAAGCAACTCTGAAACTTAACCTAAGCGTTTTTCGAAGCTACTTTTTGGCTAACTTCTTATAGGAAGGTCTAGGAGCTCTGAAAATGAACGTGCGCGTCTTTCACTCTTCCCGAGGGACTTAGAAGAATTTTGTGATATTTTTTATTAAAATGGTGTATAAGGGTATATATATAAATATATTTTATGCACTGTATATGAGCTGGCGATTTCTAAGTCTGTGGTTCCGAGAGGGGGTAACCAGGCTCACTAATAAAGGTCAAGCCACTTGGCTGCCAGAATGCCCTCCTTCAGCACAGACCAGAAAGGCATTGTGATAAGCGTATCCCCGGTATAGTCAGGGGTTAATGGGAGTCGTCCCCGTCCCCCCAGTATACGGCCAGAACCATGGACCCGGTACTTGTGGTTCGGACTGTCTCCAACCAGCCATAATGTTGTGAGAGTGAAATTATGTCTAAGTGCACCTTTGGTACAGTACATTAGAAGCAACTCTGAAACTTAACCTAAGCGTTTTTCGAAGCTACTTTTTGGCTAACTTCTTATAGGAAGGTCTAGGAGCTCTGAAAATGAACGTGCGCGTCTTTCACTCTTCCAGAGGGACTTAGAAGAATTTTGTGATATTTTTTATTAAAATGGTGTATAAGGGTATATATATAAATATATTTTATGCACTGTATATGAGCTGGCGATTTCTAAGTCTGTGGTTCCGAGAGGGGGTAACCAGGCTCACTAATAAAGGTCAAGCCACTTGGCTGCCAGAATGCCCTCCTTCAGCACAGACCAGAAAGGCATTGTGATAAACGTATCCCCGGTATAGTCAGGGGTTAATGGGAGTCGTCCCCGTCCCCCCAGTATACGGCCAGAACCATGGACCCGGTACTTGTGGATCGGACTGTCTCCAACCAGCCATAATGTTGTGAGAGTGAAATTATGTCTAAGTCCAGCTTTGGTACATTAGAAGCAACTCTGAAACTTAACCTAAGCGTTTTTCGAAGCTACTTTTAAGCTAACTTCTTATAGGAAGGTCTAGGAGATCTGAAAATGGACGTGCGCGTCTTTCACTCTTCCCGAGGGACTTAGAAGAATTTTGTGATATTTTTTATTAAAATGGTGTATAAGGGTATATATATAAATATATTTTATGCACTGTATATGAGCTGGCGATTTCTAAGTCTGTGGTTCCGAGAGGGGGTAACCAGGCTCACTAATAAAGGTCAAGCCACTTGGCTGCCAGAATGCCCTCCTTCAGCACAGACCAGAAAGGCATTGTGATAAGCGTATCCCCAGAATAGTCAGGGGTTAATGGGAGTCGTCCCCGTCCCCCCAGTATACGGCCAGAACCATGGACCCGGTACTTGTGGTTCGGACTGTCTCCAACCAGCCATAATGTTGTGAGTGAAATTATGTCTAAGTCCAGCTTTGGTACATTAGAAGCAACTCTGAAACTTAACCTAAGCGTTTTTCGAAGCTACTTTTTGGCTAACTTCTTATAGGAAGGTCTAGGAGCTCTGAAAATGAACGTGCGCGTCTTTCACTCTTCCCGAGGAACTTAGAAGAATTTTGTGATATTTTTTATTAAAATGGTGTATAAGGGTATATATATAAATATATTTTATGCACTGTATATGAGCTGGCGATTTCTAAGTCTGTGGTTCCGAGAGGGGGTAACCAGGCTCACTAATAAAGGTCAAGCCACTTGGCTGCCAGAATGCCCTGCTTCAGCACAGACCAGAAAGGCATTGTGATAAGCGTATCACCGGTATAGTCAGGGGTTAATTGGAGTCGTCCCCGTCCCCCCAGTATACGGCCAGAACCATGGACCCGGTACTTGTGGTTCGGACTGTCTCAAACCAGCCATAATTTTGTGAGAGTGAAATTATGTCTAAGTGCAGCTTTGGTACATTAGAAGCAACTCTGAAACTTAACCTAAGCGTTTTTCGAAGCTACTTTTTGGCTAACTTCTTATAGGAAGGTCTAGGAGCTCTGAAAATGAACGTGCACGTCTTTCACTCTTCCCTAGGGACTTAGAAGAATTTTGTGATATTTTTTATTAAAATGGTGTATAAGGGTATATATATAAATATATTTTATGCACTGTATATGAGCTGGCGATTTCTAAGTCTGTGGTTCCGAGAGGGGGTAACCAGGCTCACTAATAAAGGTCAAGCCACTTGGCTGCCAGAATGCCCTGCTTCAGCACAGACCAGAAAGGCATTGTGATAAGCGTATCACCGGTATAGTCAGGGGTTAATTGGAGTCGTCCCCGTCCCCCCAGTATACGGCCAGAACCATGGACCCGGTACTTGTGGTTCGGACTGTCTCAAACCAGCCATAATGTTGTGAGAGTGAAATTATGTCTAAGTCCAGCTTTGGTACATTAGAAGCAACTCTGAAACTTAACCTAAGCGTTTTTCGAAGCTACTTTTTGGCTAACTTCTTATAGGAAGGTCTAGGAGCTCTGAAAATGAACGTGCGCGTCTTTCAATCTTCCCGAGGGACTTAGAAGAATTTTGTGATATTTTTTATTAAAATGGTGTATAAGGGTATATATATAAATATATTTTATGCACTGTATATGAGCTGGCGATTTCTAAGTCTGTGGTTCCGAGAGGGGGTAACCAGGCTCACTAATAAAGGTCAAGACACTTGGCTGCCAGAATGCCCTGCTTCAGCACAGACCAGAAAGGCATTGTGATAAGCGTATCCCCGGTATAGTCAGGGGTTAATGGGAGTCGTCCCCGTCCCCCCAGTATACGGCCAGAACCATGGACCCGGTACTTGTGGTTCGGACTGTCTCCAACCAGCCATAATGTTGTGAGAGTGAAATTATGTCTAAGTCCAGCTTTGGTACATTAGAAGCAACTCTGAAACTTAACCTAAGCGTTTTTCGAAGCTACTTTTTGGCTAACTTCTTATAGGAAGGTCTAGGAGCTCTGAAAATGAACGTGCGCGTCTTTCACTCTTCCCGAGGGACTTAGAAGAATTTTGTGATATTTTTTATTAAAATGGTGTATAAGGGTATATATATAAATATATTTTATGCACTGTATATGAGCTGGCGATTTCTAAGTCTGTGGTTCCGAGAGGGGGTAACCAGGCTCACTAATAAAGGTCAAGCCACTTGGCTGCCAGAATGCCCTGCTTCAGCACAGACCAGAAAGGCATTGTGATAAGCGTATCCCCGGTATAGTCAGGGGTTAATGGGAGTCGTCCCCGTCCCCCCAGTATACGGCCAGAACCATGGACCCGGTACTTGTGGTTCGGACTGTCTCCAACCAGCCATAATGTTGTGAGAGTGAAATTATGTCTAAGTCCAGCTTTGGTACATTAGAAGCAACTCTGAAACTTAACCTAAGCGTTTTTCGAAGCTACTTTTTGGCTAACTTCTTATAGGAAGGTCTAGGAGCTCTGAAAATGAACGTGCGCGTCTTTCACTCTTCCCGAGGGACTTAGAAGAATTTTGTGATATTTTTTATTAAAATGGTGTATAAGGGTATATATATAAATATATTTTATGCACTGTATATGAGCTGGCGATTTCTAAGTCTGTGGTTCCGAGAGGGGGTAACCAGGCTCACTAATAAAGGTCAAGCCACTTGGCTGCCAGAATGCCCTCCTTCAGCACAGACCAGAAAGGCATTGTGATAAGCGTATCCCCGGTATAGTCAGGGGTTAATGGGAGTCGTCCCCGTCCCCCCAGTATACGGCCAGAACCATGGACCCGGTACTTGTGGTTCGGACTGTCTCCAACCAGCCATAATGTTGTGAGAGTGAAATTATGTCTAAGTGCAGCTTTGGTACAGTACATTAGAAGCAACTCTGAAACTTAACCTAAGCGTTTTTCGAAGCTACTTTTTGGCTAACTTCTTATAGGAAGGTCTAGGAGCTCTGAAAATGAACGTGCGCGTCTTTCACTCTTCCAGAGGGACTTAGAAGAATTTTGTGATATTTTTTATTAAAATGGTGTATAAGGGTATATATATAAATATATTTTATGCACTGTATATGAGCTGGCGATTTCTAAGTCTGTGCTTCCGAGAGGGGGTAACCAGGCTCACTAATAAAGGTCAAGCCACTTGGCTGCCAGAATGCCCTCCTTCAGCACAGACCAGAAAGGCATTGTGATAAACGTATCCCCGGTATAGTCAGGGGTTAATGGGAGTCGTCCCCGTCCCCCCAGTATACGGCCAGAACCATGGACCCGGTACTTGTGGATCGGACTGTCTCCAACCAGCCATAATGTTGTGAGAGTGAAATTATGTCTAAGTCCAGCTTTGGTACATTAGAAGCAACTCTGAAACTTAACCTAAGCGTTTTTCGAAGCTACTTTTAAGCTAACTTCTTATAGGAAGGTCTAGGAGATCTGAAAATGGACGTGCGCGTCTTTCACTCTTCCCGAGGGACTTAGAAGAATTTTGTGATATTTTTTATTAAAATGGTGTATAAGGGTATATATATAAATATATTTTATGCACTGTATATGAGCTGGCGATTTCTAAGTCTGTGGTTCCGAGAGGGGGTAACCAGGCTCACTAATAAAGGTCAAGCCACTTGGCTGCCAGAATGCCCTCCTTCAGCACAGACCAGAAAGGCATTGTGATAAGCGTATCCCCAGTATAGTCAGGGGTTAATGGGAGTCGTCCCCGTCCCCCCAGTATACGGCCAGAACCATGGACCCGGTACTTGTGGTTCGGACTGTCTCCAACCAGCCATAATGTTGTGAGTGAAATTATGTCTAAGTCCAGCTTTGGTACATTAGAAGCAACTCTGAAACTTAACCTAAGCGTTTTTCGAAGCTACTTTTTGGCTAACTTCTTATAGGAAGATCTAGGAGCTCTGAAAATGAACGTGCGCGTCTTTCACTCTTCCCGAGGAACTTAGAAGAATTTTGTGATATTTTTTATTAAAATGGTGTATAAGGGTATATATATAAATATATTTTATGCACTGTATATGAGCTGGCGATTTCTAAGTCTGTGGTTCCGAGAGGGGGTAACCAGGCTCACTAATAAAGGTCAAGCCACTTGGCTGCCAGAATGCCCTGCTTCAGCACAGACCAGAAAGGCATTGTGATAAGCGTATCACCGGTATAGTCAGGGGTTAATTGGAGTCGTCCCCGTCCCCCCAGTATACGGCCAGAACCATGGACCCGGTACTTGTGGTTCGGACTGTCTCAAACCAGCCATAATTTTGTGAGAGTGAAATTATGTCTAAGTGCAGCTTTGGTACATTAGAAGCAACTCTGAAACTTAACCTAAGCGTTTTTCGAAGCTACTTTTTGGCTAACTTCTTATAGGAAGGTCTAGGAGCTCTGAAAATGAACGTGCACGTCTTTCACTCTTCCCTAGGGACTTAGAAGAATTTTGTGATATTTTTTATTAAAATGGTGTATAAGGGTATATATATAAATATATTTTATGCACTGTATATGAGCTGGCGATTTCTAAGTCTGTGGTTCCGAGAGGGGGTAACCAGGCTCACTAATAAAGGTCAAGCCACTTGGCTGCCAGAATGACCTGCTTCAGCACAGACCAGAAAGGCATTGTGATAAGCGTATCACCGGTATAGTCAGGGGTTAATTGGAGTCGTCCCCGTCCCCCCAGTATACGGCCAGAACCATGGACCCGGTACTTGTGGTTCGGACTGTCTCAAACCAGCCATAATGTTGTGAGAGTGAAATTATGTCTAAGTGCAGCTTTGGTACATTAGAAGCAACTCTGAAACTTAACCTAAGCGTTTTTCGAAGCTACTTTTTGGCTAACTTCTTATAGGAAGGTCTAGGAGCTCTGAAAATGAATGTGCACGTCTTTCACTTTTTCCTAGGGACTTAGAAGAATTTTGTGATATTTTTTATTAAAATGGTGTATAAGGGTATATATATAAATATATTTTATGCACTGTATATGAGCTGGCGATTTCTAAGTCTGTGGTTCCGAGAGGGGGTAACCAGGCTCACTAATAAAGGTCAAGCCACTTATCTGCCAGAATGCCCTGCTTCAGCACAGACCAGAAAGGCATTGTGATAAGCGTATCACCGGTATAGTCAGGGGTTAATTGGAGTCGTCCCCGTCCCCCCAGTATACGGCCAGAACCATGGACCCGGTACTTGTGGTTCGGACTGTCTCCAACCAGCCATAATGTTGTGAGAGTGAAATTATGTCTAAGTCCAGCTTTGGTACATTAGAAGCAACTCTGAAACTTAACCTAAGCGTTTTTCGAAGCTACTTTTTGGCTAACTTCTTATAGGAAGGTCTAGGAGCTCTGAAAATGAACGTGCGCGTCTTTCACTCTTCCCGAGGGACTTAGAAGAATTTTGTGATATTTTTTATTAAAATGGTGTATAAGGGTATATATATATAAATATATTTTATGCACTGTATATGAGCTGGCGATTTCTAAGTCTGTGGTTCCGAGAGGGGGTAACCAGGCTCACTAATAAAGGTCAAGCCACTTGGCTGCCAGAATGCCCTCCTTCAGCACAGACCAGAAAGGCATTGTGATAAACGTATCCCCGGTATAGTCAGGGGTTAATGGGAGTCGTCCCCGTCCCCCCAGTATACGGCCAGAACCATGGACCCGGTACTTGTGGTTCGGACTGTCTCCAACCAGCCATAATGTTGTGAGAGTGAAATTATGTCTAAGTCCAGCTTTGGTACATTAGAAGCAACTCTGAAACTTAACCTAAGCGTTTTTCGAAGCTACTTTTAAGCTAACTTCTTATAGGAAGGTCTAGGAGATCTGAAAATGGACGTGCGCGTCTTTCACTCTTCCCGAGGGACTTAGAAGAATTTTGTGATATTTTTTATTAAAATGGTGTATAAGGGTATATATATAAATATATTTTATGCACTGTATATGAGCTGGCGATTTCTAAGTCTGTTGTTCCGAGAGGGGGTAACCAGGCTCACTAATAAAGGTCAAGCCACTTGGCTGCCAGAATGCCCTCCTTCAGCACAGACCAGAAAGGCATTGTGATAAGCGTATCCCCAGTATAGTCAGGGGTTAATGGGAGTCGTCCCCGTCCCCCCAGTATACGGCCAGAACCATGGACCCGGTACTTGTGGTTCGGACTCTCTCCAACCAGCCATAATGTTGTGAGAGTGAAATTATGTCTAAGTCCAGCTTTGGTACATTAGAAGCAACTCTGAAACTTAACCTAAGCGTTTTTCGAAGCTACTTTTTGGCTAACTTCTTATAGGAAGGTCTAGGAGCTCTGAAAATGAACGTGCAAGTCTTTCACTCTTCCCGAGGAACTTAGAAGAATTTTGTGATATTTTTTATTAAAATGGTGTATAAGGGTATATATATAAATATATTTTATGCACTGTATATGAGCTGGCGATTTCTAAGTCTGTGGTTCCGAGAGGGGGTAACCAGGCTCACTAATAAAGGTCAAGCCACTTGGCTGCCAGAATGCCCTCCTTCAGCACAGACCAGAAAGGCATTGTGATAAGCGTATCCCCAGTATAGTCAGGGGTTAATGGGAGTCGTCCCCGTCCCCCCAGTATACGGCCAGAACCATGGACCCGGTACTTGTGGTTCGGACTGTCTCCAACCAGCCATAATGTTGTGAGAGTGAAATTATGTCTAAGTCCAGCTTTGGTACATTAGAAGCAACTCTGAAACTTAACCTAAGCGTTTTTCGAAGCTACTTTTTGGCTAACTTCTTATAGGAAGGTCTAGGAGCTCTGAAAATGAACGTGCGCGTCTTTCACTCTTCCCGAGGGACTTAGAAGAATTTTGTGATATTTTTTATTAAAATGGTGTATAAGGGTATATATATAAAGATATTTTATGCACTGTATATGAGCTGGCGATTTCTAAGTCTGTGGTTCCGAGAGGGGGTAACCAGGCTCACTAATAAAGGTCAAGCCACTTGGCTGCCAGAATGCCCTCCTTCAGCACAGACCAGAAAGGCATTGTGATAAACGTATCCCCGGTATAGTCAGGGGTTAATGGGAGTCGTCCCCGTCCCCCCAGTATACGGCCAGAACCATGGACCCGGTACTTGTGGTTCGGACTGTCTCCAACCAGCCATAATGTTGTGAGAGTGAAATTATGTCTAAGTCCAGCTTTGGTACATTAGAAGCAACTCTGAAACTTAACCTAAGCGTTTTTCGAAGCTACTTTTAAGCTAACTTCTTATAAGAAGGTCTAGGAGATCTGAAAATTGACGTGCGCGTCTTTCACTCTTCCCGAGGGACTTAGAAGAATTTTGTGATATTTTTTATTAAAATGGTGTATAAGGGTATATATATAAATATATTTTATGCACTGTATATGAGCTGGCGATTTCTAAGTCTGTGGTTCCGAGAGGGGGTAACCAGGCTCACTAATAAAGGTCAAGCCACTTGGCTGCCAGAATGCCCTGCTTCAGCACAGACCAGAAAGGCATTGTGATAAGCGTATCACCGGTATAGTCAGGGGTTAATTGGAGTCGTCCCCGTCCCCCCAGTATACGGCCAGAACCATGGACCCGGTACTTGTGGTTCGGACTGTCTCCAAACAGCCATAATGTTGTGAGAGTGAAATTATGTCTAAGTCCAGCTTTGGTACATTAGAAGCAACTCTGAAACTTAACCTAAGCGTTTTTCGAAGCTACTTTTTGGCTAACTTCTTATAGGAAGGTCTAGGAGCTCTGAAAATGAACGTGCGCGTCTTTCACTCTTCCCGAGGAACTTAGAAGAATTTTGTGATATTTTTTATTAAAATGGTGTATAAGGGTATATATATAAATATATTTTATGCACTGTATATGAGCTGGCGATTTCTAAGTCTGTGGTTCCGAGAGGGGGTAACCAGGCTCACTAATAAAGGTCAAGCCACTTGGCTGCCAGAATGCCCTCCTTCAGCACAGACCAGAAAGGCATTGTGATAAACGTATCCCCGGTATAGTCAGGGGTTAATGGGAGTCGTCCCCATCCCCCCAGTATACGGCCAGAACCATGGACCCGGCACTTGTGGTTCGGACTGTCTCCAACCAGCCATAATGTTGTGAGAGTGAAATTATGTCTAAGTCCAGCTTTGGTACATTAGAAGCAACTCTGAAACTTAACCTAAGCGTTTTTCGAAGCTACTTTTAAGCTAACTTCTTATAAGAAGGTCTAGGAGATCTGAAAATGGACGTGCGCGTCTTTCACTCTTCCCGATGGACTTAGAAGAATTTTGTGATATTTTTTATTAAAATGGTGTATAAGGGTATATATATAAATATATTTTATGCACTGTATATGAGCTGGCGATTTCTAAGTCTGTGGTTCCGAGAGGGGGTAACCAGGCTCACTAATAAAGGTCAAGCCACTTGGCTGCCAGAATGCCCTCCTTCAGCACAGACCAGAAAGGCATTGTGATAAGCGTATCACCGGTATAGTCAGGGGTTAATTGGAGTCGTCCCCGTCCCCCCAGTATACGGCCAGAACCATGGACCCGGTACTTGTGGTTCGGACTGTCTCCAACCAGCCATAATGTTGTGAGAGTGAAATTATGTCTAAGTCCAGCTTTGGTACATTAGAAGCAACTCTGAAACTTAACCTAAGCGTTTTTCGAAGCTACTTTTTGGCTAACTTCTTATAGGAAGGTCTAGGAGCTCTGAAAATGAACGTGCGCGTCTTTCACTCTTCCCGAGGGACTTAGAAGTATGTTGTGATATTTTTTATTAAAATGGTGTATAAGGGTATATATATAAATATATTTTATGCACTGTATATGAGCTGGCGATTTCTAAGTCTGTGGTTCCGAGAAGGGGTAACCAGGCTCACTAATAAAGGTCAAGCCACTTGGCTGCCAGAATGCCCTGCTTCAGCACAGACCAGAAAGGCATTGTGATAAGCGTATCCCCGGTATAGTCAGGGGTTAATTGGAGTCGTCCCCGTCCCCCCAGTATACGGCCAGAACCATGGACCCGGTACTTGTGGTTCGGACTCTCTCCAACCAGCCATAATGTTGTGAGAGTGAAATTATGTCTAAGTCCAGCTTTGGTACATTAGAAGCAACTCTGAAACTTAACCTAAGCGTTTTTCGAAGCTACTTTTTGGCTAACTTCTTATAGGAAGGTCTAGGAGCTCTGAAAATGAACGTGCGCGTCTTTCACTCTTCCCGAGGAACTTAGAAGAATTTTGTGATATTTTTTATTAAAATGGTGTATAAGGGTATATATATAAATATATTTTATGCACTGTATATGAGCTGGCGATTTCTAAGTCTGTGGTTCCGAGAGGGGGTAACCAGGCTCACTAATAAAGGTCAAGCCACTTGGCTGCCAGAATGCCCTCCTTCAGCACAGACCAGAAAGGCATTGTGATAAACGTATCCCCGGTATAGTCAGGGGTTAATGGGAGTCGTCCCCGTCCCCCCAGTATACGGCCAGAACCATGGACCCGGCACTTGTGGTTCGGACTGTCTCCAACCAGCCATAATGTTGTGAGAGTGAAATTATGTCTAAGTCCAGCTTTGGTACATTAGAAGCAACTCTGAAACTTAACCTAAGCGTTTTTCGAAGCTACTTTTAAGCTAACTTCTTATAAGAAGGTCTAGGAGATCTGAAAATGGACGTGCGCGTCTTTCACTCTTCCCGAGGGACTTAGAAGAATTTTGTGATATTTTTTATTAAAATGGTGTATAAGGGTATATATATAAATATATTTTATGCACTGTATATGAGCTGGCGATTTCTAAGTCTGTGGTTCCGAGAGGGGGTAACCAGGCTCACTAATAAAGGTCAAGCCACTTGGCTGCCAGAATGCCCTCCTTCAGCACAGACCAGAAAGGCATTGTGATAAGCGTATCACCGGTATAGTCAGGGGTTAATTGGAGTCGTCCCCGTCCCCCCAGTATACGGCCAGAACCATGGACCCGGTACTTGTGGTTCGGACTGTCTCCAACCAGCCATAATGTTGTGAGAGTGAAATTATGTCTAAGTCCAGCTTTGGTACATTAGAAGCAACTCTGAAACTTAACCTAAGCGTTTTTCGAAGCTACTTTTTGGCTAACTTCTTATAGGAAGGTCTAGGAGCTCTGAAAATGAACGTGCGCGTCTTTCACTCTTCCCGAGGGACTTAGAAGTATGTTGTGATATTTTTTATTAAAATGGTGTATAAGGGTATATATATAAATATATTTTATGCACTGTATATGAGCTGGCGATTTCTAAGTCTGTGGTTCCGAGAAGGGGTAACCAGGCTCACTAATAAAGGTCAAGCCACTTGGCTGCCAGAATGCCCTGCTTCAGCACAGACCAGAAAGGCATTGTGATAAGCGTATCCCCGGTATAGTCAGGGGTTAATTGGAGTCGTCCCCGTCCCCCCAGTATACGGCCAGAACCATGGACCCGGTACTTGTGGTTCGGACTCTCTCCAACCAGCCATAATGTTGTGAGAGTGAAATTATGTCTAAGTCCAGCTTTGGTACATTAGAAGCAACTCTGAAACTTAACCTAAGCGTTTTTCGAAGCTACTTTTTGGCTAACTTCTTATAGGAAGGTCTAGGAGCTCTGAAAATGAACGTGCGCGTCTTTCACTCTTCCCGAGGAACTTAGAAGAATTTTGTGATATTTTTTATTAAAATGGTGTATAAGGGTATATATATAAATATATTTTATGCACTGTATATGAGCTGGCGATTTCTAAGTCTGTGGTTCCGAGAGGGGGTAACCAGGCTCACTAATAAAGGTCAAGCCACTTGGCTGCCAGAATGCCCTCCTTCAGCACAGACCAGAAAGGCATTGTGATAAGCGTATCACCGGTATAGTCAGGGGTTAATTGGAGTCGTCCCCGTCCCCCCAGTATACGGCCAGAACCATGGACCCGGTACTTGTGGTTCGGACTGTCTCCAACCAGCCATAATGTTGTGAGAGTGAAATTATGTCTAAGTCCAGCTTTGGTACATTAGAAGCAACTCTGAAACTTAACCTAAGCGTTTTTCGAAGCTACTTTTAAGCTAACTTCTTATAAGAAGGTCTAGGAGATCTGAAAATGGACGTGCGCGTCTTTCACTCTTCCCGAGGGACTTAGAAGAATTTTGTGATATTTTTTATTAAAATGGTGTATAAGGGTATATATATAAATATATTTTATGCACTGTATATGAGCTGGCGATTTCTAAGTCTGTGGTTCCGAGAGGGGGTAACCAGGCTCACTAATAAAGGTCAAGCCACTTGGCTGCCAGAATGCCCTCCTTCAGCACAGACCAGAAAGGCATTGTGATAAGCGTATCACCGGTATAGTCAGGGGTTAATTGGAGTCGTCCCCGTCCCCCCAGTATACGGCCAGAACCATGGACCCGGTACTTGTGGTTCGGACTGTCTCCAACCAGCCATAATGTTGTGAGAGTGAAATTATGTCTAAGTCCAGCTTTGGTACATTAGAAGCAACTCTGAAACTTAACCTAAGCGTTTTTCGAAGCTACTTTTTGGCTAACTTCTTATAGGAAGGTCTAGGAGCTCTGAAAATGAACGTGCGCGTCTTTCACTCTTCCCGAGGGACTTAGAAGAATTTTGTGATATTTTTTATTAAAATGGTGTATAAGGGTATATATATAAATATATTTTATGCACTGTATATGAGCTGGCGATTTCTAAGTCTGTGGTTCCGAGAGGAGGTAACCAGGCTCACTAATAAAGGTCAAGCCACTTGGCTGCCAGAATCCTCTCCTTCAGCACAGACCAGAAAGGCATTGTGATAAGCGTATCCCCGGTATAGTCAGGGGTTAATGGGAGTCGTCCCCGTCCCCCCAGTATACGGCCAGAACCATGGACCCGGTACTTGTGGTTCGGACTGTCTCCAACCAGCCATAATGTTGTGAGAGTGAAATTATGTCTAAGTCCAGCTTTGGTACATTAGAAGCAACTCTGAAACTTAACCTAAGCGTTTTTCGAAGCAACTTTTTGGCTAACTTCTTATAGGAAGGTCTAGGAGCTCTGAAAATGAACGTGCGCGTCTTTCACTCTTCCCGAGGGACTTAGAAGTATGTTGTGATATTTTTTATTAAAATGGTGTATAAGGGTATATATATAAATATATTTTATGCACTGTATATGAGCTGGCGATTTCTAAGTCTGTGGTTCCGAGAAGGGGTAACCAGGCTCACTAATAAAGGTCAAGCCACTTGGCTGCCAGAATGCCCTGCTTCAGCACAGACCAGAAAGGCATTGTGATAAGCGTATCCCCGGTATAGTCAGGGGTTAATTGGAGTCGTCCCCGTCCCCCCAGTATACGGCCAGAACCATGGACCCGGTACTTGTGGTTCGGACTCTCTCCAACCAGCCATAATGTTGTGAGAGTGAAATTATGTCTAAGTCCAGCTTTGGTACATTAGAAGCAACTCTGAAACTTAACCTAAGCGTTTTTCGAAGCTACTTTTTGGCTAACTTCTTATAGGAAGGTCTAGGAGCTCTGAAAATGAACGTGCGCGTCTTTCACTCTTCCCGAGGAACTTAGAAGAATTTTGTGATATTTTTTATTAAAATGGTGTATAAGGGTATATATATAAATATATTTTATGCACTGTATATGAGCTGGCGATTTCTAAGTCTGTGGTTCCGAGAGGGGGTAACCAGGCTCACTAATAAAGGTCAAGCCACTTGGCTGCCAGAATGCCCTCCTTCAGCACAGACCAGAAAGGCATTGTGATAAACGTATCCCCGGTATAGTCAGGGGTTAATGGGAGTCGTCCCCGTCCCCCCAGTATACGGCCAGAACCATGGACCCGGCACTTGTGGTTCGGACTGTCTCCAACCAGCCATAATGTTGTGAGAGTGAAATTATGTCTAAGTCCAGCTTTGGTACATTAGAAGCAACTCTGAAACTTAACCTAAGCGTTTTTCGAAGCTACTTTTAAGCTAACTTCTTATAAGAAGGTCTAGGAGATCTGAAAATGGACGTGCGCGTCTTTCACTCTTCCCGAGGGACTTAGAAGAATTTTGTGATATTTTTTATTAAAATGGTGTATAAGGGTATATATATAAATATATTTTATGCACTGTATATGAGCTGGCGATTTCTAAGTCTGTGGTTCCGAGAGGGGGTAACCAGGCTCACTAATAAAGGTCAAGCCACTTGGCTGCCAGAATGCCCTCCTTCAGCACAGACCAGAAAGGCATTGTGATAAGTGTATCACCGGTATAGTCAGGGGTTAATTGGAGTCGTCCCCGTCCCCCCAGTATACGGCCAGAACCATGGACCCGGTACTTGTGGTTCGGACTGTCTCCAACCAGCCATAATGTTGTGAGAGTGAAATTATGTCTAAGTCCAGCTTTGGTACATTAGAAGCAACTCTGAAACTTAACCTAAGCGTTTTTCGAAGCTACTTTTTGGCTAACTTCTTATAGGAAGGTCTAGGAGCTCTGAAAATGAACGTGCGCGTCTTTCACTCTTCCCGAGGGACTTAGAAGAATGTTGTGATGTTTTTTATTAAAATGGTGTATAAGGGTATATATATAAATATATTTTATGCACTGTATATGAGCTGGCGATTTCTAAGTCTGTGGTTCCGAGAGGGGGTAACCAGGCTCACTAATAAAGGTCAAGCCACTTGGCTGCCAGAATGCCCTCCTTCAGCACAGACCAGAAAGGCATTGTGATAAGCGTATCCCCGGTATAGTCAGGGGTTAATGGGAGTCGTCCCCGTCCCCCCAGTATACGGCCAGAACCATGGACCCGGTACTTGTGGTTCGGACTGTCTCCAAGCAGCCATAATGTTGTGAGAGTGAAATTATGTCTAAGTCCAGCTTTGGTACATTAGAAGCAACTCTGAAACTTAACCTAAGCGTTTTTCGAAGCTACTTTTTGGCTAACTTCTTATAGGAAGGTCTAGGAGCTCTGAAAATGAACGTGCGCGTCTTTCACTCTTCCCGAGGGACTTAGAAGAATTTTGTGATATTTTTTATTAAAATGGTGTATAAGGGTATATATATAAATATATTTTATGCACTGTATATGAGCTGGCGATTTCTAAGTCTGTGGTTCCGAGAGGAGGTAACCAGGCTCACTAATAAAGGTCAAGCCACTTGGCTGCCAGAATCCTCTCCTTCAGCACAGACCAGAAAGGCATTGTGATAAGCGTATCCCCGGTATAGTCAGGGGTTAATGGGAGTCGTCCCCGTCCCCCCAGTATACGGCCAGAACCATGGACCCGGTACTTGTGGTTCGGACTGTCTCCAACCAGCCATAATGTTGTGAGAGTGAAATTATGTCTAAGTCCAGCTTTGGTACATTAGAAGCAACTCTGAAACTTAACCTAAGCGTTTTTCGAAGCAACTTTTTGGCTAACTTCTTATAGGAAGGTCTAGGAGCTCTGAAAATGAACGTGCGCGTCTTTCACTCTTCCCGAGGGACTTAGAAGAATGTTGTGATGTTTTTTATTAAAATGGTGTATAAGGGTATATATATAAATATATTTTATGCACTGTATATGAGCTGGCGATTTCTAAGTCTGTGGTTCCGAGAGGGGTAACCAGGCTCACTAATAAAGGTCAAGCCACTTGGCTGCCAGAATGCCCTCCTTCAGCACAGACCAGAAAGGCATTGTGATAAGCGTATCCCCGGTATAGTCAGGGGTTAATGGGAGTCGTCCCCGTCCCCCCAGTATACGGCCAGAACCATGGACCCGGTACTTGTGGTTCGGACTGTCTCCAAGCAGCCATAATGTTGTGAGAGTGAAATTATGTCTAAGTCCAGCTTTGGTACATTAGAAGCAACTCTGAAACTTAACCTAAGCGTTTTTCGAAGCTACTTTTTGGCTAACTTCTTATAGGAAGGTCTAGGAGCTCTGAAAATGAACGTGCGCGTCTTTCACTCTTCCCGAGGGACTTAGAAGAATTTTGTGATATTTTTTATTAAAATGGTGTATAAGGGTATATATATAAATATATTTTATGCACTGTATATGAGCTGGCGATTTCTAAGTCTGTGGTTCCGAGAGGGGGTAACCAGGCTCACTAATAAAGGTCAAGCCACTTGGCTGCCAGAATGCCCTGCTTCAGCACAGACCAGTAAGTCATTGTGATAAGCGTATCCCCGGTATAGTCAGGGGTTAATTGGAGTCGTCCCCGTCCCTCCAGTATACGGCCAGAACCATGGACCCGGTACTTGTGGTTCGGACTGTCTCCATCCAGCCATAATGTTGTGAGAGTGAAATTATGTCTAAGTGCAGCTTTGGTACATTAGAAGCAACTCTGAAACTTAACCTAAGCGTTTTTCGAAGCTACTTTTAAGCTAACTTCTTATAGGAAGGTCTAGGAGATCTGAAAATGGACGTGCGCGTCTTTCACTCTTCCCGAGGGACTTAGAAGAATTTTGTGATATTTTTTATTAAAATGTTGTATAAGGGTATATATATAAATATATTTTATGCACTGTATATGAGCTGGCGATTTCTAAGTCTGTGGTTCCGAGAGGGGGTAACCAGGCTCACTAATAAAGGTCAAGCCACTTGGCTGCCAGAATGCCCTGCTTCAGCACAGACCAGAAAGGCATTGTGATAAGCGTATCCCCGGTATAGTCAGGGGTTAATTGGAGTCGTCCCCGTCCCCCCAGTATACGGCCAGAACCATGGACCCGGTACTTGTGGTTCGGACTCTCTCCAACCAGCCATAATGTTGTGAGAGTGAAATTATGTCTAAGTCCAGCTTTGGTACATTAGAAGCAACTCTGAAACTTAACCTAAGCGTTTTTCGAAGCTACTTTTTGGCTAACTTCTTATAGGAAGGTCTAGGAGCTCTGAAAATGAACGTGCTCGTCTTTCACTCTTCCCGAGGGACTTAGAAGAATTTTGTGATATTTTTTATTAAAATGGTGTATAAGGGTATATATATAAATATATTTTATGCACTGTATATGAGCTGGCGATTTCTAAGTCTGTGGTTCCGAGAGGGGGTAACCAGGCTCACTAATAAAGGTCAAGCCACTTGGCTGCCAGAATGCCCTCCTTCAGCACAGATCAGAAAGGCATTGTGATAAGCGTATCCCCGGTATAGTCAGGGGTTAATGGGAGTCGTCCCCGTCCCCCCAGTATACGGCCAGAACCATGGACCCGGTACTTGTGGTTCGGACTGTCTCCAACCAGCCATAATGTTGTGAGAGTGAAATTATGTCTAAGTCCAGCTTTGGTACATTAGAAGCAACTCTGAAACTTAACCTAAGCGTTTTTCGAAGCTACTTTTTGGCTAACTTCTTATAGGAAGGTCTAGGAGCTCTGAAAATGAACGTGCGCGTCTTTCACTCTTCCCGAGGGACTTAGAAGAATTTTGTGATATTTTTTATTAAAATGGTGTATAAGGGTATATATATAAATATATTTTATGCACTGTATATGAGCTGGCGATTTCTAAGTCTGTGGTTCCGAGAGGGGGTAACCAGGCTCACTAATAAAGGTCAAGCCACTTGGCTGCCAGAATGCCCTGCTTCAGCACAGACCAGAAAGGCATTGTGATAAGCGTATCCCCGGTATAGTCAGGGGTTAATGGGAGTCGTCCCCATCCCCCCAGTATACGGCCAGAACCATGGACCCGGTACTTGTGGTTCGGACTCTCTCCAACCAGCCATAATGTTGTGAGAGTGAAATTATGTCTAAGTCCAGCTTTGGTACATTAGAAGCAACTCTGAAACTTAACCTACGCGTTTTTCGAAGTTACTTTTTGGCTAACTTCTTATAGGAAGGTCTAGGAGCTCTGAAAATGAACGTGCGCGTCTTTCACTCTTCCCGAGGGACTTAGAAGAATTTTGTGATATTTTTTATTAAAATGGTGTATAAGGGTATATATATAAATATATTTTATGCACTGTATATGAGCTGGCGATTTCTAAGTCTGTGGTTCCGAGAGGGGGTAACCAGGCTCACTAATAAAGGTCAAGCCACTTGGCTGCCAGAATGCCCTGCTTCAGCACAGACCAGAAAGGCATTGTGATAAGCGTATCCCCGGTATAGTCAGGGGTTAATGGGAGTCATCCCCGTCCCCCCAGTATACGGCCAGAACCATGGACCCGGTACATGGACTCTCTCCAACCAGCCATAATGTTGTGAGAGTGAAATTATGTCTAAGTCCAGCTTTGGTACATTAGAAGCAACTCTGAAACTTAACCTACGCGTTTTTCGAAGCTACTTTTTGGCTAACTTCTTATAGGAAGGTCTAGGAGCTCTGAAAATGAACGTGCGCGTCTTTCACTCTTCCCTAGGGACTTAGAAGAATTTTGTGATATTTTTTATTAAAATGGTGTATAAGGGTATATATATAAATATATTTTATGCACTGTATATGAGCTGGCGATTTCTAAGTCTGTGGTTCCGAGAGGAGGTAACCAGGCTCACTAATAAAGGTCAAGCCACTTGGCTGCCAGAATGCCCTCCTTCAGCACAGACCAGAAAGGCATTGTGATAAGCGTATCCCCGGTATAGTCAGGGGTTAATGGGAGTCGTCCCCGTCCCCCCAGTATACGGCCAGAACCATGGACCCGGTACTTGTGGTTCGGAGTGTCTCCAACCAGCCATAATGTTGTGAGAGTGAAATTATGTCTAAGTGCAGCTTTGGTACATTAGAAGCAACTCTGAAACTTAACCTAAGCGTTTTTCGAAGCTACTTTTTGGCTAACTTCTTATAGGAAGGTCTAGGAGCTCTGAAAATGAACGTGCGCGTCTTTCACTCTTCCCGAGGGACTTAGAAGAATGTTGTGATATTTTTTATTAAAATGGTGTATAAGGGTATATATATAAATATATTTTATGCACTGTATATGAGCTGGCGATTTCTAAGTCTGTGGTTCCGAGAGGGGGTAACCAGGCTCACTAATAAAGGTCAAGCCACTTGGCTGCCAGAATGCCCTGCTTCAGCACAGACCAGAAAGGCATTGTGATAAGCGTATCCCCGGTATAGTCAGGGGTTAATTGGAGTCGTCCCCGTCCCCCCAGTATACGGCCAGAACCATGGACCCGGTACTTGTGGTTCGGACTCTCTCCAACCAGCCATAATGTTGTGAGTGAAATTATGTATAAGTCCAGCTTTGGTACATTAGAAGCAACTCTGAAACTTAACCTAAGCGTTTTTCGAAGCTACTTTTTGGCTAACTTCTTATAGGAAGGTCTAGGAGCTCTGAAAATGAACGTGCGCGTCTTTCACTCTTCCCGAGGGACTTAGAAGAATTTTGTGATATTTTTTATTAAAATGGTGTATAAGGGTATATATATAAATATATTTTATGCACTGTATATGAGCTGGCGATTTCTAAGTCTGTGGTTCCGAGAGGGGGTAACCAGGCTCACTAATAAAGGTCAAGCCACTTGGCTGCCAGAATGCCCTGCTTCAGCACAGACCAGAAAGGCATTGTGATAAGCGTATCCCCGGTATAGTCAGGGGTTAATGGGAGTCATCCCCGTCCCCCCAGTATACGGCCAGAACCATGGACCCGGTACTTGTGGTTCGGACTCTCTCCAACCAGCCATAATGTTGTGAGAGTGAAATTATGTCTAAGTCCAGCTTTGGTACATTAGAAGCAACTCTGAAACTTTACCTAAGCGTTTTTCGAAGCTACTTTTTGGCTAACTTCTTATAGGAAGGTCTAGGAGCTCTGAAAATGAACGTGCGCGTCTTTAACTCTTCCCGAGGGACTTAGAAGAATTTTGTGATATTTTTTATTAAAATGGTGTATAAGGGTATATATATAAATATATTTTATGCACTGTATATGAGCTGGCGATTTCTAAGTCTGTGGTTCCGAGAGGGGGTAACCAGGCTCACTAATAAAGGTCAAGCCACTTGGCTGCCAGAATGCCCTGCTTCAGCACAGACCAGAAAGGCATTGTGATAAGCGTATCCCCGGTATAGTCAGGGGTTAATGGGAGTCGTCCCCGTCCCCCCAGTATACGGCCAGAACCATGGACCCGGTACTTGTGGTTCGGACTCTCTCCAACCAGCCATAATGTTGTGAGAGTGAAATTATGTCTAAGTCCAGCTTTGGTACATTAGAAGCAACTCTGAAACTTAACCTACGCGTTTTTCGATGCTACTTTTTGGCTAACTTCTTATAGGAAGGTCTAGGAGCTCTGAAAATGAACGTGCGCGTCTTTCACTCTTCCCGAGGGACTTAGAAGAATTTTGTGATATTTTTTATTAAAATGGTGTATAAGGGTATATATATAAATATATTTTATGCACTGTATATGAGCTGGCGATTTCTAAGTCTGTGGTTCCGAGAGGAGGTAACCAGGCTCACTAATAAAGGTCAAGCCACTTGGCTGCCAGAATGCCCTCCTTCAGCACAGACCAGAAAGGTATTGTGATAAGCGTATCCCCGGTATAGTCAGGGGTTAATGGGAGTCGTCCCCGTCCCCCCAGTATACGCCCAGAACCATGGACCCGGTACTTGTGGTTCGGACTGTCCCCAACCAGCCATAATGTTGTGAGAGTGAAATTATGTCTAAGTCCAGCTTTGGTACATTAGAAGCAACTCTGAAACTTAACCTAAGCGTTTTTCGAAGCTACTTTTTGGCTAACTTCTTATAGGAAGGTCTAGGAGCTCTGAAAATGAACGTGCGCGTCTTTCACTCTTCCCGAGGGACTTAGAAGAATTTTGTGATATTTTTTATTAAAATGGTGTATAAGGGTATATATATAAATATATTTTATGCACTGTATATGAGCTGGCGATTTCTTAGTCTGTGGTTCCGAGAGGGGGTAACCAGGCTCACTAATAAAGGTCAAGCCACTTGGCTGCCAGAATGCCCTACGTCAGCACAGACCAGAAAGGCATTGTGATAAGCGTATCCCCGGTATAGTCAGGGGTTAATTGGAGTCGTCCCCGTCCCCCCAGTATACGGCCAGAACCATGGACCCGGTACTTGTGGTTCGGACTGTCTCCAACCAGCCATAATGTTGTGAGAGTGAAATTATGTCTAAGTCCAGCTTTGGTACATTAGAAGCAACTCTGAAACTTAACCTAAGCGTTTTTCGAAGCTACTTTTTGGCTAACTTCTTATAGGAAGGTCTAGGAGCTCTGAAAATGAACGTGCGCATCTTTCACTCTTCCCGAGGGACTTAGAAGAATTTTGTGATATTTTTTATTAAAATGGTGTATAAGGGTATATATATAAATATATTTTATGCACTGTATATGAGCTGGCGATTTCTTAGTCTGTGGTTCCGAGAGGGGGTAACCAGGCTCACTAATAAAGGTCAAGCCACTTGGCTGCCAGAATGCCCTACTTCAGCACAGACCAGAAAGGCATTGTGATAAGCGTATCCCCGGTATAGTCAGGGGTTAATTGGAGTCGTCCCCGTCCCCCCAGTATACGGCCAGAACCATGGACCCGGTACTTGTGGTTCGGACTCTCTCCAACCAGCCATAATGTTGTGAGAGTGAAATTATGTCTAAGTCCAGCTTTGGAACATTAGAAGCAACTCTGAAACTTAACCTAAGCGTTTTTCGATGCTACTTTTTGGCTAACTTCTTATAGGAAGGTCTAGGAGCTCTGAAAATGAACGTGCGCGTCTTTCACTCTTCCAGAGGGACTTAGAAGAATTTTGTGATATTTTTTATTAAAATGGTGTATAAGGGTATATATATATAAATATATTTTATGCACTGTATATGAGCTGGCGATTTCTAAGTCTGTGGTTCCGAGAGGGGGTAACCAGGCTCACTAATAAAGGTCAAGCCACTTGGCTGCCAGAATGCCCTGCTTCAGCACAGACCAGAAAGGCATTGTGATAAGCGTATATCCGGTATAGTCAGGGGTTAATGGGAGTCGTCCCCGTCCCCCCAGTATACGGCCAGAACCATGGACCCGGTACTTGTGGTTCGGACTGTCTCCAACCAGCCATAATGTTGTGAGAGTGAAATTATGTCTAAGTCCAGCTTTGGTACATTAGAAGCAACTCTGAAACTTAACCTAAGCGTTTTTCGAAGCTACTTTTTGGCTAACTTCTTATAGGAAGGTCTAGGAGCTCTGAAAATGAACGTGCGCGTCTTTAACTCTTCCCGAGGGACTTAGAAGAATTTTGTGATATTTTTTATTAAAATGGTGTATAAGGGTATATATATAAATATATTTTATGCACTGTATATGAGCTGGCGATTTCTAAGTCTGTGGTTCCGAGAGGGGGTAACCAGGCTCACTAATAAAGGTCAAGCCACTTGGCTGCCAGAATGCCCTGCTTCAGCACAGACCAGAAAGGCATTGTGATAAGCGTATCCCCGGTATAGTCAGGGGTTAATGGGAGTCGTCCCCGTCCCCCCAGTATACGGCCAGAACCATGGACCCGGTACTTGTGGTTCGGACTCTCTCCAACCAGCCATAATGTTGTGAGAGTGAAATTATGTCTAAGTCCAGCTTTGGTACATTAGAAGCAACTCTGGAACTTAACCTAAGCGTTTTTCGAAGATACTTTTTGGCTAACTTCTAATAGGAAGGTCTAGGAGCTCTGAAAATGAACGTGCGCGTCTTTCACTCTTCCCGAGGGACTTAGAAGAATTTTGTGATATTTTTTATTAAAATGGTGTATAAGGGTATATATATATATAAATATATTTTATGCACTGTATATGAGCTGGCGATTTCTAAGTCTGTGGTTCCGATAGGGGGTAACCAGGCTCACTAATAAAGGTCAAGCCACTTGGCTGCCAGAATGCCCTACTTCAGCACAGACCAGAAAGGCATTGTGATAAGCGTATCCCCGGTATAGTCAGGGGTTAATGGGAGTCGTCCCCGTCCCCCCAGTATACGGCCAGAACCATGGACCCGGTACTTGTGGTTCGGACTCTCTCCAACCAGCCATAATGTTGTGAGAGTGAAATTATGTCTAAGTCCAGCTTTGGTACATTAGAAGCAACTCTGAAACTTAACCTAAGCGTTTTTCGAAGCTACTTTTTGGCTAACTTCTTATAGGAAGGTCTAGGAGCTCTGAAAATGAACGTGCGCGTCTTTCACTCTTCCCGAGGGACTTAGAAGAATGTTGTGATATTTTTTATTAAAATGGTGTATAAGGGTATATATATAAATATATTTTATGCACTGTATATGAGCTGGCGATTTCTAAGTCTGTGGTTCCGAGAGGGGGTAACCAGGCTCACTAATAAAGGTCAAGCCACTTGGCTGCCAGAATGCCCTGCTTCAGCACAGACCAGAAAGGCATTGTGATAAGCGTATCCCCGGTATAGTCAGGGGTTAATGGGAGTCGTCCCCGTCCCCCCAGTATACGGCCAGAACCATGGACCCGGTACTTGTGGTTCGGACTCTCTCCAACCAGCCATAATGTTGTGAGAGTGAAATTATGTCTAAGTCCAGCTTTGGTACATTAGAAGCAACTCTGAAACTTAACCTAAGCGTTTTTCGAAGCTACTTTTTGGCTAACTTCTTATAGGAAGGTCTAGGAGCTCTGAAAATGAACGTGCGCGTCTTTCACTCTTCCCGAGGGACTTAGAAGAATTTTGTAATATTTTTTTATTAAAATGGTGTATAAGGGTATATATATATATATAAATATATTTTATGCACTGTATATGAGCTGGCGATTTCTAAGTCTGTGGTTCCGAGAGGAGGTAACCAGGCTCACTAATAAAGGTCAAGCCACTTGGCTGCCAGAATGCCCTCCTTCAGCACAGACCAGAAAGGCATTGTGATAAGCGTATCCCCGGTATAGTCAGGGGTTAATGGGAGTCGTCCCCGTCCCCCCAGTATACGGCCAGAACCATGGACCCGGTACTTGTGGTTCGGACTGTCTCCAACCAGCCATAATGTTGTGAGTGTGAAATTATGTCTAAGTCCAGCTTTGGTACATTAGAAGCAACTCTGAAACTTAACCTAAGCGTTTTTCGAAGCTACTTTTTGGCTAACTTCTTATAGGAAGGTCTAGGAGCTCTGAAAATGAACGTGCGCGTCTTTCACTCTTCCCGAGGGACTTAGAAGAATGTTGTGATATTTTTTATTAAAATGGTGTATAAGGGTATATATATAAATATATTTTATGCACTGTATATGAGCTGGCGATTTCTAAGTCTGTGGTTCCGAGAGGGGGTAACCAGGCTCACTAATAAAGGTCAAGCCACTTGGCTGCCAGAATGCCCTGCTTCAGCACAGACCAGAAAGGCATTGTGATAAGCGTATCCCCGGTATAGTCAGGGGTTAATGGGAGTCGTCCCCGTCCCCCCAGTATACGGCCAGAACCATGGACCCGGTACTTGTGGTTCGGACTGTCTCCAACCAGCCATAATGTTGTGAGAGTGAAATTATGTCTAAGTCCAGCTTTGGTACATTAGAAGCAACTCTGAAACTTAACCTAAGCGTTTTTCGAAGCTACTTTTTGGCTAACTTCTTATAGGAAGGTCTAGGAGCTCTGAAAATGAACGTGCGCGTCTTTCACTCTTCCCGAGGGACTTAGAAGAATTTTGTGATATTTTTTATTAAAATGGTGTATAAGGGTATATATATAAATATATTTTATGCACTGTATATGAGCTGGCGATTTCTTAGTCTGTGGTTCCGAGAGGGGGTAACCAGGCTCACTAATAAAGGTCAAGCCACTTGGCTGCCAGAATGCCCTACTTCAGCACAGACCAGAAAGGCATTGTGATAAGCGTATCCCCGGTATAGTCAGGGGTTAATGGGAGTCGTCCCCGTCCCCCCAGTATACGGCCAGAACCATGGACCCGGTACTTGTGGTTCGGACTCTCTCCAACCAGCCATAATGTTGTGAGAGTGAAATTATGTCTAAGTCCAGCTTTGGTACATTAGAAGCAACTCTGAAACTTAACCTAAGCGTTTTTCGAAGCTACTTTTTGGCTAACTTCTTATAGGAAGGTCTAGGAGCTCTGAAAATGAACGTGCGCGTCTTTCACTCTTCCCGAGGGACTTAGAAGAATTTTGTAATATTTTTTTATTAAAATGGTGTATAAGGGTATATATATATATAAATATATTTTATGCACTGTATATGAGCTGGCGATTTCTAAGTCTGTGGTTCCGAGAGGAGGTAACCAGGCTCACTAATAAAGGTCAAGCCACTTGGCTGCCAGAATGCCCTCCTTCAGCACAGACCAGAAAGGCATTGTGATAAGCGTATCCCCGGTATAGTCAGGGGTTAATGGGAGTCGTCCCCGTCCCCCCAGTATACGGCCAGAACCATGGACCCGGTACTTGTGGTTCGGACTGTCTCCAACCAGCCATAATGTTGTGAGTGTGAAATTATGTCTAAGTCCAGCTTTGGTACATTAGAAGCAACTCTGAAACTTAACCTAAGCGTTTTTCGAAGCTACTTTTTGGCTAACTTCTTATAGGAAGGTCTAGGAGCTCTGAAAATGAACGTGCGCGTCTTTCACTCTTCCCGAGGGACTTAGAAGAATGTTGTGATATTTTTTATTAAAATGGTGTATAAGGGTATATATATAAATATATTTTATGCACTGTATATGAGCTGGCGATTTCTAAGTCTGTGGTTCCGAGAGGGGGTAACCAGGCTCACTAATAAAGGTCAAGCCACTTGGCTGCCAGAATGCCCTGCTTCAGCACAGACCAGAAAGGCATTGTGATAAGCGTATCCCCGGTATAGTCAGGGGTTAATGGGAGTCGTCCCCGTCCCCCCAGTATACGGCCAGAACCATGGACCCGGTACTTGTGGTTCGGACTGTCTCCAACCAGCCATAATGTTGTGAGAGTGAAATTATGTCTAAGTCCAGCTTTGGTACATTAGAAGCAACTCTGAAACTTAACCTAAGCGTTTTTCGAAGCTACTTTTAAGCTAACTTCTTATAGGAAGGTCTAGGAGATCTGAAAATGAACGTGCGCGTCTTTCACTCTTCCCGAGGGACTTAGAAGAATTTTGTGATATTTTTTATTAAAATGGTGTATAAGGGTATATATATAAATATATTTTATGCACTGTATATGAGCTGGCGATTTCTAAGTCTGTGGTTCCGAGAGGGGGTAACCAGGCTCACTAATAAAGGTCAAGCCACTTGGCTGCCAGAATGCCCTGCTTCAGCACAGACCAGAAAGGCATTGTGATAAGCGTATCCCCGGTATAGTCAGGGGTTAATTGGAGTCGTCCCCGTCCCCCCAGTATACGGCCAGAACCATGGACCCGGTACTTGTGGTTCGGACTCTCTCCAACCAGCCATAATGTTGTGAGAGTGAAATTATGTCTAAGTCCAGCTTTGGTACATTAGAAGCAACTCTGAAACTTAACCTAAGCGTTTTTCGAAGCTACTTTTTGGCTAACTTCTTATAGGAAGGTCTAGGAGCTCTGAAAATGAACGTGCGCGTCTTTCACTCTTCCCGAGGGACTTCGAAGAATTTTGTGATATTTTTTATTAAAATGGTGTATAAGGGTATATATATAAATATATTTTATGCACTGTATATGAGCTGGCGATTTCTAAGTCTGTGGTTCCGAGAGGGGGTAACCAGGCTCACTAATAAAGGTCAAGCCACTTGGCTGCCAGAATGCCCTCCTTCAGCACAGACCAGAAAGGCATTGTGATAAGCGTATCCCCGGTATAGTCAGGGGTTAATGGGAGTCGTCCCCGTCCCCCCAGTATACGGCCAGAACCATGGACCCGGTACTTGTGGTTCGGACTGTCTCCAACCAGCCATAATGTTGTGAGAGTGAAATTATGTCTAAGTCCAGCTTTGGTACATTAGAAGCAACTCTGAAACTTAACCTAAGCGTTTTTCGAAGCTACTTTTTGGCTAACTTCTTATAGGAAGGTCTAGGAGCTCTGAAAATGAACGTGCGCGTCTTTCACTCTTCCCGAGGGACTTAGAAGAATTTTGTGATATTTTTTATTAAAATGGTGTATAAGGGTATATATATAAATATATTTTATGCACTGTATATGAGCTGGCGATTTCTAAGTCTGTGGTTCCGAGAGGGGGTAACCAGGCTCACTAATAAAGGTCAAGCCACTTGGCTGCCAGAATGCCCTGCTTCAGCACAGACCAGAAAGGCATTGTGATAAGCGTATCCCCGGTATAGTCAGGGGTTAATTGGAGTCGTCCCCGTCCCCCCAGTATACGGCCAGAACCATGGACCCGGTACTTGTGGTTCGGACTCTCTCCAACCAGCCATAATGTTGTGAGAGTGAAATTATGTCTAAGTCCAGCTTTGGTACATTAGAAGCAACTCTGAAACTTAACCTAAGCGTTTTTCGAAGCTACTTTTTGGCTAACTTCTTATAGGAAGGTCTAGGAGCTCTGAAAATGAACGTGCGCGTCTTTCACTCTTCCCGAGGGACTTAGAAGAATTTTGTGATATTTTTTATTAAAATGGTGTATAAGGGTATATATATAAATATATTTTATGCACTGTATATGAGCTGGCGATTTCTAAGTCTGTGGTTCCGAGAGGAGGTAACCAGGCTCACTAATAAAGGTCAAGCCACTTGGCTGCCAGAATGCCCTCCTTCAGCACAGACCAGAAAGGCATTGTGATAAGCGTATCCCCGGTATAGTCAGGGGTTAATGGGAGTCGTCCCCATCCCCCCAGTATACGGCCAGAACCATGGACCCGGTACTTGTGGTTCGGACTGTCTCCAACCAGCCATAATGTTGTGAGTGTGAAATTATGTCTAAGTCCAGCTTTGGTACATTAGAAGCAACTCTGAAACTTAACCTAAGCGTTTTTCGAAGCTACTTTTTGGCTAACTTCTTATAGGAAGGTCTAGGAGCTCTGAAAATGAACGTGCGCGTCTTTCACTCTTCCCGAGGGACTTAGAAGAATTTTGTGATATTTTTTATTAAAATGGTGTATAAGGGTATATATATAAATATATTTTATGCACTGTATATGAGCTGGCGATTTCTAAGTCTGTGGTTCCGAGAGGGGGTAACCAGGCTCACTAATAAAGGTCAAGCCACTTGGCTGCCAGAATGCCCTGCTTCAGCACAGACCAGAAAGGCATTGTGATAAGCGTATCCCCGGTATAGTCAGGGGTTAATTGGAGTCGTCCCCATCCCCCCAGTATACGGCCAGAACCATGGACCCGGTACTTGTGGTTCGGACTCTCTCCAACCAGCCATAATGTTGTGAGAGTGAAATTATGTATAAGTCCAGCTTTGGTACATTAGAAGCAACTCTGAAACTTAACCTAAGCGTTTTTCGAAGCTACTTTTTGGCTAACTTCTTATAGGAAGGTCTAGGAGCTCTGAAAATGAACGTGCGCGTCTTTTACTCTTCCCGAGGGACTTCGAAGAATTTTGTGATATTTTTTATTAAAATGGTGTATAAGGGTATATATATAAATATATTTTATGCACTGTATATGAGCTGGCGATTTCTAAGTCTGTGGTTCCGAGAGGGGGTAACCAGGCTCACTAATAAAGGTCAAGCCACTTGGCTGCCAGAATGCCCTCCTTCAGCACAGACCAGAAAGGCATTGTGATAAGCGTATCCCCGGTATAGTCAGGGGTTTAATGGGAGTCGTCCCCGTCCCCCCAGTATACGGCCAGAACCATGGACCCGGTACTTGTGGTTCGGACTGTCTCCAACCAGCCATAATGTTGTGAGAGTGAAATTATGTCTAAGTCCAGCTTTGGTACATTAGAAGCAACTCTGAAACTTAACCTAAGCGTTTTTCGAAGCTACTTTTTGGCTAACTTCTTATAGGAAGGTCTAGGAGCTCTGAAAATGAACGTGCGCGTCTTTCACTCTTCCCGAGGGACTTAGAAGAATTTTGTGATATTTTTTATTAAAATGGTGTATAAGGGTATATATATAAATATATTTTATGCACTGTATATGAGCTGGCGATTTCTAAGTCTGTGGTTCCGAGAGGGGGTAACCAGGCTCACTAATAAAGGTCAAGCCACTTGGCTGCCAGAATGCCCTCCTTCAGCACAGACCAGAAAGGCATTGTGATAAGCGTATCCCCGGTATAGTCAGGGGTTAATGGGACTCGTCCCCGTCCCCCCAGTATACGGCCAGAACCATGGACCCGGTACTTGTGGTTCGGACTGTCTCCAAGCAGCCATAATGTTGTGAGAGTGAAATTATGTCTAAGTCCAGCTTTGGTATATTAGAAGAAACTCTGAAACTTAACCTAAGCGTTTTTCGAAGCTACTTTTTGGCTAACTTCTTATAGGAAGGTCTAGGAGCTGTGAAAATGAACGTGCGCGTCTTTCACTCTTCCCGAGGGACTTAGAAGAATTTTGTGATATTTTTTATTAAAATGGTGTATAAGGGTATATATATAAATATATTTTATGCACTGTATATGAGCTGGCGATTTCTAAGTCTGTGGTTCCGAGAGGGGGTAACCAGGCTCACTAATAAAGGTCAAGCCACTTGGCTGCCAGAATGCCCTCCTTCAGCACAAACCAGAAAGGCATTGTGATAAGCGTATCCCCGGTATAGTCAGGGGTTAATGGGAGTCGTTCGTCCCCGTCCCCCCAGTATACGGCCAGAACCATGGACCCGGTACTTGTGGTTCGGACTGTCTCCAACCAGCCATAATGTTGTGAGAGTGAAATTATGTCTAAGTGCAGCTTTGGTACATTAGAAGCAACTCTGAAACTTAACCTAAGCGTTTTTCGACGCTACTTTTAAGCTAACTTCTTATAGGAAGGTCTAGGAGATCTGAAAATGGACGTGCGCGTCTTTCACTCTTCCAGAGGGACTTAGAAGAATTTTGTGATATTTTTTATTAAAATGGTGTATAAGGGTATATATATAAATATATTTTATGCACTGTATATGAGCTGGCGATTTCTAAGTCTGTGGTTCCGAGAGGGGGTAACCAGGCTCACTAATAAAGGTCAAGCCACTTGGCTGCCAGAATGCCCTGCTTCAGCACAGACCAGAAAGGCATTGTGATAAGCGTATCCCCGGTATAGTCAGGGGTTAATTGGAGTCGTCCCCGTCCCCCCAGTATACGGCCAGAACCATGGACCCGGTACTTGTGGTTCGGACTCTCTCCAACCAGCCATAATGTTGTGAGAGTGAAATTATGTCTAAGTCCACCTTTGGTACATTAGAAGCAACTCTGAAACTTAACCTAAGCGTTTTTCGAAGCTACTTTTTGGCTAACTTCTTATAGGAAGGTCTAGGAGCTCTGAAAATGAACGTGCGCGTCTTTCACTCTTCCCGAGGGACTTAGAAGATTTTTGTGATATTTTTTATTAAAATGGTGTATAAGGGTATATATATATATATATATTTTATGCACTGTATATGAGCTGGCGATTTCTAAGTCTGTGGTTCCGAGAGGGGGTAACCAGGCTCACTAATAAAGGTCAAGCCACTTGGCTGCCAGAATGCCCTCCTTCAGCACAAACCAGAAAGGCATTGTGATAAGCGTATCCCCGGTATAGTCAGGGGTTAATGGGAGTCGTTCGTCCCCGTCCCCCCAGTATACGGCCAGAACCATGGACCCGGTACTTGTGGTTCGGACTGTCTCCAACCAGCCATAATGTTGTGAGAGTGAAATTATGTCTAAGTCCAGCTTTGGTACATTAGAAGCAACTCTGAAACTTAACCTAAGCGTTTTTCGAAGCTACTTTTAAGCTAACTTCTTATAGGAAGGTCTAGGAGATCTGAAAATGAACGTGCGCGTCTTTCACTCTTCCCGAGGGACTTAGAAGAATTTTGTGATATTTTTTATTAAAATGGTGTATAAGGGTATATATATAAATATATTTTATGCACTGTATATGAGCTGGCGATTTCTAAGTCTGTGGTTCCGAGAGGGGGTAACCAGGCTCACTAATAAAGGTCAAGCCACTTGGCTGCCAGAATGCCCTCCTTCAGCACAGACCAGAAAGGCATTGTGATAAGCGTATCCCCGGTATAGTCAGGGGTTAATGGGAGTCGTCCCCGTCCCCCCAGTATACGGCCAGAACCATGGACCCGGTACTTGTGGTTCGGACTGTCTCCAAGCAGCCATAATGTTGTGAGAGTGAAATTATGTCTAAGTCCAGCTTTGGTATATTAGAAGCAACTCTGAAACTTAACCTAAGCGTTTTTCGAAGCTACTTTTTGGCTAACTTCTTATAGGAAGGTCTAGGAGCTCTGAAAATGAACGTGCGCGTCTTTCACTCTTCCCGAGGGACTTAGAAGAATTTTGTGATATTTTTTATTAAAATGGTGTATAAGGGTATATATATAAATATATTTTATGCACTGTATATGAGCTGGCGATTTCTAAGTCTGTGGTTCCGAGAGGGGGTAACCAGGCTCACTAATAAAGGTCAAGCCACTTGGCTGCCAGAATGCCCTCCTTCAGCACAAACCAGAAAGGCATTGTGATAAGCGTATCCCCGGTATAGTCAGGGGTTAATTGGAGTCGTCCCCGTCCCCCCAGTATACGGCCAGAACCATGGACCCGGTACTTGTGGTTCGGACTGTCTCCAACCAGCCATAATGTTGTGAGAGTGAAATTATGTCTAAGTGCAGCTTTGGTACATTAGAAGCAACTCTGAAACTTAACCTAAGCGTTTTTCGAAGCTACTTTTTGGCTAACTTCTTATAGGAAGGTCTAGGAGCTCTGAAAATGAACGTGCGCGTCTTTCACTCTTCCCGAGGGACTTAGAAGAATTTTGTGATATTTTTTATTAAAATGGTGTATAAGGGTATATATATAAATATATTTTATGCACTGTATATGAGCTGGCGATTTCTAAGTCTGTGGTTCCGAGAGGGGGTAACCAGGCTCACTAATAAAGGTCAAGCCACTTGGCTGCCAGAATGCCCTTCTTCAGCACAGACCAGAAAGGCATTGTGATAAGCGTATCACCGGTATAGTCAGGGGTTAATGGGAGTCGTCCCCATCCCCCCAGTATACGGCCAGAACCATGGACCCGGTACTTGTGGTTCGGACTGTCTCCAACCAGCCATAATGTTGTGAGAGTGAAATTATGTCTAAGTCCAGCTTTGGTACATTAGAAGCAACTCTGAAACTTAACCTAAGCGTTTTTCGAAGCTACTTTTAAGCTAACTTCTTATAGGAAGGTCTAGGAGATCTGAAAATGGACGTGCGCGTCTTTCACTCTTCCCGAGGGACTTAGAAGAATTTTGTGATATTTTTTATTAAAATGGTGTATAAGGGTATATATATAAATATATTTAATGCACTGTATATGAGCTGGCGATTTCTAAGTCTGTGGTTCCGAGAGGGGGTAACCAGGCTCACTAATAAAGGTCAAGCCACTTGGCTGCCAGAATGCCCTGCTTCAGCACAGACCAGAAAGGCATTGTGATAAGCGTATCACCGGTATAGTCAGGGGTTAATTGGAGTCGTCCCCGTCCCCCCAGTATACGGCCAGAAACATGGACCCGGTACTTGTGGTTCGGACTGTCTCCAACCAGCCATAATGTTGTGAGAGTGAAATTATGTCTAAGTCCAGCTTTGGTACATTAGAAGCAACTCTGAAACTTAACCTAAGCGTTTTTCGAAGCTACTTTTTGGCTAACTTCTTATAGGAAGGTCTAGGAGCTCTGAAAATGAACGTGCGCGTCTTTCACTCTTCCCGAGGGACTTAGAAGAATTTTGTGATATTTTTTATTAAAATGGTGTATAAGGGTATATATATAAATATATTTTATGCACTGTATATGAGCTGGCGATTTCTAAGTCTGTGGTTCCGAGAGGGGGTAACCAGGCTCACTAATAAAGGTCAAGCCACTTGGCTGCCAGAATGCCCTCCTTCAGCACAGACCAGAAAGGCATTGTGATAAACGTATCCCCGGTATAGTCAGGGGTTAATGGGAGTCGTCCCCGTCCCCCCAGTATACGGCCAGAACCATGGACCCGGTACTTGTGGTTCGGACTGTCTCCAACCAGCCATAATGTTGTGAGAGTGAAATTATGTCTAAGTCCAGCTTTGGTACATTAGAAGCAACTCTGAAACTTAACCTAAGCGTTTTTCGAAGCTACTTTTTGGCGAACTTCTTATAGGAAGGTCTAGGAGCTCTGAAAATGAACGTGCGCGTCTTTCACTCTTCCCGAGGGACTTAGAAGAATTTTGTGATATTTTTTATTAAAATGGTGTATAAGGGTATATATATAAATATATTTTATGCACTGTATATGAGCTGGCGATTTCTAAGTCTGTGGTTCCGAGAGGGGGTAACCAGGCTCACTAATAAAGGTCAAGCCACTTGGCTGCCAGAATGCCCTCCTTCAGCACAGACCAGAAAGGCATTGTGATAAGCGTATCCCCGGTATAGTCAGGGGTTAATGGGAGTCGTCCCCGTCCCCCCAGTATACTGCCAGAACCATGGACCCGGTACTTGTGGTTCGGACTGTCTCCAAGCAGCCATAATGTTGTGAGAGTGAAATTATGTCTAAGTCCAGCTTTGGTACATTAGAAGCAACTCTGAAACTTAACCTAAGCGTTTTTCGAAGCTACTTTTTGGCTAACTTCTTATAGGAAGGTCTAGGAGCTCTGAAAATGAAGGTGCGCGTCTTTCACTCTTCCCGAGGGACTTAGAAGAATTTTGTGATATTTTTTATTAAAATGGTGTATAAGGGTATATATATAAATATATTTTATGCACTGTATATGAGCTGGCGATTTCTAAGTCTGTGGTTCCGAGAGGGGGTAACCAGGCTCACTAATAAAGGTCAAGCCACTTGGCTGCCAGAATGCCCTGCTTCAGGACAGACCAGAAAGGCATTGTGATAAGCGTATCCCCGGTATAGTCAGGGGTTAATTGGAGTCGTCCCCGTCCCCCCAGTATACGGCCAGAACCATGGACCCGGTACTTGTGGTTCGGACTGTCTCCAACCAGCCATAATGTTGTGAGAGTGAAATTATGTCTAAGTCCAGCTTTGGTACATTAGAAGCAACTCTGAAACTTAACCTAAGCGTTTTTCGAAGCTACTTTTTGGCTAACTTCTTATAGGAAGGTCTAGGAGCTCTGAAAATGAACGTGCGCGTCTTTCACTCTTCCCGAGGGACTTAGAAGAATTTTGTGATATTTTTTATTAAAATGGTGTATAAGGGTATATATATAAATATATTTTATGCACTGTATATGAGCTGGCGATTTCTAAGTCTGTGGTTCCGAGAGGGGGTAACCAGGCTCACTAATAAAGGTCAAGCCACTTGGCTGCCAGAATGCCCTTCTTCAGCACAGACCAGAAAGGCATTGTGATAAGCGTATCACCGGTATAGTCAGGGGTTAATGGGAGTCGTCCCCATCCCCCCAGTATACGGCCAGAACCATGGACCCGGTACTTGTGGTTCGGACTGTCTCCAACCAGCCATAATGTTGTGAGAGTGAAATTATGTCTAAGTCCAGCTTTGGTACATTAGAAGCAACTCTGAAACTTAACCTAAGCGTTTTTCGAAGCTACTTTTAAGCTAACTTCTTATAGGAAGGTCTAGGAGATCTGAAAATGGACGTGCGCGTCTTTCACTCTTCCCGAGGGACTTAGAAGAATTTTGTGATATTTTTTATTAAAATGGTGTATAAGGGTATATATATAAATATATTTAATGCACTGTATATGAGCTGGCGATTTCTAAGTCTGTGGTTCCGAGAGGGGGTAACCAGGCTCACTAATAAAGGTCAAGCCACTTGGCTGCCAGAATGCCCTGCTTCAGCACAGACCAGAAAGGCATTGTGATAAGCGTATCACCGGTATAGTCAGGGGTTAATTGGAGTCGTCCCCGTCCCCCCAGTATACGGCCAGAACCATGGACCCGGTACTTGTGGTTCGGACTGTCTCCAACCAGCCATAATGTTGTGAGAGTGAAATTATGTCTAAGTCCAGCTTTGGTACATTAGAAGCAACTCTGAAACTTAACCTAAGCGTTTTTCGAAGCTACTTTTTGGCTAACTTCTTATAGGAAGGTCTAGGAGCTCTGAAAATGAACGTGCGCGTCTTTCACTCTTCCCGAGGGACTTAGAAGAATTTTGTGATATTTTTTATTAAAATGGTGTATAAGGGTATATATATAAATATATTTTATGCACTGTATATGAGCTGGCGATTTCTAAGTCTGTGGTTCCGAGAGGGGGTAACCAGGCTCACTAATAAAGGTCAAGCCACTTGGCTGCCAGAATGCCCTCCTTCAGCACAGACCAGAAAGGCATTGTGATAAACGTATCCCCGGTATAGTCAGGGGTTAATGGGAGTCGTCCCCGTCCCCCCAGTATACGGCCAGAACCATGGACCCGGTACTTGTGGTTCGGACTGTCTCCAACCAGCCATAATGTTGTGAGAGTGAAATTATGTCTAAGTCCAGCTTTGGTACATTAGAAGCAACTCTGAAACTTAACCTAAGCGTTTTTCGAAGCTACTTTTTGGCGAACTTCTTATAGGAAGGTCTAGGAGCTCTGAAAATGAACGTGCGCGTCTTTCACTCTTCCCGAGGGACTTAGAAGAATTTTGTGATATTTTTTATTAAAATGGTGTATAAGGGTATATATATAAATATATTTTATGCACTGTATATGAGCTGGCGATTTCTAAGTCTGTGGTTCCGAGAGGGGGTAACCAGGCTCACTAATAAAGGTCAAGCCACTTGGCTGCCAGAATGCCCTCCTTCAGCACAGACCAGAAAGGCATTGTGATAAGCGTATCCCCGGTATAGTCAGGGGTTAATGGGAGTCGTCCCCGTCCCCCCAGTATACTGCCAGAACCATGGACCCGGTACTTGTGGTTCGGACTGTCTCCAACCAGCCATAATGTTGTGAGAGTGAAATTATGTCTAAGTCCAGCTTTGGTACATTAGAAGCAACTCTGAAACTTAACCTAAGCGTTTTTCGAAGCTACTTTTTGGCTAACTTCTTATAGGAAGATCAAGGAGCTCTGAAAATGAAGGTGCGCGTCTTTCACTCTTCCCGAGGGACTTAGAAGAATTTTGTGATATTTTTTATTAAAATGGTGTATAAGGGTATATATATAAATATATTTTATGCACTGTATATGAGCTGGCGATTTCTAAGTCTGTGGTTCCGAGAGGGGGTAACCAGGCTCACTAATAAAGGTCAAGCCACTTGGCTGCCAGAATGCCCTGCTTCAGCACAGACCAGAAAGGCATTGTGATAAGCGTATCCCCGGTATAGTCAGGGGTTAATTGGAGTCGTCCCCGTCCCCCCAGTATACGGCCAGAACCATGGACCCGGTACTTGTGGTTCGGACTGTCTCCAACCAGCCATAATGTTGTGAGAGTGAAATTATGTCTAAGTCCAGCTTTGGTACATTAGAAGCAACTCTGAAACTTAACCTAAGCGTTTTTCGAAGCTACTTTTTGGCTAACTTCTTATAGGAAGGTCTAGGAGCTCTGAAAATGAACGTGCGCGTCTTTCACTCTTCCCGAGGGACTTAGAAGAATTTTGTGATATTTTTTATTAAAATGGTGTATAAGGGTATATATATAAATATATTTTATGCACTGTATATGAGCTGGCGATTTCTAAGTCTGTGGTTCCGAGAGGGGGTAACCAGGCTCACTAATAAAGGTCAAGCCACTTGGCTGCCAGAATGCCCTTCTTCAGCACAGACCAGAAAGGCATTGTGATAAGCGTATCACCGGTATAGTCAGGGGTTAATGGGAGTCGTCCCAATCCCCCCAGTATACGGCCAGAACCATGGACCCGGTACTTGTGGTTCGGACTGTCTCCAACCAGCCATAATGTTGTGAGAGTGAAATTATGTCTAAGTCCAGCTTTGGTACATTAGAAGCAACTCTGAAACTTAACCTAAGCGTTTTTCGAAGCTACTTTTAAGCTAACTTCTTATAGGAAGGTCTAGGAGATCTGAAAATGGACGTGCGCGTCTTTCACTCTTCCCGAGGGACTTAGAAGAATTTTGTGATATTTTTTATTAAAATGGTGTATAAGGGTATATATATAAATATATTTAATGCACTGTATATGAGCTGGCGATTTCTAAGTCTGTGGTTCCGAGAGGGGGTAACCAGGCTCACTAATAAAGGTCAAGCCACTTGGCTGCCAGAATGCCCTGCTTCAGCACAGACCAGAAAGGCATTGTGATAAGCGTATCACCGGTATAGTCAGGGGTTAATTGGAGTCGTCCCCGTCCCCCCAGTATACGGCCAGAACCATGGACCCGGTACTTGTGGTTCGGACTGTCTCCAACCAGCCATAATGTTGTGAGAGTGAAATTATGTCTAAGTCCAGCTTTGGTACATTAGAAGCAACTCTGAAACTTAACCTAAGCGTTTTTCGAAGCTACTTTTTGGCTAACTTCTTATAGGAAGGTCTAGGAGCTCTGAAAATGAACGTGCGCGTCTTTCACTCTTCCCGAGGGACTTAGAAGAATTTTGTGATATTTTTTATTAAAATGGTGTATAAGGGTATATATATAAATATATTTTATGCACTGTATATGAGCTGGCGATTTCTAAGTCTGTGGTTCCGAGAGGGGGTAACCAGGCTCACTAATAAAGGTCAAGCCACTTGGCTGCCAGAATGCCCTCCTTCAGCACAGACCAGAAAGGCATTGTGATAAACGTATCCCCGGTATAGTCAGGGGTTAATGGGAGTCGTCCCCGTCCCCCCAGTATACGGCCAGAACCATGGACCCGGTACTTGTGGTTCGGACTGTCTCCAACCAGCCATAATGTTGTGAGAGTGAAATTATGTCTAAGTCCAGCTTTGGTACATTAGAAGCAACTCTGAAACTTAACCTAAGCGTTTTTCGAAGCTACTTTTTGGCGAACTTCTTATAGGAAGGTCTAGGAGCTCTGAAAATGAACGTGCGCGTCTTTCACTCTTCCCGAGGGACTTAGAAGAATTTTGTGATATTTTTTATTAAAATGGTGTATAAGGGTATATATATAAATATATTTTATGCACTGTATATGAGCTGGCGATTTCTAAGTCTGTGGTTCCGAGAGGGGGTAACCAGGCTCACTAATAAAGGTCAAGCCACTTGGCTGCCAGAATGCCCTCCTTCAGCACAGACCAGAAAGGCATTGTGATAAGCGTATCCCCGGTATAGTCAGGGGTTAATGGGAGTCGTCCCCGTCCCCCCAGTATACTGCCAGAACCATGGACCCGGTACTTGTGGTTCGGACTGTCTCCAACCAGCCATAATGTTGTGAGAGTGAAATTATGTCTAAGTCCAGCTTTGGTACATTAGAAGCAACTCTGAAACTTAACCTAAGCGTTTTTCGAAGCTACTTTTTGGCTAACTTCTTATAGGAAGGTCTAGGAGCTCTGAAAATGAACGTGCGCGTCTTTCACTCTTCCCGAGGGACTTAGAAGAATTTTGTGATATTTTTTATTAAAATGGTGTATAAGGGTATATATATAAATATATTTTATGCACTGTATATGAGCTGGCGATTTCTAAGTCTGTGGTTCCGAGAGGGGGTAACCAGGCTCACTAATAAAGGTCAAGCCACTTGGCTGCCAGAATGCCCTGCTTCAGCACAGACCAGAAAGGCATTGTGATAAGCGTATCACCGGTATAGTCAGGGGTTAATGGGAGTCGTCCCCATCCCCCCAGTATACGGCCAGAACCATGGACCCGGTACTTGTGGTTCGGACTGTCTCCAACCAGCCATAATGTTGTGAGAGTGAAATTATGTCTAAGTCCAGCTTTGGTACATTAGAAGAAACTCTGAAACTTAACCTAAGCGTTTTTCGAAGCTACTTTTTGGCTAACTTCTTATAGGAAGGTCTAGGAGCTCTGAAAATGAAGGTGCGCGTCTTTCACTCTTCCCGAGGGACTTAGAAGAATTTTGTGATATTTTTTATTAAAATGGTGTATAAGGGTATATATATAAATATATTTTATGCACTGTATATGAGCTGGCGATTTCTAAGTCTGTGGTTCCGAGAGGGGGTAACCAGGCTCACTAATAAAGGTCAAGCCACTTGGCTGCCAGAATGCCCTGCTTCAGCACAGACCAGAAAGGCATTGTGATAAGCGTATCACCGGTATAGTCAGGGGTTAATTGGAGTCGTCCCCGTCCCCCCAGTATACGGCCAGAACCATGGACCCGGTACTTGTGGTTCGGACTGTCTCCAACCAGCCATAATGTTGTGAGAGTGAAATTATGTCTAAGTCCAGCTTTGGTACATTAGAAGAAACTCTGAAACTTAACCTAAGCGTTTTTCGAAGCTACTTTTTGGCTAACTTCTTATAGGAAGGTCTAGGAGCTCTGAAAATGAAGGTGCGCGTCTATCACTCTTCCCGAGGGACTTAGAAGAATTTTGTGATATTTTTTATTAAAATGGTGTATAAGGGTATATATATAAATATATTTAATGCACTGTATATGAGCTGGCGATTTCTAAGTCTGTGGTTCCGAGAGGGGGTAACCAGGCTCACTAATAAAGGTCAAGCCACTTGGCTGCCAGAATGCCCTGCTTCAGCACAGACCAGAAAGGCATTGTGATAAGCGTATCCCCGGTATAGTCAGGGGTTAATTGGAGTCGTCCCCGTCCCCCCAGTATACGGCCAGAACCATGGACCCGGTACTTGTGGTTCGGACTGTCTCCAACCAGCCATAATGTTGTGAGAGTGAAATTGTCTAAGTCCAGCTTTGGTACATTAGAAGAAACTCTGAAACTTAACCTAAGCGTTTTTCGAAGCTACTTTTTGGCTAACTTCTTATAGGAAGGTCTAGGAGCTCTGAAAATGAAGGTGCGCGTCTTTCACTCTTCCCGAGGGACTTAGAAGAATTTTGTGATATTTTTTATTAAAATGGTGTATAAGGGTATATATATAAATATATTTTATGCACTGTATATGAGCTGGCGATTTCTAAGTCTGTGGTTCCGAGAGGGGGTAACCAGGCTCACTAATAAAGGTCAAGCCACTTGGCTGCCAGAATGCCCTCCTTAAGCACAAACCAGAAAGGCATTGTGATAAGCGTATCCCCGGTATAGTCAGGGGTTAATGGGAGTCGTTCGTCCCCGTTCCCCCAGTATACGGCCAGAACCATGGACCCGGTACTTGTGGTTCGGACTGTCTCCAAGCAGCCATAATGTTGTGAGAGTGAAATTATGTCTAAGTCCAGCTTTGGTACATTAGAAGCAACTCTGAAACTTAACCTAAGCGTTTTTCGAAGCTACTTTTTGGCTAACTTCTTATAGGAAGGTCTAGGAGCTCTGAAAATGAACGTGCGCGTCTTTCACTCTTCCCGAGGGACTTAGAAGAATTTTGTGATATTTTTTATTAAAATGGTGTATAAGGGTATATATATAAATATATTTTATGCACTGTATATGAGCTGGCGATTTCTAAGTCTGTGGTTCCGAGAGGGGGTAACCAGGCTCACTAATAAAGGTCAAGCCACTTGGCTGCCAGAATGCCCTGCTTCAGCACAGACCAGAAAGGCATTGTGATAAGCGTATCACCGGTATAGTCAGGGGTTAATGGGAGTCGTCCCCATCCCCCCAGTATACGGCCAGAACCATGGACCCGGTACTTGTGGTTCGGACTGTCTCCAACCAGCCATAATGTTGTGAGAGTGAAATTATGTCTAAGTCCAGCTTTGGTACATTAGAAGCAACTCTGAAACTTAACCTAAGCGTTTTTCGAAGCTACTTTTAAGCTAACTTCTTATAGGAAGGTCTAGGAGATCTGAAAATGGACGTGCGCGTCTTTCACTCTTCCCGAGGGACTTAGAAGAATTTTGTGATATTTTTTATTAAAATGGTGTATAAGGGTATATATATAAATATATTTAATGCACTGTATATGAGCTGGCGATTTCTAAGTCTGTGGTTCCGAGAGGGGGTAACCAGGCTCACTAATAAAGGTCAAGCCACTTGGCTGCCAGAATGCCCTGCTTCAGCACAGACCAGAAAGGCATTGTGATAAGCGTATCACCGGTATAGTCAGGGGTTAATTGGAGTCGTCCCCGTCCCCCCAGTATACGGCCAGAACCATGGACCCGGTACTTGTGGTTCGGACTGTCTCCAACCAGCCATAATGTTGTGAGTGAAATTATGTCTAAGTCCAGCTTTGGTACATTAGAAGAAACTCTGAAACTTAACCTAAGCGTTTTTCGAAGCTACTTTTTGGCTAACTTCTTATAGGAAGGTCTAGGAGCTCTGAAAATGAAGGTGCGCGTCTTTCACTCTTCCCGAGGGACTTAGAAGAATTTTGTGATATTTTTTATTAAAATGGTGTATAAGGGTATATATATAAATATATTTTATGCACTGTATATGAGCTGGCGATTTCTAAGTCTGTGGTTCCGAGAGGGGGTAACCAGGCTCACTAATAAAGGTCAAGCCACTTGGCTGCCAGAATGCCCTCCTTAAGAACAAACCAGAAAGGCATTGTGATAAGCGTATCCCCGGTATAGTCAGGGGTTAATGGGAGTCGTTCGTCCCCGTTCCCCCAGTATACGGCCAGAACCATGGACCCGGTACTTGTTGTTCGGACTGTCTCCAACCAGCCATAATGTTGTGAGAGTGAAATTATGTCTAAGTCCAGCTTTGGTATATTAGAAGCAACTCTGAAACTTAACCTAAGCGTTTTTCGAAGCTACTTTTTGGCTAACTTCTTATAGGAAGGTCTAGGAGCTCTGAAAATGAAGGTGCGCGTCTTTCACTCTTCCCGAGGGACTTAGAAGAATTTTGTGATATTTTTTATTAAAATGGTGTATAAGGGTATATATATAAATATATTTTATGCACTGTATATGAGCTGGCGATTTCTAAGTCTGTGGTTCCGAGAGGGGGTAACCAGGCTCACTAATAAAGGTCAAGCCACTTGGCTGCCAGAATGCCCTCCTTCAGCACAGACCAGAAAGGCATTGTGATAAGCGTATCCCCGGTATAGTCAGGGGTTAATGGGAGTCGTTCGTCCCCGTCCCCCCAGTATACGGCCAGAACCATGGACCCGGTACTTGTGGTTCGGACTGTCTCCAAGCAGCCATAATGTTGTGAGAGTGAAATTATGTCTAAGTCCAGCTTTGGTACATTAGAAGCAACTCTGAAACTTAACCTAAGCGTTTTTCGAAGCTACTTTTTGGCTAACTTCTTATAGGAAGGTCTAGGAGCTCTGAAAATGAACGTGCGCGTCTTTCACTCTTCCCGAGGGACTTAGAAGAATTTTGTGATATTTTTTATTAAAATGGTGTATAAGGGTATATATATAAATATATTTTATGCACTGTATATGAGCTGGCGATTTCTAAGTCTGTGGTTCCGAGAGGGGGTAAACAGGCTCACTAATAAAGGTCAAGCCACTTGGCTGCCAGAATGCCCTGCTTCAGCACAGACCAGAAAGGCATTGTGATAAGCGTATCACCGGTATAGTCAGGGGTTAATTGGAGTCGTCCCCGTCCCCCCAGTATACGGCCAGAACCATGGACCCGGTACTTGTGGTTCGGACTGTCTCCAACCAGCCATAATGTTGTGAGAGTGAAATTATGTCTAAGTCCAGCTTTGGTACATTAGAAGCAACTCTGAAACTTAACCTAAGCGTTTTTCGAAGCTACTTTTTGGCGAACTTCTTATAGGAAGGTCTAGGAGCTCTGAAAATGAACGTGCGCGTCTTTCACTCTTCCCGAGGGACTTAGAAGAATTTTGTGATATTTTTTATTAAAATGGTGTATAAGGGTATATATATAAATATATTTTATGCACTGTATATGAGCTGGCGATTTCTAAGTCTGTGGTTCCGAGAGGGGGTAACCAGGCTCACTAATAAAGGTCAAGCCACTTGGCTGCCAGAATGCCCTCCTTCAGCACAGACCAGAAAGGCATTGTGATAAGCGTATCCCCGGTATAGTCAGGGGTTAATGGGAGTCGTCCCCGTCCCCCCAGTATACTGCCAGAACCATGGACCCGGTACTTGTGGTTCGGACTGTCTCCAACCAGCCATAATGTTGTGAGAGTGAAATTATGTCTAAGTCCAGCTTTGGTACATTAGAAGCAACTCTGAAACTTAACCTAAGCGTTTTTCGAAGCTACTTTTTGGCTAACTTCTTATAGGAAGGTCTAGGAGCTCTGAAAATGAACGTGCGCGTCTTTCACTCTTCCCGAGGGACTTAGAAGAATTTTGTGATATTTTTTATTAAAATGGTGTATAAGGGTATATATATAAATATATTTTATGCACTGTATATGAGCTGGCGATTTCTAAGTCTGTGGTTCCGAGAGGGGGTAACCAGGCTCACTAATAAAGGTCAAGCCACTTGGCTGCCAGAATGCCCTGCTTCAGCACAGACCAGAAAGGCATTGTGATAAGCGTATCACCGGTATAGTCAGGGGTTAATGGGAGTCGTCCCCATCCCCCCAGTATACGGCCAGAACCATGGACCCGGTACTTGTGGTTCGGACTGTCTCCAACCAGCCATAATGTTGTGAGAGTGAAATTATGTCTAAGTCCAGCTTTGGTACATTAGAAGCAACTCTGAAACTTAACCTAAGCGTTTTTCGAAGCTACTTTTAAGCTAACTTCTTATAGGAAGGTCTAGGAGATCTGAAAATGGACGTGCGCGTCTTTCACTCTTCCCGAGGGACTTAGAAGAATTTTGTGATATTTTTTATTAAAATGGTGTATAAGGGTATATATATAAATATATTTAATGCACTGTATATGAGCTGGCGATTTCTAAGTCTGTGGTTCCGAGAGGGGGTAACCAGGCTCACTAATAAAGGTCAAGCCACTTGGCTGCCAGAATGCCCTGCTTCAGCACAGACCAGAAAGGCATTGTGATAAGCGTATCACCGGTATAGTCAGGGGTTAATTGGAGTCGTCCCCGTCCCCCCAGTATACGGCCAGAACCATGGACCCGGTACTTGTGGTTCGGACTGTCTCCAACCAGCCATAATGTTGTGAGAGTGAAATTATGTCTAAGTCCAGCTTTGGTACATTAGAAGCAACTCTGAAACTTAACCTAAGCGTTTTTCGAAGCTACTTTTTGGCTAACTTCTTATAGGAAGGTCTAGGAGCTCTGAAAATGAACGTGCGCGTCTTTCACTCTTCCCGAGGGACTTAGAAGAATTTTGTGATATTTTTTATTAAAATGGTGTATAAGGGTATATATATAAATATATTTTATGCACTGTATATGAGCTGGCGATTTCTAAGTCTGTGGTTCCGAGAGGGGGTAACCAGGCTCACTAATAAAGGTCAAGCCACTTGGCTGCCAGAATGCCCTCCTTCAGCACAGACCAGAAAGGCATTGTGATAAACGTATCCCCGGTATAGTCAGGGGTTAATGGGAGTCGTCCCCGTCCCCCCAGTATACGGCCAGAACCATGGACCCGGTACTTGTGGTTCGGACTGTCTCCAACCAGCCATAATGTTGTGAGAGTGAAATTATGTCTAAGTCCAGCTTTGGTACATTAGAAGCAACTCTGAAACTTAACCTAAGCGTTTTTCGAAGCTACTTTTTGGCGAACTTCTTATAGGAAGGTCTAGGAGCTCTGAAAATGAACGTGCGCGTCTTTCACTCTTCCCGAGGGACTTAGAAGAATTTTGTGATATTTTTTATTAAAATGGTGTATAAGGGTATATATATAAATATATTTTATGCACTGTATATGAGCTGGCGATTTCTAAGTCTGTGGTTCCGAGAGGGGGTAACCAGGCTCACTAATAAAGGTCAAGCCACTTGGCTGCCAGAATGCCCTGCTTCAGCACAGACCAGAAAGGCATTGTGATAAGCGTATCACCGGTATAGTCAGGGGTTAATTGGAGTCGTCCCCGTCCCCCCAGTATACGGCCAGAACCATGGACCCGGTACTTGTGGTTCGGACTGTCTCCAACCAGCCATAATGTTGTGAGAGTGAAATTATGTCTAAGTCCAGCTTTGGTACATTAGAAGCAACTCTGAAACTTAACCTAAGCGTTTTTCGAAGCTACTTTTTGGCTAACTTCTTATAGGAAGGTCTAGGAGCTCTGAAAATGAACGTGCGCGTCTTTCACTCTTCCCGAGGGACTTAGAAGAATTTTGTGATATTTTTTATTAAAATGGTGTATAAGGGTATATATATATAAATATATTTTATGCACTGTATATGAGCTGGCGATTTCTAAGTCTGTGGTTCCGAGAGGGGGTAAACAGGCTCACTAATAAAGGTCAAGCCACTTGGCTGCCAGAATGCCCTGCTTCAGCACAGACCAGAAAGGCATTGTGATAAGCGTATCACCGGTATAGTCAGGGGTTAATGGGAGTCGTCCCCATCCCCCCAGTATACGGCCAGAACCATGGACCCGGTACTTGTGGTTCGGACTGTCTCCAACCAGCCATAATGTTGTGAGAGTGAAATTATGTCTAAGTCCAGCTTTGGTACATTAGAAGCAACTCTGAAACTTAACCTAAGCGTTTTTCGAAGCTACTTTTAAGCTAACTTCTTATAGGAAGGTCTAGGAGATCTGAAAATGGACGTGCGCGTCTTTCACTCTTCCCGAGGGACTTAGAAGAATTTTGTGATATTTTTTATTAAAATGCTGTATAAGGGTATATATATAAATATATTTAATGCACTGTATATGAGCTGGCGATTTCTAAGTCTGTGGTTCCGAGAGGGGGTAACCAGGCTCACTAATAAAGGTCAAGCCACTTGGCTGCCAGAATGCCCTGCTTCAGCACAGACCAGAAAGGCATTGTGATAAGCGTATCACCGGTATAGTCAGGGGTTAATTGGAGTCGTCCCCGTCCCCCCAGTATACGGCCAGAACCATGGACCCGGTACTTGTGGTTCGGACTGTCTCCAACCAGCCATAATGTTGTGAGAGTGAAATTATGTCTAAGTCCAGCTTTGGTACATTAGAAGCAACTCTGAAACTTAACCTAAGCGTTTTTCGAAGCTACTTTTTGGCTAACTTCTTATAGGAAGGTCTAGGAGCTCTGAAAATGAACGTGCGCGTCTTTCACTCTTCCCGAGGGACTTAGAAGAATTTTGTGATATTTTTTATTAAAATGGTGTATAAGGGTATATATATAAATATATTTTATGCACTGTATATGAGCTGGCGATTTCTAAGTCTGTGGTTCCGAGAGGGGGTAACCAGGCTCACTAATAAAGGTCAAGCCACTTGGCTGCCAGAATGCCCTCCTTCAGCACAGACCAGAAAGGCATTGTGATAAACGTATCCCCGGTATAGTCAGGGGTTAATGGGAGTCGTCCCCGTCCCCCCAGTATACGGCCAGAACCATGGACCCGGTACTTGTGGTTCGGACTGTCTCCAACCAGCCATAATGTTGTGAGAGTGAAATTATGTCTAAGTCCAGCTTTGGTACATTAGAAGCAACTCTGAAACTTAACCTAAGCGTTTTTCGAAGCTACTTTTTGGCGAACTTCTTATAGGAAGGTCTAGGAGCTCTGAAAATGAACGTGCGCGTCTTTCACTCTTCCCGAGGGACTTAGAAGAATTTTGTGATATTTTTTATTAAAATGGTGTATAAGGGTATATATATAAATATATTTTATGCACTGTATATGAGCTGGCGATTTCTAAGTCTGTGGTTCCGAGAGGGGGTAACCAGGCTCACTAATAAAGGTCAAGCCACTTGGCTGCCAGAATGCCCTCCTTCAGCACAGACCAGAAAGGCATTGTGATAAGCGTATCCCCGGTATAGTCAGGGGTTAATGGGAGTCGTCCCCGTCCCCCCAGTATACTGCCAGAACCATGGACCCGGTACTTGTGGTTCGGACTGTCTCCAACCAGCCATAATGTTGTGAGAGTGAAATTATGTCTAAGTCCAGCTTTGGTACATTAGAAGCAACTCTGAAACTTAACCTAAGCGTTTTTCGAAGCTACTTTTTGGCTAACTTCTTATAGGAAGGTCTAGGAGCTCTGAAAATGAACGTGCGCGTCTTTCACTCTTCCCGAGGGACTTAGAAGAATTTTGTGATATTTTTTATTAAAATGGTGTATAAGGGTATATATATAAATATATTTTATGCACTGTATATGAGCTGGCGATTTCTAAGTCTGTGGTTCCGAGAGGGGGTAACCAGGCTCACTAATAAAGGTCAAGCCACTTGGCTGCCAGAATGCCCTGCTTCAGCACAGACCAGAAAGGCATTGTGATAAGCGTATCACCGGTATAGTCAGGGGTTAATGGGAGTCGTCCCCATCCCCCCAGTATACGGCCAGAACCATGGACCCGGTACTTGTGGTTCGGACTGTCTCCAACCAGCCATAATGTTGTGAGAGTGAAATTATGTCTAAGTCCAGCTTTGGTACATTAGAAGCAACTCTGAAACTTAACCTAAGCGTTTTTCGAAGCTACTTTTAAGCTAACTTCTTATAGGAAGGTCTAGGAGATCTGAAAATGGACGTGCGCGTCTTTCACTCTTCCCGAGGGACTTAGAAGAATTTTGTGATATTTTTTATTAAAATGGTGTATAAGGGTATATATATAAATATATTTAATGCACTGTATATGAGCTGGCGATTTCTAAGTCTGTGGTTCCGAGAGGGGGTAACCAGGCTCACTAATAAAGGTCAAGCCACTTGGCTGCCAGAATGCCCTGCTTCAGCACAGACCAGAAAGGCATTGTGATAAGCGTATCACCGGTATAGTCAGGGGTTAATTGGAGTCGTCCCCGTCCCCCCAGTATACGGCCAGAACCATGGACCCGGTACTTGTGGTTCGGACTGTCTCCAACCAGCCATAATGTTGTGAGAGTGAAATTATGTCTAAGTCCAGCTTTGGTACATTAGAAGCAACTCTGAAACTTAACCTAAGCGTTTTTCGAAGCTACTTTTTGGCTAACTTCTTATAGGAAGGTCTAGGAGCTCTGAAAATGAACGTGCGCGTCTTTCACTCTTCCCGAGGGACTTAGAAGAATTTTGTGATATTTTTTATTAAAATGGTGTATAAGGGTATATATATAAATATATTTTATGCACTGTATATGAGCTGGCGATTTCTAAGTCTGTGGTTCCGAGAGGGGGTAACCAGGCTCACTAATAAAGGTCAAGCCACTTGGCTGCCAGAATGCCCTCCTTCAGCACAGACCAGAAAGGCATTGTGATAAGCGTATCCCCGGTATAGTCAGGGGTTAATGGGAGTCGTCCCCGTCCCCCCAGTATACTGCCAGAACCATGGACCCGGTACTTGTGGTTCGGACTGTCTCCAACCAGCCATAATGTTGTGAGAGTGAAATTATGTCTAAGTCCAGCTTTGGTACATTAGAAGCAACTCTGAAACTTAACCTAAGCGTTTTTCGAAGCTACTTTTTGGCTAACTTCTTATAGGAAGGTCTAGGAGCTCTGAAAATGAACGTGCGCGTCTTTCACTCTTCCCGAGGGACTTAGAAGAATTTTGTGATATTTTTTATTAAAATGGTGTATAAGGGTATATATATAAATATATTTAATGCACTGTATATGAGCTGGCGATTTCTAAGTCTGTGGTTCCGAGAGGGGGTAACCAGGCTCACTAATAAAGGTCAAGCCACTTGGCTGCCAGAATGCCCTGCTTCAGCACAGACCAGAAAGGCATTGTGATAAGCGTATCACCGGTATAGTCAGGGGTTAATTGGAGTCGTCCCCGTCCCCCCAGTATACGGCCAGAACCATGGACCCGGTACTTGTGGTTCGGACTGTCTCCAACCAGCCATAATGTTGTGAGAGTGAAATTATGTCTAAGTCCAGCTTTGGTACATTAGAAGCAACTCTGAAACTTAACCTAAGCGTTTTTCGAAGCTACTTTTTGGCTAACTTCTTATAGGAAGGTCTAGGAGCTCTGAAAATGAACGTGCGCGTCTTTCACTCTTCCCGAGGGACTTAGAAGAATTTTGTGATATTTTTTATTAAAATGGTGTATAAGGGTATATATATAAATATATTTTATGCACTGTATATGAGCTGGCGATTTCTAAGTCTGTGGTTCCGAGAGGGGGTAACCAGGCTCACTAATAAAGGTCAAGCCACTTGGCTGCCAGAATGCCCTCCTTCAGCACAGACCAGAAAGGCATTGTGATAAACGTATCCCCGGTATAGTCAGGGGTTAATGGGAGTCGTCCCCGTCCCCCCAGTATACGGCCAGAACCATGGACCCGGTACTTGTGGTTCGGACTGTCTCCAACCAGCCATAATGTTGTGAGAGTGAAATTATGTCTAAGTCCAGCTTTGGTACATTAGAAGCAACTCTGAAACTTAACCTAAGCGTTTTTCGAAGCTACTTTTTGGCGAACTTCTTATAGGAAGGTCTAGGAGCTCTGAAAATGAACGTGCGCGTCTTTCACTCTTCCCGAGGGACTTAGAATAATTTTGTGATATTTTTTATTAAAATGGTGTATAAGGGTATATATATAAATATATTTTATGCACTGTATATGAGCTGGCGATTTCTAAGTCTGTGGTTCCGAGAGGGGGTAACCAGGCTCACTAATAAAGGTCAAGCCACTTGGCTGCCAGAATGCCCTGCTTCAGCACAGACCAGAAAGGCATTGTGATAAGCGTATCACCGGTATAGTCAGGGGTTAATGGGAGTCGTCCCCATCCCCCCAGTATACGGCCAGAACCATGGACCCGGTACTTGTGGTTCGGACTGTCTCCAACCAGCCATAATGTTGTGAGAGTGAAATTATGTCTAAGTCCAGCTTTGGTACATTAGAAGCAACTCTGAAACTTAACCTAAGCGTTTTTCGAAGCTACTTTTAAGCTAACTTCTTATAGGAAGGTCTAGGAGATCTGAAAATGGACGTGCGCGTCTTTCACTCTTCCCGAGGGACTTAGAAGAATTTTGTGATATTTTTTATTAAAATGGTGTATAAGGGTATATATATAAATATATTTAATGCACTGTATATGAGCTGGCGATTTCTAAGTCTGTGGTTCCGAGAGGGGGTAACCAGGCTCACTAATAAAGGTCAAGCCACTTGGCTGCCAGAATGCCCTGCTTCAGCACAGACCAGAAAGGCATTGTGATAAGCGTATCACCGGTATAGTCAGGGGTTAATTGGAGTCGTCCCCGTCCCCCCAGTATACGGCCAGAACCATGGACCCGGTACTTGTGGTTCGGACTGTCTCCAACCAGCCATAATGTTGTGAGAGTGAAATTATGTCTAAGTCCAGCTTTGGTACATTAGAAGCAACTCTGAAACTTAACCTAAGCGTTTTTCGAAGCTACTTTTTGGCTAACTTCTTATAGGAAGGTCTAGGAGCTCTGAAAATGAACGTGCGCGTCTTTCACTCTTCCCGATGGACTTAGAAGAATTTTGTGATATTTTTTATTAAAATGGTGTATAAGGGTATATATATAAATATATTTTATGCACTGTATATGAGCTGGCGATTTCTAAGTCTGTGGTTCCGAGAGGGGGTAACCAGGCTCACTAATAAAGGTCAAGCCACTTGGCTGCCAGAATGCCCTGCTTCAGCACAGACCAGAAAGGCATTGTGATAAGCGTATCACCGGTATAGTCAGGGGTTAATGGGAGTCGTCCCCATCCCCCCAGTATACGGCCAGAACCATGGACCCGGTACTTGTGGTTCGGACTGTCTCCAACCAGCCATAATGTTGTGAGAGTGAAATTATGTCTAAGTCCAGCTTTGGTACATTAGAAGCAACTCTGAAACTTAACCTAAGCGTTTTTCGAAGCTACTTTTAAGCTAACTTCTTATAGGAAGGTCTAGGAGCTCTAAAAATGGACGTGCGCGTCTTTCACTCTTCCCGAGGGACTTAGAAGAATTTTGGGATATTTTTTATTAAAATGGTGTATAAGGGTATATATATAAATATATTTAATGCACTGTATATGAGCTGGCGATTTCTAAGTCTGTGGTTCCGAGAGGGGGTAACCAGGCTCACTAATAAAGGTCAAGCCACTTGGCTGCCAGAATGCCCTGCTTCAGCACAGACCAGAAAGGCATTGTGATAAGCGTATCACCGGTATAGTCAGGGGTTAATTGGAGTCGTCCCCGTCCCCCCAGTATACGGCCAGAACCATGGACCCGGTACTTGTGGTTCGGACTGTGTCCAACCAGCCATAATGTTGTGAGAGTGAAATTATGTGTAAGTCCAGCTTTGGTACATTAGAAGCAACTCTGAAACTTAACCTAAGCGTTTTTCGAAGCTACTTTTTGGCTAACTTCTTATAGGAAGGTCTAGGAGCTCTGAAAATGAACGTGCGCGTCTTTCACTCTTCCCGAGGGACTTAGAAGAATTTTGTGATATTTTTTATTAAAATGGTGTATAAGGGTATATATATAAATATATTTTATGCACTGTATATGAGCTGGCGATTTCTAAGTCTGTGGTTCCGAGAGGGGGTAACCAGGCTCACTAATAAAGGTCAAGCCACTTGGCTGCCAGAATGCCCTGCTTCAGCACAGACCAGAAAGGCATTGTGATAAGCGTATCACCGGTATAGTCAGGGGTTAATGGGAGTCGTCCCCATCCCCCCAGTATACGGCCAGAACCATGGACCCGGTACTTGTGGTTCGGACTGTCTCCAACCAGCCATAATGTTGTGAGAGTGAAATTATGTCTAAGTCCAGCTTTGGTACATTAGAAGCAACTCTGAAACTTAACCTAAGCGTTTTTCGAAGCTACTTTTAAGCTAACTTCTTATAGGAAGGTCTAGGAGCTCTGAAAATGGACGTGCGCGTCTTTCACTCTTCCCGAGGGACTTACAGTAGAAGAATTTTGTGATATTTTTTATTAAAATGGTGTATAAGGGTATATATATAAATATATTTAATGCACTGTATATGAGCTGGCGATTTCTAAGTCTGTGGTTCCGAGAGGGGGTAACCAGGCTCACTAATAAAGGTCAAGCCACTTGGCTGCCAGAATGCCCTGCTTCAGCACAGACCAGAAAGGCATTGTGATAAGCGTATCACCGGTATAGTCAGGGGTTAATTGGAGTCGTCCCCGTCCCCCCAGTATACGGCCAGAACCATGGACCCGGTACTTGTGGTTCGGACTGTCTCCAACCAGCCATAATGTTGTGAGAGTGAAATTATGTCTAAGTCCAGCTTTGGTACATTAGAAGCAACTCTGAAACTTAACCTAAGCGTTTTTCGAAGCTACTTTTTGGCTAACTTCTTATAGGAAGGTCTAGGAGCTCTGAAAATGAACGTGCGCGTCTTTCACTCTTCCCGAGGGACTTAGAAGAATTTTGTGATATTTTTTATTAAAATGGTGTATAAGGGTATATATATAAATATATTTTATGCACTGTATATGAGCTGGCGATTTCTAAGTCTGTGGTTCCGAGAGGGGGTAACCAGGCTCACTAATAAAGGTCAAGCCACTTGGCTGCCAGAATGCCCTCCTTCAGCACAGACCAGAAAGGCATTGTGATAAGCGTATCCCCGGTATAGTCAGGGGTTAATGGGAGTCGTCCCCGTCCCCCCAGTATACGGCCAGAACCATGGACCCGGTACTTGTGGTTCGGACTGTCTCCAACCAGCCATAATGTTGTGAGAGTGAAATTATGTCTAAGTCCAGCTTTGGTACATTAGAAGCAACTCTGAAACTTAACCTAAGCGTTTTTCGAAGCTACTTTTTGGCTAACTTCTTATAGGAAGGTCTAGAAGCTCTGAAAATGAACGTGCGCGTCTTTCACTCTTCCCGAGGGACTTAGAAGAATTTTGTGATATTTTTTATTAAAATGGTGTATAAGGGTATATATATAAATATATTTTATGCACTGTATATGAGCTGGCGATTTCTAAGTCTGTGGTTCCGAGAGGGGGTAACCAGGCTCACTAATAAAGGTCAAGCCACTTGGCTGCCAGAATGCCCTGCTTCAGCACAGACAAGAAAGGCATTGTGATAAGCGTATCACCGGTATAGTCAGGGGTTAATTGGAGTCGTCCCCGTCCCCCCAGTATACGGCCAGAACCATGGACCCGGTACTTGTGGTTCGGACTGTCTCCAACCAGCCATAATGTTGTGAGAGTGAAATTATGTCTAAGTCCAGCTTTGGTACATTAGAAGCAACTCTGAAACTTAACCTAAGCGTTTTTCGAAGCTACTTTTTGGCTAACTTCTTATAGGAAGGTCTAGGAGCTCTGAAAATGAACGTGCGCGTCTTTCACTCTTCCCGAGGGACTTAGAAGAATTTTGTGATATTTTTTATTAAAATGGTGTATAAGGGTATATATATAAATATATTTTATGCACTGTATATGAGCTGGCGATTTCTAAGTCTGTGGTTCCGAGAGGGGGTAACCAGGCTCACTAGTAAAGGTCAAGCCACTTGGCTGCCAGAATGCCCTGCTTCAAAACAGACCAGAAAGGCATTGTGATAAGCGTATCACCGGTATAGTCAGGGGTTAATGGGAGTCGTCCCCATCCCCCCAGTATACGGCCAGAACCATGGACCCGGTACTTGTGGTTCGGACTGTCTCCAACCAGCCATAATGTTGTGAGAGTGAAATTATGTCTAAGTCCAGCTTTGGTACATTAGAAGCAACTCTGAAACTTAACCTAAGCGTTTTTCGAAGCTACTTTTTGGCTAACTTCTTATAGGAAGGTCTAGGAGCTCTGAAAATGAACGTGCGCGTCTTTCACTCTTCCCGAGGGACTTAGAAGAATTTTGTGATATTTTTTATTAAAATGGTGTATAAGGGTATATATATAAATATATTTTATGCACTGTATATGAGCTGGCGATTTCTAAGTCTGTGGTTCCGAGAGGGGGTAACCAGGCTCACTAATAAAGGTCAAGCCACTTGGCTGCCAGAATGCCCTGCTTCAGCACAGACCAGAAAGGCATTGTGATAAGCGTATCCCCGGTATAGTCAGGGGTTAATGGGAGTCGTCCCCGTACCCCCAGTATACGGCCAGAACCATGGACCCGGTACTTGTGGTTCGGACTGTCTCCAACCAGCCATAATGTTGTGAGAGTGAAATTATGTCTAAGTCCAGCTTTGGTACATTAGAAGCAACTCTGAAACTTAACCTAAGCGTTTTTCGAAGCTACTTTTAAGCTAACTTCTTATAGGAAGGTCTAGGAGATCTGAAAATGGACGTGCGCGTCTTTCACTCTTCCCGAGGGACTTAGAAGAATTTTGTGATATTTTTTATTAAAATGGTGTATAAGGGTATATATATAAATATATTTAATGCACTGTATATGAGCTGGCGATTTCTAAGTCTGTGGTTCCGAGAGGGGGTAACCAGGCTCACTAATAAAGGTCAAGCCACTTGGCTGCCAGAATGCCCTGCTTCAGCACAGACCAGAAAGGCATTGTGATAAGCGTATCACCGGTATAGTCAGGGGTTAATTGGAGTCGTCCCCGTCCCCCCAGTATACGGCCAGAACCATGGACCCGGTACTTGTGGTTCGGACTGTCTCCAACCAGCCATAATGTTGTGAGAGTGAAATTATGTCTAAGTCCAGCTTTGGTACATTAGAAGCAACTCTGAAACTTAACCTAAGCGTTTTTCGAAGCTACTTTTAAGCTAACTTCTTATAGGAAGGTCTAGGAGATCTGAAAATGGACGTGCGCGTCTTTCACTCTTCCCGAGGGACTTAGAAGAATTTTGTGATATTTTTTATTAAAATGGTGTATAAGGGTATATATATAAATATATTTAATGCACTGTATATGAGCTGGCGATTTCTAAGTCTGTGGTTCCGAGAGGGGGTAACCAGGCTCACTAATAAAGGTCAAGCCACTTGGCTGCCAGAATGCCCTGCTTCAGCACAGACCAGAAAGGCATTGTGATAAGCGTATCACCGGTATAGTCAGGGGTTAATTGGAGTCGTCCCCGTCCCCCCAGTATACGGCCAGAACCATGGACCCGGTACTTGTGGTTCGGACTGTCTCCAACCAGCCATAATGTTGTGAGAGTGAAATTATGTCTAAGTCCAGCTTTGGTACATTAGAAGCAACTCTGAAACTTAACCTAAGCGTTTTTCGAAGCTACTTTTAAGCTAACTTCTTATAGGAAGGTCTAGGAGATCTGAAAATGGACGTGCGCGTCTTTCACTCTTCCCGAGGGACTTAGAAGAATTTTGTGATATTTTTTATTAAAATGGTGTATAAGGGTATATATATAAATATATTTAATGCACTGTATATGAGCTGGCGATTTCTAAGTCTGTGGTTCCGAGAGGGGGTAACCAGGCTCACTAATAAAGGTCAAGCCACTTGGCTGCCAGAATGCCCTGCTTCAGCACAGACCAGAAAGGCATTGTGATAAGCGTATCACCGGTATAGTCAGGGGTTAATTGGAGTCGTCCCCGTCCCCCCAGTATACGGCCAGAACCATGGACCCGGTACTTGTGGTTCGGACTGTCTCCAACCAGCCATAATGTTGTGAGAGTGAAATTATGTCTAAGTCCAGCTTTGGTACATTAGAAGCAACTCTGAAACTTAACCTAAGCGTTTTTCGAAGCTACTTTTTGGCTAACTTCTTATAGGAAGGTCTAGGAGCTCTGAAAATGAACGTGCGCGTCTTTCACTCTTCCCGAGGGACTTAGAAGAATTTTGTGATATTTTTTATTAAAATGGTGTATAAGGGTATATATATAAATATATTTTATGCACTGTATATGAGCTGGCGATTTCTAAGTCTGTGGTTCCGAGAGGGGGTAACCAGGCTCACTAATAAAGGTCAAGCCACTTGGCTGCCAGAATGCCCTCCTTCAGCACAGACCAGAAAGGCATTGTGATAAACGTATCCCCGGTATAGTCAGGGGTTAATGGGAGTCGTCCCCGTCCCCCCAGTATACGGCCAGAACCATGGACCCGGTACTTGTGGTTCGGACTGTCTCCAACCAGCCATAATGTTGTGAGAGTGAAATTATGTCTAAGTCCAGCTTTGGTACATTAGAAGCAACTCTGAAACTTAACCTAAGCGTTTTTCGAAGCTACTTTTTGGCGAACTTCTTATAGGAAGGTCTAGGAGCTCTGAAAATGAACGTGCGCGTCTTTCACTCTTCCCGAGGGACTTAGAAGAATTTTGTGATATTTTTTATTAAAATGGTGTATAAGGGTATATATATAAATATATTTAATGCACTGTATATGAGCTGGCGATTTCTAAGTCTGTGGTTCCGAGAGGGGGTAACCAGGCTCACTAATAAAGGTCAAGCCACTTGGCTGCCAGAATACCCTGCTTCAGCACAGACCAGAAAGGCATTGTGATAAGCGTATCACCGGTATAGTCAGGGGTTAATTGGAGTCGTCCCCGTCCCCCCAGTATACGGCCAGAACTATGGACCCGGTACTTGTGGTTCGGACTGTCTCCAACCAGCCATAATGTTGTGAGAGTGAAATTATGTCTAAGTCCAGCTTTGGTACATTAGAAGCAACTCTGAAACTTAACCTAAGCGTTTTTCGAAGCTACTTTTTGGCTAACTTCTTATAGGAAGGTCTAGGAGCTCTGAAAATGAACGTGCGCGTCTTTCACTCTTCCCGAGGGACTTAGAAGAATTTTGTGATATTTTTTATTAAAATGGTGTATAAGGGTATATATATAAATATATTTTATGCACTGTATATGAGCTGGCGATTTCTAAGTCTGTGGTTCCGAGAGGGGGTAACCAGGCTCACTAATAAAGGTCAAGCCACTTGGCTGCCAGAATGCCCTCCTTCAGCACAGACCAGAAAGGCATTGTGATAAACGTATCCCCGGTATAGTCAGGGGTTAATGGGAGTCGTCCCCGTCCCCCCAGTATACGGCCAGAACCATGGACCCGGTACTTGTGGTTCGGACTGTCTCCAACCAGCCATAATGTTGTGAGAGTGAAATTATGTCTAAGTCCAGCTTTGGTACATTAGAAGCAACTCTGAAACTTAACCTAAGCGTTTTTCGAAGCTACTTTTAAGCTAACTTCTTATAGGAAGGTCTAGGAGATCTGAAAATGGACGTGCGCGTCTTTCACTCTTCCCGAGGGACTTAGAAGAATTTTGTGATATTTTTTATTAAAATGGTGTATAAGGGTATATATATAATATATTTTATGCACTGTACTGTATATGAGCTGGCGATTTCTAAGTCTGTGGTTCCGAGAGGGGGTAACCAGGCTCACTAATAAAGGTCAAGCCACTTGGCTGCCAGAATGCCCTCCTTCAGCACAGACCAGAAAGGCATTGTGATAAGCGTATCCCCGGTATAGTCAGGGTTTAATGGGAGTCGTCCCCGTCCCCCCAGTATACGGCCAGAACCATGGACCCGGTACTTGTGGTTCGGACTGTCTCCAACCAGCCATAATGTTGTGAGAGTGAAATTATGTCTAAGTCCAGCTTTGGTACATTAGAAGCAACTCTGAAACTTAACCTAAGCGTTTTTCGAAGCTACTTTTAAGCTAACTTCTTATAGGAAGGTCTAGGAGATCTGAAAATGGACGTGCGCGTGTTTCACTCTTCCCGAGGGACTTAGAAGAATTTTGTGATATTTTTTATTAAAATGGTGTATAAGGGTATATATATAAATATATTTTATGCACTGTATATGAGCTGGCGATTTCAAAGTCTGTGGTTCCGAGAGGGGGTAACCAGGCTCACTAATAAAGGTCAAGCCACTTGGCTGCCAGAATGCCCTGCTTCAGCACAGACCAGAAAGGCATTGTGATAAGCGTGTCACCGGTATAGTCAGGGGTTAATTGGAGTCGTCCCCGTCCCCCCAGTATACGGCCAGAACCATGGACCCGGTACTTGTGGTTCGGACTGTCTCCAACCAGCCATAATGTTGTGAGAGTGAAATTATGTCTAAGTCCAGCTTTGGTACATTAGAAGCAACTCTGAAACTTAACCTAAGCGTTTTTCGAAGCTACTTTTTGGCTAACTTCTTATAGGAAGGTCTAGGAGCTCTGAAAATGAACGTGCGCGTCTTTCACTCTTCCCGAGGGACTTAGAAGAATTTTGTGATATTTTTTATTAAAATGGTGTATAAGGGTATATATATAAATATATTTTATGCACTGTATATGAGCTGGCGATTTCTAAGTCTGTGGTTCCGAGAGGGGGTAACCAGGCTCACTAATAAAGGTCAAGCCACTTGGCTGCCAGAATGCCCTCCTTCAGCACAGACCAGAAAGGCATTGTGATAAACGTATCCCCGGTATAGTCAGGGGTTAATGGGAGTCGTCCCCGTCCCCCCAGTATACGGCCAGAACCATGGACCCGGTACTTGTGGTTCGGACTGTCTCCAACCAGCCATAATGTTGTGAGAGTGAAATTATGTCTAAGTCCAGCTTTGGTACATTAGAAGCAACTCTGAAACTTAACCTACAGTAAGCGTTTTTCGAAGCTACTTTTAAGCTAACTTCTTATAGGAAGGTCTAGGAGATCTGAAAATGGACGTGCGCGTCTTTCACTCTTCCCGAGTGACTTAGAAGAATTTTGTGATATTTTTTATTAAAATGGTGTATAAGGGTATATATATAAATATATTTTATGCACTGTATATGAGCTGGCGATTTCTAAGTCTGTGGTTCCGAGAGGGGGTAACCAGGCTCACTAAAAAAGGTCAAGCCACTTGGCTGCCAGAATGCCCTCTTTCAGCACAGACCAGAAAGGCATTGTGATAAGCGTATCCCCGGTATAGTCAGGGGTTAATGGGAGTCGTCCCCGTCCCCCCAGTATACGGCCAGAACCATGGACCCGGTACTTGTGGTTCGGACTGTCTCCAACCAGCCATAATGTTGTGAGAGTGAAATTATGTCTAAGTCCAGCTTTGGTACATTAGAAGCAACTCTGAAACTTAACCTAAGCGTTTTTCGAAGCTACTTTTAAGCTAACTTCTTATAGGAAGGTCTAGGAGATCTGAAAATGGACGTGCGCGTCTTTCACTCTTCCCGAGGGACTTAGAAGAATTTTGTGATATTTTTTATTAAAATGGTGTATAAGGGTATATATATAAATATATTTTATGCACTGTATATGAGCTGGCGATTTCAAAGTCTGTGGTTCCGAGAGGGGGTAACCAGGCTCACTAATAAAGGTCAAGCCACTTGGCTGCCAGAATGCCCTGCTTCAGCACAGACCAGAAAGGCATTGTGATAAGCGTGTCACCGGTATAGTCAGGGGTTAATTGGAGTCGTCCCCGTCCCCCCAGTATACGGCCAGAACCATGGACCCGGTACTTGTGGTTCGGACTGTCTCCAACCAGCCATAATGTTGTGAGAGTGAAATTATGTCTAAGTCCAGCTTTGGTACATTAGAAGCAACTCTGAAACTTAACCTAAGCGTTTTTCGAAGCTACTTTTAAGCTAACTTCTTATAGGAAGGTCTAGGAGATCTGAAAATGGACGTGCGCGTGTTTCACTCTTCCCGAGGGACTTAGAAGAATTTTGTGATATTTTTTATTAAAATGGTGTATAAGGGTATATATATAAATATATTTTATGCACTGTATATGAGCTGGCGATTTCTAAGTCTGTGGTTCCGAGAGGGGGTAACCAGGCTCACTAATAAAGGTCAAGCCACTTGGCTGCCAGAATGCCCTCCTTCAGCACAGACCAGAAAGGCATTGTGATAAGCGTATCCCCGGTATAGTCAGGGGTTAATGGGAGTCGTCCCCGTCCCCCCAGTATACGGCCAGAACCATGGACCCGGTACTTGTGGTTCGGACTGTCTCCAACCAGCCATAATGTTGTGAGAGTGAAATTATGTCTAAGTCCAGCTTTGGTACATTAGAAGCAACTCTGAAACTTAACCTAAGCGTTTTTCGAAGCTACTTTTAAGCTAACTTCTTATAGGAAGGTCTAGGAGATCTGAAAATGGACGTGCGCGTCTTTCACTCTTCCCGAGGGACTTAGAAGAATTTTGTGATATTTTTTATTAAAATGGTGTATAAGGGTATATATATAAATATATTTTATGCACTGTATATGAGCTGGCGATTTCAAAGTCTGTGGTTCCGAGAGGGGGTAACCAGGCTCACTAATAAAGGTCAAGCCACTTGGCTGCCAGAATGCCCTGCTTCAGCACAGACCAGAAAGGCATTGTGATAAGCGTATCCCCGGTATAGTCAGGGGTTAATGGGAGTCGTCCCCGTCCCCCCAGTATACGGCCAGAACCATGGACCCGGTACTTGTGGTTCGGACTGTCTCCAACCAGCCATAATGTTGTGAGAGTGAAATTATGTCTAAGTCCAGCTTTGGTACATTAGAAGCAACTCTGAAACTTAACCTAAGCGTTTTTCGAAGCTACTTTTTGGCTAACTTCTTATAGGAAGGTCTAGGAGCTCTGAAAATGAACGTGCGCGTCTTTCACTCTTCCCGAGGGACTTAGAAGAATTTTGTGATATTTTTTATTAAAATGGTGTATAAGGGTATATATATAAATATATTTTATGCACTGTATATGAGCTGGCGATTTCTAAGTCTGTGGTTCCGAGAGGGGGTAACCAGGCTCACTAATAAAGGTCAAGCCACTTGGCTGCCAGAATGCCCTCCTTCAGCACAGACCAGAAAGGCATTGTGATAAACGTATCCCCGGTATAGTCAGGGGTTAATGGGAGTCGTCCCCGTCCCCCCAGTATACGGCCAGAACCATGGACCCGGTACTTGTGGTTCGGACTGTCTCCAACCAGCCATAATGTTGTGAGAGTGAAATTATGTCTAAGTCCAGCTTTGGTACATTAGAAGCAACTCTGAAACTTAACCTACAGTAAGCGTTTTTCGAAGCTACTTTTAAGCTAACTTCTTATAGGAAGGTCTAGGAGATCTGAAAATGGACGTGCGCGTCTTTCACTCTTCCCGAGTGACTTAGAAGAGTTTTGTGATATTTTTTATTAAAATGGTGTATAAGGGTATATATATAAATATATTTTATGCACTGTATATGAGCTGGCGATTTCTAAGTCTGTGGTTCCGAGAGGGGGTAACCAGGCTCACTAAAAAAGGTCAAGCCACTTGGCTGCCAGAATGCCCTCTTTCAGCACAGACCAGAAAGGCATTGTGATAAGCGTATCCCCGGTATAGTCAGGGGTTAATGGGAGTCGTCCCCGTCCCCCCAGTATACGGCAAGAACCATGGACCCGGTACTTGTGGTTCGGACTGTCTCTAACCAGCCATAATGTTGTGAGAGTGAAATTATGTCTAAGTCCAGCTTTGGTACATTAGAAGCAACTCTGAAACTTAACCTAAGCGTTTTTCGAAGCTACTTTTAAGCTAACTTCTTATAGGAAGGTCTAGGAGATCTGAAAATGGACGTGCGCGTCTTTCACTCTTCCCGAGGGACTTAGAATAATTTTGTGATATTTTTTATTAAAATGGTGTATAAGGGTATATATATAAATATATTTTATGCACTGTATATGAGCTGGCGATTTCAAAGTCTGTGGTTCCGAGAGGGGGTAACCAGGCTCACTAATAAAGGTCAAGCCACTTGGCTGCCAGAATGCCCTCTTTCAGCACATACCAGAAAGGCATTGTGATAAGCGTATCCCCGGTATAGTCAGGGGTTAATGGGAGTCGTCCCCGTCCCCCCAGTATACGGCCAGAACCATGGACCCGGTACTTGTGGTTCGGACTGTCTCCAACCAGCCATAATGTTGTGAGAGTGAAATTATGTCTAAGTCCAGCTTTGGTACATTAGAAGCAACTCTGAAACTTAACCTAAGCGTTTTTCGAAGCTACTGTTTGGCTAACTTCTTATAGGAAGGTCTAGGAGCTCTGAAAATGAACGTACGCGTCTTTCACTCTTCCAGAGGGACTTAGAAGAATTTTGTGATATTTTTTATTAAAATGGTGTATAAGGGTATATATATAAATATATTTTATGCACTGTATGTGAGCTGGCGATTTCTAAGTCTGTGGTTCCGAGAGGGGGTAACCAGGCTCACTAATAAAGGTCAAGACACTTGGCTGCCAGAATGCCCTGCTTCAGCACAGACCAGAAAGGCATTGTGATAAGCGTATCCCCGGTATAGTCAGGGGTTAATGGGAGTCGTCCCCGTCCCCCCAGTATACGGCCAGAACCATGGACCCGGTACTTGTGGTTCGGACTGTCTCCAACCAGCCATAATGTTGTGAGAGTGAAATTATGTCTAAGTCCAGCTTTGGTACATTAGAAGCAACTCTGAAACTTAACCTAAGCGTTTTTCGAAGCTACTTTTTGGCTAACTTCTTATAGGAAGGTCTAGGAGCTCTGAAAATGAACGTGCGCGTCTTTCACTCTTCCCGAGGGACTTAGAAGAATTTTGTGATATTTTTTATTAAAATGGTGTATAAGGGTATATATATAAATATATTTTATGCACTGTATATGAGCTGGCGATTTCTAAGTCTGTGGTTCCGAGAGGGGGTAACCAGGCTCACTAATAAAGGTCAAGCCACTTGGCTGCCAGAATGCCCTCCTTCAGCACAGACCAGAAAGGCATTGTGATAAGCGTATCCCCGGTATAGTCAGGGGTTAATGGGAGTCGTCCCCGTCCCCCCAGTATACGGCCAGAACCATGGACCCAGTACTTGTGGTTCGGACTGTCTCCAACCAGCCATAATGTTGTGAGAGTGAAATTATGTCTAAGTCCAGCTTTGGTACATTAGAAGCAACTCTGAAACTTAACCTAAGCGTTTTTCGAAGCTACTTTTAAGCTAACTTCTTATAGGAAGGTCTAGGAGATCTGAAAATGGATGTGCGCGTCTTTCACTCTTCCCGAGGGACTTAGAAGAATTTTGTGATATTTTTTATTAAAATGGTGTATAAGGGTATATATATAAATATATTTTATGCACTGTATATGAGCTGGCGATTTCTAAGTCTGTGGTTCCGAGAGGGGGTAACCAGGCTCACTAATAAAGGTCAAGCCACTTGGCTGCCAGAATGCCCTGCTTCAGCACAGACCAGAAAGGCATTGTGATAAGCGTATCACCGGTATAGTCAGGGGTTAATTGGAGTCGTCCCCGTCCCCCCAGTATACGGCCAGAACCATGGACCCGGTACTTGTGGTTCGGACTGTCTCCAACCAGCCATAATGTTGTGAGAGTGAAATTATGTCTAAGTCCAGCTTTGGTACATTAGAAGCAACTCTGAAACTTAACCTAAGCGTTTTTCGAAGCTACTTTTTGGCTAACTTCTTATAGGAAGGTCTAGGAGCTCTGAAAATGAACGTGCGCGTCTTTCACTCTTCCCGAGGGACTTAGAAGAATTTTGTGATATTTTTTATTAAAATGGTGTATAAGGGTATATATATAAATATATTTTATGCACTGTATATGAGCTGGCGATTTCTAAGTCTGTGGTTCCGAGAGGGGGTAACCAGGCTCACTAATAAAGGTCAAGTGGCTTAAGTTTCAGAATTGCTTCTAATGTACCAAAGCTGGACTTAGACATAATTTCACTCTCACAACATTATGGCTGGTTGGAGAGAGTCCGAACCACAAGTACCGGGTCCATGGTTCTGGCCGTATACTGGGGGGACGGGGACGACTCCAATTAACCCCTGACTATACCGGGGATACGCTTATCACAATGCCTTTCTGGTCTGTGCTGAAGCAGGGCATTCTGGCAGCCAAGTGGCTTGACCTTTATTAGTGAGCCTGGTTACCCCCTCTCGGAACCACAGACTTAGAAATCGCCAGCTCATATACAGTGCATAAAATATATTTATATATATACCCTTATACACCATTTTAATAAAAAATATCACAACATTCTTCTAAGTCCCTCGGGAAGAGTGAAAGACGCGCACGTTCATTTTCAGAGCTCCTAGACCTTCCTATAAGAAGTTAGCCAAAAAGTAGCTTCGAAAAACGCTTAGGTTAAGTTTCAGAGTTGCTTCTAATGTACCAAAGCTGGACTTAGACATAATTTCACACTCACAACATTATGGCTGGTTGGAGACAGTCCGAACCACAAGTACCGGGTCCATGGTTCTGGCCGTATACTGGGGGGACGGGGACGACTCCCATTAACCCCTGACTATACCGGGGATACGCTTATCACAATGCCTTTCTGGTCTGTGCTGAAGGAGGGCATTCTGGCAGCCAAGTGGCTTGACCTTTATTAGTGAGCCTGGTTACCTCCTCTCGGAACCACAGACTTAGAAATCGCCAGCTCATATACAGTGCATAAAATATATTTATATATATACCCTTATACACCATTTTAATAAAAAATATTACAAAATTCTTCTAAGTCCCTCGGGAAGAGTGAAAGACGCGCACGTTCATTTTCAGAGCTCCTAGACCTTCCTATAAGAAGTTAGCCAAAAAGTAGCTTCGAAAAACGCTTAGGTTAAGTTTCAGAGTTGCTTCTAATGTACCAAAGCTGGACTTAGACATAATTTCACTCTCACAACATTATGGCTGGTTGGAGAGAGTCCGAACCACAAGTACCGGGTCCATGGTTCTGGCCGTATACTGGGGGGACGGGGACGACTCCAATTAACCCCTGACTATACCGGGGATACGCTTATCACAATGCCTTTCTGGTCTGTGCTGAAGCAGGGCATTCTGGCAGCCAAGTGGCTTGACCTTTATTAGTGAGCCTGGTTACCCCCTCTTGGAACCACAGACTTAGAAATCGCCAGCTCATATACAGTGCATAAAATATATTTATATATATACCCTTATACACCATTGTAATAAAAAATATCACAACATTCTTCTAAGTCCCTCGGGAAGAGTGAAAGACGCGCACGTTCATTTTCAGAGCTCCTAGACCTTCCTATAAGAAGTTAGCCAAAAAGTAGCTTCGAAAAACGCTTAGGTTAAGTTTCAGAGTTGCTTCTAATGTACCAAAGCTGGACTTAGACATAATTTCACACTCACAACATTATGGCTGGTTGGAGACAGTCCGAACCACAAGTACCGGGTCCATGGTTCTGGCCGTATACTGGGGGGACGGGGACGACTCCCATTAACCCCTGACTATACCGGGGATACGCTTATCACAATGCCTTTCTGGTCTGTGCTGAAGGAGGGCATTCTGGCAGCCAAGTGGCTTGACCTTTATTAGTGAGCCTGGTTACCTCCTCTCGGAACCACAGACTTAGAAATCGCCAGCTCATATACAGTGCATAAAATATATTTTTATATATACCCTTATACACCATTTTAATAAAAAATATTACAAAATTCTTCTAAGTCCCTCAGGAAGAGTGAAAGACGCGCACGTTCATTTTCAGAGCTCCTAGACCTTCCTATAAGAAGTTAACCAAAAAGTAGCTTCGAAAAACGCTTAGGTTAAGTTTCAGAGTTGCTTCTAATGTACCAAAGCTGGACTTAGACATAATTTCACTCTCACAACATTATGGCTGGTTGGAGAGAGTCCGAACCACAAGTACCGGGTCCATGGTTCTGGCCGTATACTGGGGGGACGGGGACGACTCCCATTAACCCCTGACTATACCGGGGATACGCTTATCACAATGCCTTTCTGGTCTGTGCTGAAGCAGGGCATTCTGGCAGCCAAGTGGCTTGACCTTTATTAGTGAGCCTGGTTACCCCCTCTCGGAACCACAGACTTAGAAATCGCCAGCTCATATACAGTGCATAAAATATATTTATATATATACCCTTATACACCATTTTAATAAAAAATATCACAAAATTCTTCTAAGTCCCTCGGGAAGAGTGAAAGACGCGCACGTTCATTTTCAGAGCTCCTAGACCTTCCTATAAGAAGTTAGCCAAAAAGTAGCTTCGAAAAACGCTTAGGTTAAGTTTCAGAGTTGCTTCTAATGTACCAAAGCTGGACTTAGACATAATTTCACTCTCACAACATTATGGCTGGTTGGAGACAGTCCGAACCACAAGTACCGGGTCCATGGTTCTGGCCGTATACTGGGGGGACGGGGACGACTCCCATTAACCCCTGACTATACCGGATATACGCTTATCACAATGCCTTTCTGGTCTGTGCTGAAGCAGGGCATTCTGGCAGCCAAGTGGCTTGACCTTTATTAGTGAGCCTGGTTACCCCCTCTCGGAACCACAGACTTAGAAATCGCCAGCTCATATACAGTGCATAAAATATATTTATATATATATACCCTTATACACCATTTTAATAAAAAATATCACAAAATTCTTCTAAGTCCCTCGGGAAGAGTGAAAGACGCGCACGTTCATTTTCAGAGCTCCTAGACCTTCCTATAAGAAGTTAGCCAAAAAGTAGCATCGAAAAACGCTTAGGTTAAGTTTCAGAGTTGCTTCTAATGTTCCAAAGCTGGACTTAGACATAATTTCACTCTCACAACATTATGGCTGGTTGGAGAGAGTCCGAACCACAAGTACCGGGTCCATGGTTCTGGCCGTATACTGGGGGGACGGGGACGACTCCCATTAACCCCTGACTATACCGGATATACGCTTATCACAATGCCTTTCTGGTCTGTGCTGAAGCAGGGCATTCTGGCAGCCAAGTGGCTTGACCTTTATTAGTGAGCCTGGTTACCCCCTCTCGGAACCACAGACTTAGAAATCGCCAGCTCATATACAGTGCATAAAATATATTTATATATATATACCCTTATACACCATTTTAATAAAAAATATCACAAAATTCTTCTAAGTCCCTCGGGAAGAGTGAAAGACGCGCACGTTCATTTTCAGAGCTCCTAGACCTTCCTATAAGAAGTTAGCCAAAAAGTAGCATCGAAAAACGCTTAGGTTAAGTTTCAGAGTTGCTTCTAATGTTCAAAAGCTGGACTTAGACATAATTTCACTCTCACAACATTATGGCTGGTTGGAGAGAGTCCGAACCACAAGTACCGGGTCCATGGTTCTGGCCGTATACTGGGGGGACGGGGACGACTCCAATTAACCCCTGACTATACCGGGGATACGCTTATCACAATGCCTTTCTGGTCTGTGCTGAAGTAGGGCATTCTGGCAGCCAAGTGGCTTGACCTTTATTAGTGAGCCTGGTTACCCCCTCTCGGAACCACAGACTAAGAAATCGCCAGCTCATATACAGTGCATAAAATATATTTATATATATACCCTTATACACCATTTTAATAAAAAATATCACAAAATTCTTCTAAGTCCCTCGGGAAGAGTGAAAGACGCGCACGTTCATTTTCAGAGCTCCTAGACCTTCCTATAAGAAGTTAGCCAAAAAGTAGCTTCGAAAAACGCGTAGGTTAAGTTTCAGAGTTGCTTCTAATGTACCAAAGCTGGACTTAGACATAATTTCACTCTCACAACATTATGGCTGGTTGGAGAGAGTCCGAACCACAAGTACCGGGTCCATGGTTCTGGCCGTATACTGGGGGGACGGGGACGACTCCCATTAACCCCTGACTATACCGGGGATACGCTTATCACAATGCCTTTCTGGTCTGTGCTGAAGCAGGGCATTCTGGCAGCCAAGTGGCTTGACCTTTATTAGTGAGCCTGGTTACCCCCTCTCGGAACCACAGACTTAGAAATCGCCAGCTCATATACAGTGCATAAAATATATTTATATATATATACCCTTATACACCATTTTAATAAAAAATATCACAAAATTCTTCGAAGTCCCTCGGGAAGAGTGAAAGACGCGCACGTTCATTTTCAGAGCTCCTAGACCTTCCTATAAGAAGTTAGCCAAAAAGTAGCTTCGAAAAACGCTTAGGTTAAGTTTCAGAGTTGCTTCTAATGTACCAAAGCTGGACTTAGACATAATTTCACTCTCACAACATTATGGCTGCTTGGAGACAGTCCGAACCACAAGTACCGGGTCCATGGTTCTGGCCGTATACTGGGGGGACGGGGACGACTCCCATTAACCCCTGACTATACCGGGGATACGCTTATCACAATGCCTTTCTGGTCTGTGCTGAAGCAGGGCATTCTGGCAGCCAAGTGGCTTGACCTTTATTAGTGAGCCTGGTTACCCCCTCTCGGAACCACAGACTTAGAAATCGCCAGCTCATATACAGTGCATAAAATATATTTATATATATACCCTTATACACCATTTTAATAAAAAATATCACAAAAATTCTTCTAAGTCCCTCGGGAAGAGTGAAAGACGCGCACGTTCATTTTCAGAGCTCCTAGACCTTCCTATAAGAAGTTAGCCAAAAAGTAGCTTCGAATAACGCTTAGGTTAAGTTTCAGAGTTGCTTCTAATGTACCAAAGCTGGACTTAGACATAATTTCACTCTCACAACATTATGGCTTGTTGGAGACAGTCCGAACCACAAGTACCGGGTCCATGGTTCTGGCCGTATACTGGGGGGACGGGGACGACTCCCATTAACCCCTGACTATACCGGGGATACGTTTATCACAATGCCTTTCTGGTCTGTGCTGAAGCAGGGCATTCTGGCAGCCAAGTGGCTTGACCTTTATTAGTGAGCCTGGTTACCCCCTCTCGGAACCACAGACTTAGAAATCGCCAGCTCATATACAGTGCATAAAATATATTTATATATATACCCTTATACACCATTTTAATAAAAAATATCACAACATTCTTCTAAGTCCCTCGGGAAGAGTGAAAGACGCGCACGTTCATTTTCAGAGCTCCTAGACCTTCCTATAAGAAGTTAGCCAAAAAGTAGCTTCGAAAAACGCTTAGGTTAAGTTTCAGAGTTGCTTCTAATGTACCAAAGCTGGACTTAGACATAATTTCACACTCACAACATTATGGCTGGTTGGAGACAGTCCGAACCACAAGTACCGGGTCCATGGTTCTGGCCGTATACTGGGGGGACGGGGACGACTCCCATTAACCCCTGACTATACCGGGGATACGCTTATCACAATGCCTTTCTGGTCTGTGCTGAAGGAGGGCATTCTGGCAGCCAAGTGGCTTGACCTTTATTAGTGAGCCTGGTTACCTCCTCTCGGAACCACAGACTTAGAAATCGCCAGCTCATATACAGTGCATAAAATATATTTATATATATACCCTTATACACCATTTTAATAAAAAATATTACAAAATTCTTCTAAGTCCCTCGGGAAGAGTGAAAGACGCGCACGTTCATTTTCAGAGCTCCTAGACCTTCCTATAAGAAGTTAGCCAAAAAGTAGCTTCGAAAAACGCTTAGGTTAAGTTTCAGAGTTGCTTCTAATGTACCAAAGCTGGACTTAGACATAATTTCACTCTCACAACATTATGGCTGGTTGGAGAGAGTCCGAACCACAAGTACCGGGTCCATGGTTCTGGCCGTATACTGGGGGGACGGGGACGACTCCAATTAACCCCTGACTATACCGGGGATACGCTTATCACAATGCCTTTCTGGTCTGTGCTGAAGCAGGGCATTCTGGCAGCCAAGTGGCTTGACCTTTATTAGTGAGCCTGGTTACCCCCTCTCGGAACCACAGACTTAGAAATCGCCAGCTCATATACAGTGCATAAAATATATTTATATATATACCCTTATACACCATTTTAATAAAAAATATCACAACATTCTTCTAAGTCCCTCGGGAAGAGTGAAAGACGCGCACGTTCATTTTCAGAGCTCCTAGACCTTCCTATAAGAAGTTAGCCAAAAAGTAGCTTCGAAAAACGCTTAGGTTAAGTTTCAGAGTTGCTTCTAATGTACCAAAGCTGGACTTAGACATAATTTCACACTCACAACATTATGGCTGGTTGGAGACAGTCCGAACCACAAGTACCGGGTCCATGGTTCTGGCCGTATACTGGGGGGACGGGGACGACTCCCATTAACCCCTGACTATACCGGGGATACGCTTATCACAATGCCTTTCTGGTCTGTGCTGAAGGAGGGCATTCTGGCAGCCAAGTGGCTTGACCTTTATTAGTGAGCCTGGTTACCTCCTCTCGGAACCACAGACTTAGAAATCGCCAGCTCATATACAGTGCATAAAATATATTTTTATATATACCCTTATACACCATTTTAATAAAAAATATTACAAAATTCTTCTAAGTCCCTCGGGAAGAGTGAAAGACGCGCACGTTCATTTTCAGTGCTCCTAGACCTTCCTATAAGAAGTTAACCAAAAAGTAGCTTCGAAAAACGCTTAGGTTAAGTTTCAGAGTTGCTTCTAATGTACCAAAGCTGGACTTAGACATAATTTCACTCTCACAACATTATGGCTGGTTGGAGAGAGTCCGAACCACAAGTACCGGGTCCATGGTTCTGGCCGTATACTGGGGGGACGGGGACGACTCCCATTAACCCCTGACTATACCGGGGATACGCTTATCACAATGCCTTTCTGTTCTGTGCTGAAGCAGGGCATTCTGGCAGCCAAGTGGCTTGACCTTTATTAGTGAGCCTGGTTACCCCCTCTCGGAAACACAGACTTAGAAATCGCCAGCTCATATACAGTGCATAAAATATATTTATATATATACCCTTATACACCATTTTAATAAAAAATATCACAAAATTTTTCTAAGTCCCTCGTGAAGAGTGAAAGACGCGCACGTTCATTTTCAGAGCTCCTAGACCTTCCTATAAGAAGTTAGCCAAAAAGTAGCTTCGAAAAACGCTTAGGTTAAGTTTCAGAGTTGCTTCTAATGTACCAAAGCTGGACTTAGACATAATTTCACTCTCACAACATTATGGCTGGTTGGAGAGAGTCCGAACCACAAGTACCGGGTCCATGGTTCTGGCCGTATACTGGGGGGACGGGGACGACTCCAATTAACCCCTGACTATACCGGGGATACGCTTATCACAATGCCTTTCTGGTCTGTGCTGAAGCAGGGCATTCTGGCAGCCAAGTGGCTTGACCTTTATTAGTGAGCCTGGTTACCCCCTCTCGGAACCACAGACTTAGAAATCGCCAGCTCATATACAGTGCATAAAATATATTTATATATATACCCTTATACACCATTTTAATAAAAAAATATCACAAAATTCTTCTAAGTCCCTCGGGAAGAGTGAAAGACGCGCACGTTCATTTTCAGAGCTCCTAGACCTTCCTATAAGAAGTTAGCCAAAAAGTAGCTTCGAAAAACGCTTAGGTTAAGTTTCAGAGTTGCTTCTAATGTACCAAAGCTGGACTTAGACATAATTTCACTCTCACAACATTATGGCTGGTTGGAGAGAGTCCGAACCACAAGTACCGGGTCCATGGTTCTGGCCGTATACTGGGGGGACGGGGACGACTCCCATTAACCCCTGACTATACCGGGGATACGCTTATCACAATGCCTTTCTGTTCTGTGCTGAAGCAGGGCATTCTGGCAGCCAAGTGGCTTGACCTTTATTAGTGAGCCTGGTTACCCCCTCTCGGAAACACAGACTTAGAAATCGCCAGCTCATATACAGTGCATAAAATATATTTATATATATACCCTTATACACCATTTTAATAAAAAATATCACAAAATTTTTCTAAGTCCCTCGTGAAGAGTGAAAGACGCGCACGTTCATTTTCAGAGCTCCTAGACCTTCCTATAAGAAGTTAGCCAAAAAGTAGCTTCGAAAAACGCTTAGGTTAAGTTTCAGAGTTGCTTCTAATGTACCAAAGCTGGACTTAGACATAATTTCACTCTCACAACATTATGGCTGGTTGGAGAGAGTCCGAACCACAAGTACCGGGTCCATGGTTCTGGCCGTATACTGGGGGGACGGGGACGACTCCAATTAACCCCTGACTATACCGGGGATACGCTTATCACAATGCCTTTCTGGTCTGTGCTGAAGCAGGGCATTCTGGCAGCCAAGTGGCTTGACCTTTATTAGTGAGCCTGGTTACCCCCTCTCGGAACCACAGACTTAGAAATCGCCAGCTCATATACAGTGCATAAAATATATTTATATATATACCCTTATACACCATTTTAATAAAAAAATATCACAAAATTCTTCTAAGTCCCTCGGGAAGAGTGAAAGACGCGCACGTTCATTTTCAGAGCTCCTAGACCTTCCTATAAGAAGTTAGCCAAAAAGTAGCTTCGAAAAACGCTTAGGTTAAGTTTCAGAGTTGCTTCTAATGTACCAAAGCTGGACTTAGACATCATTTCACTCTCACAACATTATGGCTGGTTGGAGACAGTCCGAACCACAAGTACCGGGTCCATGGTTCTGGCCGTATACTGGGGGGACGGGGACGACTCCCATTAACCCCTGACTATACCGGATATACGCTTATCACAATGCCTTTCTGGTCTGTGCTGAAGCAGGGCATTCTGGCAGCCAAGTGGCTTGACCTTTATTAGTGAGCCTGGTTACCCCCTCTCGGAACCACAGACTTAGAAATCGCCAGCTCATATACAGTGCATAAAATATATTTATATATATACCCTTATACACCATTTTAATAAAAAATATCACAACATTCTTCTAAGTCCCTCGGGAAGAGTGAAAGACGCGCACGTTCATTTTCAGAGCTCCTAGACCTTCCTATAAGAAGTTAGCCAAAAAGTAGCTTCGAAAAACGCTTAGGTTAAGTTTCAGAGTTGCTTCTAATGTACCAAAGCTGGACTTAGACATAATTTCACACTCACAACATTATGGCTGGTTGGAGACAGTCCGAACCACAAGTACCGGGTCCATGGTTCTGGCCGTATACTGGGGGGACGGGGACGACTCCCATTAACCCCTGACTATACCGGGGATACGCTTATCACAATGCCTTTCTGGTCTGTGCTGAAGGAGGGCATTCTGGCAGCCAAGTGGCTTGACCTTTATTAGTGAGCCTGGTTACCTCCTCTCGGAACCACAGACTTAGAAATCGCCAGCTCATATACAGTGCATAAAATATATTTTTATATATACCCTTATACACCATTTTAATAAAAAATATTACAAAATTCTTCTAAGTCCCTCGGGAAGAGTGAAAGACGCGCACGTTCATTTTCAGTGCTCCTAGACCTTCCTATAAGAAGTTAGCCAAAAAGTAGCTTCGAAAAACGCTTAGGTTAAGTTTCAGAGTTGCTTCTAATGTACCAAAGCTGGACTTAGACATAATTTCACTCTCACAACATTATGGCTGGTTGGAGAGAGTCCGAACCACAAGTACCGGGTCCATGGTTCTGGCCGTATACTGGGGGGACGGGGACGACTCCCATTAACCCCTGACTATACCGGGGATACGCTTATCACAATGCCTTTCTGTTCTGTGCTGAAGCAGGGCATTCTGGCAGCCAAGTGGCTTGACCTTTATTAGTGAGCCTGGTTACCCCCTCTCGGAAACACAGACTTAGAAATCGCCAGCTCATATACAGTGCATAAAATATATTTATATATATACCCTTATACACCATTTTAATAAAAAATATCACAAAATTTTTCTAAGTCCCTCGTGAAGAGTGAAAGACGCGCACGTTCATTTTCAGAGCTCCTAGACCTTCCTATAAGAAGTTAGCCAAAAAGTAGCTTCGAAAAACGCTTAGGTTAAGTTTCAGAGTTGCTTCTAATGTACCAAAGCTGGACTTAGACATAATTTCACTCTCACAACATTATGGCTGGTTGGAGAGAGTCCGAACCACAAGTACCGGGTCCATGGTTCTGGCCGTATACTGGGGGGACGGGGACGACTCCAATTAACCCCTGACTATACCGGGGATACGCTTATCACAATGCCTTTCTGGTCTGTGCTGAAGCAGGGCATTCTGGCAGCCAAGTGGCTTGACCTTTATTAGTGAGCCTGGTTACCCCCTCTCGGAACCACAGACTTAGAAATCGCCAGCTCATATACAGTGCATAAAATATATTTATATATATACCCTTATACACCATTTTAATAAAAAAATATCACAAAATTCTTCTAAGTCCCTCGGGAAGAGTGAAAGACGCGCACGTTCATTTTCAGAGCTCCTAGACCTTCCTATAAGAAGTTAGCCAAAAAGTAGCTTCGAAAAACGCTTAGGTTAAGTTTCAGAGTTGCTTCTAATGTACCAAAGCTGGACTTAGACATCATTTCACTCTCACAACATTATGGCTGGTTGGAGACAGTCCGAACCACAAGTACCGGGTCCATGGTTCTGGCCGTATACTGGGGGGACGGGGACGACTCCCATTAACCCCTGACTATACCGGATATACGCTTATCACAATGCCTTTCTGGTCTGTGCTGAAGCAGGGCATTCTGGCAGCCAAGTGGCTTGACCTTTATTAGTGAGCCTGGTTACCCCCTCTCGGAACCACAGACTTAGAAATCGCCAGCTCATATACAGTGCATAAAATATATTTATATATATACCCTTATACACCATTTTAATAAAAAATATCACAACATTCTTCTAAGTCCCTCGGGAAGAGTGAAAGACGCGCACGTTCATTTTCAGAGCTCCTAGACCTTCCTATAAGAAGTTAGCCAAAAAGTAGCTTCGAAAAACGCTTAGGTTAAGTTTCAGAGTTGCTTCTAATGTACCAAAGCTGGACTTAGACATAATTTCACACTCACAACATTATGGCTGGTTGGAGACAGTCCGAACCACAAGTACCGGGTCCATGGTTCTGGCCGTATACTGGGGGGACGGGGACGACTCCCATTAACCCCTGACTATACCGGGGATACGCTTATCACAATGCCTTTCTGGTCTGTGCTGAAGGAGGGCATTCTGGCAGCCAAGTGGCTTGACCTTTATTAGTGAGCCTGGTTACCTCCTCTCGGAACCACAGACTTAGAAATCGCCAGCTCATATACAGTGCATAAAATATATTTTTATATATACCCTTATACACCATTTTAATAAAAAATATTACAAAATTCTTCTAAGTCCCTCGGGAAGAGTGAAAGACGCGCACGTTCATTTTCAGAGCTCCTAGACCTTCCTATAAGAAGTTAGCCAAAAAGTAGCATCGAAAAACGCTTAGGTTAAGTTTCAGAGTTGCTTCTAATGTTCCAAAGCTGGACTTAGACATAATTTCACTCTCACAACATTATGGCTGGTTGGAGAGAGTCCGAACCACAAGTACCGGGTCCATGGTTCTGGCCGTATACTGGGGGGACGGGGACGACTCCCATTAACCCCTGACTATACCGGGGATACGCTTATCACAATACCTTTCTGGTCTGTGCTGAAGGAGGGCATTCAGGCAGCCAAGTGGCTTGACCTTTATTAGTGAGCCTGGTTACCTCCTCTCGGAACCACAGACTTAGAAATCGCCAGCTCATATACAGTGCATAAAATATATTTATATATATACCCTTATACACCATTTTAATAAAAAATATCACAAAATTCTTCTAAGTCCCTCGGGAAGAGTGAAAGACGCGCACGTTCATTTTCAGAGCTCCTAGACCTTCCTATAAGAAGTTAGCCAAAAAGTAGCTTCGAAAAACGCGTAGGTTAAGTTTCAGAGTTGCTTCTAATGTACCAAAGCTGGACTTAGACATAATTTCACTCTCACAACATTATGGCTGGTTGGAGAGAGTCCGAACCACAAGTACCGGGTCCATGGTTCTGGCCGTATACTGGGGGGACGGGGACGACTCCCATTAACCCCTGACTATACCGGGGATACGCTTATCACAATGCCTTTCTGGTCTGTGCTGAAGCAGGGCATTCTGGCAGCCAAGTGGCTTGACCTTTATTAGTGAGCCTGGTTACCCCCTCTCGGAACCACAGACTTAGAAATCGCCAGCTCATATACAGTGCATAAAATATATTTATATATATACCCTTATACACCATTTTAATAAAAAATATCACAAAATTCTTCTAAGTCCCTCGGGAAGAGTGAAAGACGCGCACGTTCATTTTCAGAGCTCCTACACCTTCCTATAAGAAGTTAGCCAAAAAGTAGCTTCGAAAAACGCTTAGGTTAAGTTTAAGAGTTGCTTCTAATGTACCAAAGCTGGACTTAGACATAATTTCACTCTCACAACATTATGGCTGGTTGGAGAGAGTCCGAACCACAAGTACCGGGTCCATGGTTCTGGCCGTATACTGGGGGGACGGGGACGACTCCCATTAACCCCTGACTATACCGGATATACGCTTATCACAATGCCTTTCTGGTCTGTGCTGAAGCAGGGCATTCTGGCAGCCAAGTGGCTTGACCTTTATTAGTGAGCCTGGTTACCCCCTCTCGGAACCACAGACTTAGAAATCGCCAGCTCATATACAGTGCATAAAATATATTTATATATACAGTATATATACCCTTATACACCATTTTAATAAAAAATATCACAAAATTCTTCTAAGTCCCTCGGGAAGAGTGAAAGACGCGCACGTTCATTTTCAGAGCTCCTAGACCTTCCTATAAGAAGTTAGCCAAAAAGTAGCATCGAAAAACGCTTAGGTTAAGTTTCAGAGTTGCTTCTAATGTTCAAAAGCTGGACTTAGACATAATTTCACTCTCACAACATTATGGCTGGTTGGAGAGAGTCCGAACCACAAGTACCGGGTCCATGGTTCTGGCCGTATACTGGGGGGACGGGGACGACTCCAATTAACCCCTGACTATACCGGGGATACGCTTATCACAATGCCTTTCTGGTCTGTGCTGAAGTAGGGCATTCTGGCAGCCAAGTGGCTTGACCTTTATTAGTGAGCCTGGTTACCCCCTCTCGGAACCACAGACTAAGAAATCGCCAGCTCATATACAGTGCATAAAATATATTTATATATATACCCTTATACACCATTTTAATAAAAAATATCACAAAATTCTTCTAAGTCCCTCGGGAAGAGTGAAAGACGCGCACGTTCATTTTCAGAGCTCCTAGACCTTCCTATAAGAAGTTAGCCAAAAAGTAGCTTCGAAAAACGCGTAGGTTAAGTTTCAGAGTTGCTTCTAATGTACCAAAGCTGGACTTAGACATAATTTCACTCTCACAACATTATGGCTGGTTGGAGAGAGTCCGAACCACAAGTACCGGGTCCATGGTTCTGGCCGTATACTGGGGGGACGGGGACGACTCCCATTAACCCCTGACTATACCGGGGATACGCTTATCACAATGCCTTTCTGGTCTGTGCTGAAGCAGGGCATTCTGGCAGCCAAGTGGCTTGACCTTTATTAGTGAGCCTGGTTACCCCCTCTCGGAACCACAGACTTAGAAATCGCCAGCTCATATACAGTGCATAAAATATATTTATATATATACCCTTATACACCATTTTAATAAAAAATATCACAAAATTCTTCTAAGTCCCTCGGGAAGAGTGAAAGACGCGCACGTTCATTTTCAGAGCTCCTAGACCTTCCTATAAGAAGTTAGCCAAAAAGTAGCTTCGAAAAACGCTTAGGTTAAGTTTCAGAGTTGCTTCTAATGTACCAAAGCTGGACTTAGACATAATTTCACTCTCACAACATTATGGCTGGTTGGAGAGAGTCCGAACCACAAGTACCGGGTCCATGGTTCTGGCCGTATACTGGGGGGACGGGGACGACTCCCATTAACCCCTGACTATACCGGGGATACGCTTATCACAATGCCTTTCTGGTCTGTGCTGAAGCAGGGCATTCTGGCAGCCAAGTGGCTTGACCTTTATTAGTGAACCTGGTTACCCCCTCTCGGAACCACAGACTTAGAAATCGCCAGCTCATATACAGTGCATAAAATATATTTATATATACAGTATATATACCCTTATACACCATTTTAATAAAAAATATCACAAAATTCTTCTAAGTCCCTCGGGAAGAGTGAAAGACGCGCACGTTCATTTTCAGAGCTCCTAGACCTTCCTATAAGAAGTTAGCCAAAAAGTAGCATCGAAAAACGCTTAGGTTAAGTTTCAGAGTTGCTTCTAATGTTCAAAAGCTGGACTTAGACATAATTTCACTCTCACAACATTATGGCTGGTTGGAGAGAGTCCGAACCACAAGTACCGGGTCCATGGTTCTGGCCGTATACTGGGGGGACGGGGACGACTCCAATTAACCCCTGACTATACCGGGGATACGCTTATCACAATGCCTTTCTGGTCTGTGCTGAAGTAGGGCATTCTGGCAGCCAAGTGGCTTGACCTTTATTAGTGAGCCTGGTTACCCCCTCTCGGAACCACAGACTAAGAAATCGCCAGCTCATATACAGTGCATAAAATATATTTATATATATACCCTTATACACCATTTTAATAAAAAATATCACAAAATTCTTCTAAGTCCCTCGGGAAGAGTGAAAGACGCGCACGTTCATTTTCAGAGCTCCTAGACCTTCCTATAAGAAGTTAGCCAAAAAGTAGCTTCGAAAAACGCGTAGGTTAAGTTTCAGAGTTGCTTCTAATGTACCAAAGCTGGACTTAGACATAATTTCACTCTCACAACATTATGGCTGGTTGGAGAGAGTCCGAACCACAAGTACCGGGTCCATGGTTCTGGCCGTATACTGGGGGGACGGGGACGACTCCCATTAACCCCTGACTATACCGGGGATACGCTTATCACAATGCCTTTCTGGTCTGTGCTGAAGCAGGGCATTCTGGCAGCCAAGTGGCTTGACCTTTATTAGTGAGCCTGGTTACCCCCTCTCGGAACCACAGACTTAGAAATCGCCAGCTCATATACAGTGCATAAAATATATTTATATATATACCCTTATACACCATTTTAATAAAAAATATCACAAAATTCTTCTAAGTCCCTCGGGAAGAGTGAAAGACGCGCACGTTCATTTTCAGAGCTCCTAGACCTTCCTATAAGAAGTTAGCCAAAAAGTAGCTTCGAAAAACGCGTAGGTTAAGTTTCAGAGTTGCTTCTAATGTACCAAAGCTGGACTTAGACATAATTTCACTCTCACAACATTATGGCTGGTTGGAGAGAGTCCGAACCACAAGTACCGGGTCCATGGTTCTGGCCGTATACTGGGGGGACGGGGACGACTCCCATTAACCCCTGACTATACCGGGGATACGCTTATCACAATGCCTTTCTGGTCTGTGCTGAAGCAGGGCATTCTGGCAGCCAAGTGGCTTGACCTTTATTAGTGAGCCTGGTTACCCCCTCTCGGAACCACAGACTTAGAAATCGCCAGCTCATATACAGTGCATAAAATATATTTATATATATACCCTTATACACCATTTTAATAAAAAATATCACAAAATTCTTCTAAGTCCCTCGGGAAGAGTGAAAGACGCGCACGTTCATTTTCAGAGCTCCTACACCTTCCTATAAGAAGTTAGCCAAAAAGTAGCTTCGAAAAACGCTTAGGTTAAGTTTAAGAGTTGCTTCTAATGTACCAAAGCTGGACTTAGACATAATTTCACTCTCACAACATTATGGCTGGTTGGAGAGAGTCCGAACCACAAGTACCGGGTCCATGGTTCTGGCCGTATACTGGGGGGACGGGGACGACTCCCATTAACCCCTGACTATACCGGATATACGCTTATCACAATGCCTTTCTGGTCTGTGCTGAAGCAGGGCATTCTGGCAGCCAAGTGGCTTGACCTTTATTAGTGAGCCTGGTTACCCCCTCTCGGAACCACAGACTTAGAAATCGCCAGCTCATATACAGTGCATAAAATATATTTATATATACAGTATATATACCCTTATACACCATTTTAATAAAAAATATCACAAAATTCTTCTAAGTCCCTCGGGAAGAGTGAAAGACGCGCACGTTCATTTTCAGAGCTCCTAGACCTTCCTATAAGAAGTTAGCCAAAAAGTAGCATCGAAAAACGCTTAGGTTAAGTTTCAGAGTTGCTTCTAATGTTCAAAAGCTGGACTTAGACATAATTTCACTCTCACAACATTATGGCTGGTTGGAGAGAGTCCGAACCACAAGTACCGGGTCCATGGTTCTGGCCGTATACTGGGGGGACGGGGACGACTCCAATTAACCCCTGACTATACCGGGGATACGCTTATCACAATGCCTTTCTGGTCTGTGCTGAAGTAGGGCATTCTGGCAGCCAAGTGGCTTGACCTTTATTAGTGAGCCTGGTTACCCCCTCTCGGAACCACAGACTAAGAAATCGCCAGCTCATATACAGTGCATAAAATATATTTATATATATACCCTTATACACCATTTTAATAAAAAATATCACAAAATTCTTCTAAGTCCCTCGGGAAGAGTGAAAGACGCGCACGTTCATTTTCAGAGCTCCTAGACCTTCCTATAAGAAGTTAGCCAAAAAGTAGCTTCGAAAAACGCGTAGGTTAAGTTTCAGAGTTGCTTCTAATGTACCAAAGCTGGACTTAGACATAATTTCACTCTCACAACATTATGGCTGGTTGGAGAGAGTCCGAACCACAAGTACCGGGTCCATGGTTCTGGCCGTATACTGGGGGGACGGGGACGACTCCCATTAACCCCTGACTATACCGGGGATACGCTTATCACAATGCCTTTCTGGTCTGTGCTGAAGCAGGGCATTCTGGCAGCCAAGTGGCTTGACCTTTATTAGTGAGCCTGGTTACCCCCTCTCGGAACCACAGACTTAGAAATCGCCAGCTCATATACAGTGCATAAAATATATTTATATATATACCCTTATACACCATTTTAATAAAAAATATCACAAAATTCTTCTAAGTCCCTCGGGAAGAGTGAAAGACGCGCACGTTCATTTTCAGAGCTCCTAGACCTTCCTATAAGAAGTTAGCCAAAAAGTAGCTTCGAAAAACGCGTAGGTTAAGTTTCAGAGTTGCTTCTAATGTACCAAAGCTGGACTTAGACATAATTTCACTCTCACAACATTATGGCTGGTTGGAGAGAGTCCGAACCACAAGTACCGGGTCCATGGTTCTGGCCGTATACTGGGGGGACGGGGACGACTCCCATTAACCCCTGACTATACCGGGGATACGCTTATCACAATGCCTTTCTGGTCTGTGCTGAAGCAGGGCATTCTGGCAGCCAAGTGGCTTGACCTTTATTAGTGAGCCTGGTTACCCCCTCTCGGAACCACAGACTTAGAAATCGCCAGCTCATATACAGTGCATAAAATATATTTATATATATACCCTTATACACCATTTTAATAAAAAATATCACAAAATTCTTCTAAGTCCCTCGGGAAGAGTGAAAGACGCGCACGTTCATTTTCAGAGCTCCTAGACCTTCCTATAAGAAGTTAGCCAAAAAGTAGCTTCGAAAAACGCTTAGGTTAAGTTTCAGAGTTGCTTCTAATGTACCAAAGCTGGACTTAGACATAATTTCACTCTCACAACATTATGGCTGGTTGGAGAGAGTCCGAACCACAAGTACCGGGTCCATGGTTCTGGCCGTATACTGGGGGGACGGGGACGACTCCCATTAACCCCTGACTATACCGGGGATACGCTTATCACAATGCCTTTCTGGTCTGTGCTGAAGCAGGGCATTCTGGCAGCCAAGTGGCTTGACCTTTATTAGTGAACCTGGTTACCCCCTCTCGGAACCACAGACTTAGAAATCGCCAGCTCATATACAGTGCATAAAATATATTTATATATACAGTATATATACCCTTATACACCATTTTAATAAAAAATATCACAAAATTCTTCTAAGTCCCTCGGGAAGAGTGAAAGACGCGCACGTTCATTTTCAGAGCTCCTAGACCTTCCTATAAGAAGTTAGCCAAAAAGTAGCATCGAAAAACGCTTAGGTTAAGTTTCAGAGTTGCTTCTAATGTTCAAAAGCTGGACTTAGACATAATTTCACTCTCACAACATTATGGCTGGTTGGAGAGAGTCCGAACCACAAGTACCGGGTCCATGGTTCTGGCCGTATACTGGGGGGACGGGGACGACTCCAATTAACCCCTGACTATACCGGGGATACGCTTATCACAATGCCTTTCTGGTCTGTGCTGAAGTAGGGCATTCTGGCAGCCAAGTGGCTTGACCTTTATTAGTGAGCCTGGTTACCCCCTCTCGGAACCACAGACTAAGAAATCGCCAGCTCATATACAGTGCATAAAATATATTTATATATATACCCTTATACACCATTTTAATAAAAAATATCACAAAATTCTTCTAAGTCCCTCGGGAAGAGTGAAAGACGCGCACGTTCATTTTCAGAGCTCCTAGACCTTCCTATAAGAAGTTAGCCAAAAAGTAGCTTCGAAAAACGCGTAGGTTAAGTTTCAGAGTTGCTTCTAATGTACCAAAGCTGGACTTAGACATAATTTCACTCTCACAACATTATGGCTGGTTGGAGAGAGTCCGAACCACAAGTACCGGGTCCATGGTTCTGGCCGTATACTGGGGGGACGGGGACGACTCCCATTAACCCCTGACTATACCGGGGATACGCTTATCACAATGCCTTTCTGGTCTGTGCTGAAGCAGGGCATTCTGGCAGCCAAGTGGCTTGACCTTTATTAGTGAGCCTGGTTACCCCCTCTCGGAACCACAGACTTAGAAATCGCCAGCTCATATACAGTGCATAAAATATATTTATATATATACCCTTATACACCATTTTAATAAAAAATATCACAAAATTCTTCTAAGTCCCTCGGGAAGAGTGAAAGACGCGCACGTTCATTTTCAGAGCTCCTAGACCTTCCTATAAGAAGTTAGCCAAAAAGTAGCTTCGAAAAACGCTTAGGTTAAGTTTCAGAGTTGCTTCTAATGTACCAAAGCTGGACTTAGACATAATTTCACTCTCACAACATTATGGCTGGTTGGAGAGAGTCCGAACCACAAGTACCGGGTCCATGGTTCTGGCCGTATACTGGGGGGACGGGGACGACTCCCATTAACCCCTGACTATACCGGGGATACGCTTATCACAATGCCTTTCTGGTCTGTGCTGAAGCAGGGCATTCTGGCAGCCAAGTGGCTTGACCTTTATTAGTGAACCTGGTTACCCCCTCTCGGAACCACAGACTTAGAAATCGCCAGCTCATATACAGTGCATAAAATATATTTATACTAGCTGAGAGACCCGGCGTTGCCCGGGATGTAATGTTCCCGTTCCTCTCTCTCCTCCCCCCTCTCTCTGTTTGTCCCCCATTCACATCAATCCAGTCCCCCCCCCTCCCTCCCTCCTTTACAGCTTCATGTAGCGTGTGTGCGTCAGTCACTGTGTGTTTGCTCGCGCGTCAGTGAGTCTGAGGCAGAAACACAAACACACACAGACTGACTGACGCACACACAGTCAGTGTGTGCCTCAGTCAGTTTGTGCGTGCGTCAGTCAGGCTTTGTGTGCGCGTCAGTCAGTGTGTGCGTGCGTGCGGCAGTCAGTCAGTGTGTGCGCGCGGGGCGTCAAAGGCAGGGGGGGGCGTCAAAGGCAGGGGGGGGCGTCAAAGGGAGGGGGGGGGGCGTCAAAGGGAGGGGGGGGGGCGTCAAAGGGAGGGGGGGGGCGTCAAAGGGAGGGGGGGGGCGTCAAAGGGAGGGGGGGGGCGTCAAAGGGAGGGGGGGGGGCGTCAAAGGGAGGGGGGGGGCGTCAAAGGGAGGGGGGGGGGCGTCAAAGGGAGGGGGGGGGCGTCAAAGGGAGGGGGGGGGCGTCAAAGGGAGGGGGGGGGCGTCAAAGGGAGGGGGGGGGCGTCAAAGGGAGGGGGGGGGGCGTCAAAGGGAGGGGGGGGGCGTCAAAGGGAGGGGGGGGGGCGTCAAAGGGAGGGGGGGGGGGCGTCAAAGGGAGGGGGGGGGGCGTCAAAGGGAGGGGCGTCAAAGGGAGGGGGGGGGGGCGTCAAAGGGAGGGGGGGGGGGCGTCAAAGGGAGGGGGGGGGGCGTCAAAGGGAGGGGGGGGGGGGGGCGTCAAAGGGAGGGGGGGGGGGGCGTCAAAGGGAGGGGGGGGGCGCCTCAAAGGCATGGATTCCTCCCCCTGCATTTCCTGCAGTGGACAGGAGGGGGGGGGGCAGTGGACAGGAGGGGGGGGGCAGTGGACAGGAGGGGGGGGGCAGTGGACAGGAGGGGGGGGGCAGTGGACAGGAGGGGGGGGGCAGTGGACAGGAGGGGGGGGGGCAGTGGACAGGAGGGGGGGGGCAGTGGACAGGAGGGAGGGGGCAGTGGACAGGAGGGAGGGGGCAGTGGACAGGAGGGAGGGGGCAGTGGACAGGAGGGAGGGGGCAGTGGACAGGAGGGAGGGGGCAGTGGACAGGAGGGGGGGGGGCAGTGGACAGGAGGGGGGGGGGCAGTGGACAGGAGGGGGGGGGCAGTGGACAGGAGGGGGGGGGGCAGTGGACAGGAGGGGGGGGGCAGTGGACAGGAGGGGGGGGGGCAGTGGACAGGAGGGGGGGGGGCAGTGGACAGGAGGGGGGGGCAGTGGACAGGAGGGGGGGGGCAGTGGACAGGAGGGGGGGGGGCAGTGGACAGGAGGGGGGGGGGCAGTGGACAGGAGGGGGGGGGGCAGTGGACAGGAGGGAGGGGGCAGTGGACAGGAGGGGGGGGCAGTGGACAGGAGGGGGGGGCAGTGGACAGGAGGGGGGGGCAGTGGACAGGAGGGGGGGGCAGTGGACAGGAGGGGGGGGCAGTGGACAGGAGGGGGGGGCAGTGGACAGGAGGGGGGGCAGTGGACAGGAGGGGGGGGCAGTGGACAGGAGGGGGGGGCAGTGGACAGGAGGGGGGGGGCAGTGGACAGGAGGGGGGGGCAGTGGACAGGAGGGGGGGGCAGTGGACAGGAGGGGGGGGGCAGTGGACAGGAGGGGGGGGGCAGTGGACAGGAGGGAGGGGGCAGTGGACAGGAGGGGGGGGCAGTGGACAGGAGGGGGGGCAGTGGACAGGAGGGGGGGGGCAGTGGACAGGAGGGGGGGGGCAGTGGACAGGAGGGGGGGGCAGTGGACAGGAGGGGGGGGCAGTGGACAGGAGGGGGGGGGCAGTGGACAGGAGGGGGGGGGCAGTGGACAGGAGGGGGGGGGCAGTGGACAGGAGGGGGGGGCAGTGGATAGGAGGGGGGGCAGTGGACAGTGACACACACACACACACACACACACACACACACACACACACACACACACACACACACACACACACACACACACACCTCAGTTGATGCGCCCTTTCTCAGTTCCGTTTGGCGCCCGAGGTGGGGAGCGACACCTACCTGTACTTCCGGGCGCCGCCACCGTCTGACTCGGCGCCGCGAGGGAGGAAGGGGGTCCGCCATCTTACGCGCCGCGTGGCAGCTGCGGGAAGCGAGGTGATTTGGAGCGGGGAGGGGGGCGAGGTGATTTGGAGCGGGGAGGGGGGAGAGGTGATTTGGAGCGGGGAGAGGTGATTTGGAGCGGTGAGGGGGGAGAGGTGATGCCGCTGGGGAGGGGGAAGAGGTGATGCCGCTGGGGAGGGGGAAGAGGTGATGCCGCTGGGGAGGGGGAAGAGGTGATGCCGCTGGGGAGGGGGAAGAGGTGATTTGGAGAGGGGAGAGAGGTGTGTGTGTGTGTGTGTGTGTGTGTGTGTGTGTGTGTGTGTGTGTGTGTGTGTGTGTGTGTGTGTGTGTGTGTGTGTGTGTGTGTGTGTGTGTGTGTGTGTTTTATTTATTTTTTTGGACCTTTGGCCCGTCACTCCGCCTCAGGCCAATGAGAGGTGTGGGGGGCGGGCCAAGGGGGTGGTGTGAGTGTGTGAGGCCAATGAGAGGTGTGCGGGGGCGGGCGGGCCAAGGGACCAATGAGATTGCCGCTAGGGACACCGGACATCCAGCAGGCAGGCATGCAGGCAGGCAGGCAAACATACAGTGCTTTCACTAATATAGTATAAGATATATACCCTTATACACCATTTTAATAAAAAATATCACAAAATTCTTCTAAGTCCCTCGGGAAGAGTGAAACACGCGCACGTCCATTTTCAGATCTCCTAGACCTTCCTATAAGAAGTTAGCTTAAAAGTAGCTTCGAAAAACGCTTAGGTTAAGTTTCAGAGTTGCTTCTAATGTTCAAAAGCTGGACTTAGACATAATTTCACTCTCACAACATTATGGCTGGTTGGAGAGAGTCCGAACCACAAGTACCGGGTCCATGGTTCTGGCCGTATACTGGGGGGACGGGGACGACTCCAATTAACCCCTGACTATACCGGGGATACGCTTATCACAATGCCTTTCTGGTCTGTGCTGAAGTAGGGCATTCTGGCAGCCAAGTGGCTTGACCTTTATTAGTGAGCCTGGTTACCCCCTCTCGGAACCACAGACTAAGAAATCGCCAGCTCATATACAGTGCATAAAATATATTTATATATATACCCTTATACACCATTTTAATAAAAAATATCACAAAATTCTTCTAAGTCCCTCGGGAAGAGTGAAAGACGCGCACGTTCATTTTCAGAGCTCCTAGACCTTCCTATAAGAAGTTAGCCAAAAAGTAGCTTCGAAAAACGCGTAGGTTAAGTTTCAGAGTTGCTTCTAATGTACCAAAGCTGGACTTAGACATAATTTCACTCTCACAACATTATGGCTGGTTGGAGAGAGTCCGAACCACAAGTACCGGGTCCATGGTTCTGGCCGTATACTGGGGGGACGGGGACGACTCCCATTAACCCCTGACTATACCGGGGATACGCTTATCACAATGCCTTTCTGGTCTGTGCTGAAGCAGGGCATTCTGGCAGCCAAATGGCTTGACCTTTATTAGTGAGCCTGGTTACCCCCTCTCGGAACCACAGACTTAGAAATCGCCAGCTCATATACAGTGCATAAAATATATTTATATATACTGTATACCCTTATACACCATTTTAATAAAAAATATCACAAAAATTCTTCTAAGTCCCTCGGGAAGAGTGAAAGACGCGCACGTTCATTTTCAGAGCTCCTAGACCTTCCTATAAGAAGTTAGCCAAAAAGTAGCTTCGAATAACGCTTAGGTTAAGTTTCAGAGTTGCTTCTAATGTACCAAAGCTGGACTTAGACATAATTTCACTCTCACAACATTATGGCTGGTTGGAGACAGTCCGAACCACAAGTACCGGGTCCATGGTTCTGGCCGTATACTGGGGGGACGGGGACGACTCCCATTAACCCCTGACTATACCGGGGATACGCTTATCACAATGCCTTTCTGGTCTGTGCTGAAGGAGGGCATTCTGGCAGCCAAGTGGCTTGACCTTTATTAGTGAGCCTGGTTACCTCCTCTCGGAACCACAGACTTAGAAATCGCCAGCTCATATACAGTGCATAAAATATATTTATATATATACCCTTATACACCATTTTAATAAAAAATATCACAAAATTATTCTAAGTCCCTCGGGAAGAGTGAAAGACGCGCACGTTCATTTTCAGAGCTCCTAGACCTTCCTATTAGAAGTTAGCCAAAAAGTATCTTCGAAAAACGCTTAGGTTAAGTTCCAGAGTTGCTTCTAATGTACCAAAGCTGGACTTAGACATAATTTCACTCTCACAACATTATGGCTGGTTGGAGACAGTCCGAACCACAAGTACCGGGTCCATGGTTCTGGCCGTATACTGGGGGGACGGGGACGACTCCCATTAACCCCTGACTATACCGGGGATACGCTTATCACAATGCCTTTCTGGTCTGTGCTGAAGGAGGGCATTCTGGCAGCCAAGTGGCATGACCTTTATTAGTGAGCCTGGTTACCCCCTCTCGGAACCACAGACTTAGAAATCGCCAGCTCATATACAGTGCATAAAATATATTTATATATATACCCTTATACACCATTTTAATAAAAAATATCACAAAATTCTTCTAAGTCCCTCGGGAAGAGTGAAAGACGAGCACTTTCATTTTCAGAGCTCCTAGACCTTCCTATAAGAAGTTAGCCAAAAAGTAGCTTCGAAAAACGCTTAGGTTAAGTTTCAGAGTTGCTTCTAATGTTCCAAAGCTGGACTTAGACATAATTTCACTCTCACAACATTATGGCTGGTTGGAGACAGTCCGAACCACAAGTACCGGGTCCATGGTTCTGGCCGTATACTGGGGGGACGGGGACGACTCCCATTAACCCCTGACTATACCGGGGATACGCTTATCACAATGCCTTTCTGGTCTGTGCTGAAGGAGGGCATTCTGGCAGCCAAGTGGCTTGACCTTTATTAGTGAGCCTGGTTACCTCCTCTCGGAACCACAGACTTAGAAATCGCCAGCTCATATACAGTGCATAAAATATATTTATATATATACCCTTATACACCATTTTAATAAAAAATATCACAAAATTCTTCTAAGTCCCTCGGGAAGCGTGAAAGACGCGCACGTTCATTTTCAGAGCTCCTAGACCTTCCTATTAGAAGTTAGCCAAAAAGTATCTTCGAAAAACGCTTAGGTTAAGTTTCAGAATTGCTTCTAATGTACCAAAGCTGGACTTACACATAATTTCACTCTCACAACATTATGGCTGGTTGGAGACAGTCCGAACCACAAGTACCGGGTCCATGGTTCTGGCCGTATACTGGGGGGACGGGGACGACTCCCATTAACCCCTGACTATACCGGGGATACGCTTATCACAATGCCTTTCTGGTCTGTGCTGAAGGAGGGCATTCTGCCAGCCAAGTGGCTTGACCTTTATTAGTGAGCCTGGTTACCCCCTCTCGGAACCACAGACTTAGAAATCGCCAGCTCATATACAGTGCATAAAATATATTTATATATATACCCTTATACAACATTTTAATAAAAAATATCACAAAATTCTTCTAATTTCCTCGGGAAGAGTGAAAGACGCGCACGTCCATTTTCAGATCTCCTAGACCTTCCTATAAGAAGTTAGCTTAAAAGTAGCTTCGAAAAACGCTTAGGTTAAGTTTCAGAGTTGCTTCTAATGTACCAAAGCTGCACTTAGACATAATTTCACTCTCACAACATTATGGCTGGATGGAGACAGTCCGAACCACAAGTACCGGGTCCATGGTTCTGGCCGTATACTGGAGGGACGGGGACGACTCCAATTAACCCCTGACTATACCGGGGATACGCTTATCACAATGACTTACTGGTCTGTGCTGAAGCAGGGCATTCTGGCAGCCAAGTGGCTTGACCTTTATTAGTGAGCCTGGTTACCCCCTCTCGGAACCACAGACTTAGAAATCGCCAGCTCATATACAGTGCATAAAATATATTTATATATATACCCTTATACACCATTTTAATAAAAAATATCACAAAATTCTTCTAAGTCCCTCGGGAAGAGTGAAAGACGCGCACGTTCATTTTCAGAGCTCCTAGACCTTCCTATAAGAAGTTAGCCAAAAAGTAGCTTCGAAAAACGCTTAGGTTACGTTTCAGAGTTGCTTCTAATGTACCAAAGCTGGACTTAGACATAATTTCACTCTCACAACATTATGGCTGCTTGGAGACAGTCCGAACCACAAGTACCGGGTCCATGGTTCTGGCCGTATACTGGGGGGACGGGGACGACTCCCATTAACCCCTGACTATACCGGGGATACGCTTATCACAATGCCTTTCTGGTCTGTGCTGAAGGAGGGCATTCTGGCAGCCAAGTGGCTTGACCTTTATTAGTGAGCCTGGTTACCCCCTCTCGGAACCACAGACTTAGAAATCGCCAGCTCATATACAGTGCATAAAATATATTTATATATATACCCTTATACACCATTTTAATAAAAAATATCACAAAATTCTTCTAAGTCCCTCGGGAAGAGTGAAAGACGCGCACGTTCATTTTCAGAGCTCCTAGACCTTCCTATAAGAAGTTAGCCAAAAAGTGGCATCGAAAAACGCTTAGGTTAAGTTTCAGAGTTGCTTCTAATGTACCAAAGCTGGACTTAGACATAATTTCACTCTCACAACATTATGGCTGGTTGGAGAGAGTCCGAACCACAAGTACCGGGTCCATGGTTCTGGCCGTATACTGGGGGGACGGGGACGACTCCAATTAACCCCTGACTATACCGGGGATACGCTTATCACAATGACTTACTGGTCTGTGCTGAAGCAAGGCATTCTGGCAGCCAAGTGGCTTGACCTTTATTAGTGAGCCTGGTTACCCCCTCTCGGAACCACAGACTTAGAAATCGCCAGCTCATATACAGTGCATAAAATATATTTATATATATACCCTTATACAACATTTTAATAAAAAATATCACAAAATTCTTCTAAGTCCCTCGGGAAGAGTGAAAGACGCGCACGTTCATTTTCAGAGCTCCTAGACCTTCCTATAAGAAGTTAGCCAAAAAGTAGCTTCGAAATACGCTTAGGTTAAGTTTCAGAGTTGCTTCTAATGTACCAAAGCTGGACTTAGACATAATTTCACTCTCACAACATTATGGCTGGTTGGAGAGAGTCCGAACCACAAGTACCGGGTCCATGGTTCTGGCCGTATACTGGGGGGACGGGGACGACTCCAATTAACCCCTGACTATACCGGGGATACGCTTATCACAATGCCTTTCTGGTCTGTGCTGAAGCAGGGCATTCTGGCAGCCAAGTGGCTTGACCTTTATTAGTGAGCCTGGTTACCCCTTCTCGGAACCACAGACTTAGAAATCGCCAGCTCATATACAGTGCATAAAATATATTTATATATATACCCTTATACACCATTTTAATAAAAAACATCACAACATTCTTCTAAGTCCCTCGGGAAGAGTGAAAGACGCGCACGTTCATTTTCAGAGCTCCTAGACCTTCCTATAAGAAGTTAGCCAAAAAGTAGCTTCGAAAAACGCTTAGGTTAAGTTTCAGAGTTGCTTCTAATGTACCAAAGCTGGACTTAGACATAATTTCACTCTCACAACATTATGGCTGGTTGGAGACAGTCCGAACCACAAGTACCGGGTCCATGGTTCTGGCCGTATACTGGGGGGACGGGGACGACTCCCATTAACCCCTGACTATACCGGGGATACGCTTATCACAATGCCTTTCTGGTCTGTGCTGAAAGAGGGCATTCTGGCAGCCAAGTGGCTTGACCTTTATTAGTGAGCCTGGTTACCTCCTCTCGGAACCACAGACTTAGAAATCGCCAGCTCATATACAGTGCATAAAATATATTTATATATATACCCTTATACACCATTTTAATAAAAAATATCACAAAATTCTTCTAAGTCCCTCGGGAAGAGTGAAAGACGCGCACGTCCATTTTCAGATCTCCTAGACCTTCCTATAAGAAGTTAGCTTAAAAGTAGCTTCGAAAAACGCTTAGGTTAAGTTTCAGAGTTGCTTCTAATGTACCAAAGCTGCACTTAGACATAATTTCACTCTCACAACATTATGGCTGGATGGAGACAGTCCGAACCACAAGTACCGGGTCCATGGTTCTGGCCGTATACTGGAGGGACGGGGACGACTCCAATTAACCCCTGACTATACCGGGGATACGCTTATCACAATGACTTACTGGTCTGTGCTGAAGCAGGGCATTCTGGCAGCCAAGTGGCTTGACCTTTATTAGTGAGCCTGGTTACCCCCTCTCGGAACCACAGACTTAGAAATCGCCAGCTCATATACAGTGCATAAAATATATTTATATATATACCCTTATACACCATTTTAATAAAAAATATCACAAAATTCTTCTAAGTCCCTCGGGAAGAGTGAAAGACGCGCACGTTCATTTTCAGAGCTCCTAGACCTTCCTATAAGAAGTTAGCCAAAAAGTAGCTTCGAAAAACGCTTAGGTTAAGTTTCAGAGTTGCTTCTAATGTACCAAAGCTGGACTTAGACATAATTTCACTCTCACAACATTATGGCTGGTTGGAGACAGTCCGAACCACAAGTACCGGGTCCATGGTTCTGGCCGTATACTGGGGGGACGGGGACGACTCCCATTAACCCCTGACTATACCGGGGATACGCTTATCACAATGCCTTTCTGGTCTGTGCTGAAAGAGGGCATTCTGGCAGCCAAGTGGCTTGACCTTTATTAGTGAGCCTGGTTACCTCCTCTCGGAACCACAGACTTAGAAATCGCCAGCTCATATACAGTGCATAAAATATATTTATATATATACCCTTATACACCATTTTAATAAAAAATATCACAAAATTCTTCTAAGTCCCTCGGGAAGAGTGAAAGACGCGCACGTCCATTTTCAGATCTCCTAGACCTTCCTATAAGAAGTTAGCTTAAAAGTAGCTTCGAAAAACGCTTAGGTTAAGTTTCAGAGTTGCTTCTAATGTACCAAAGCTGCACTTAGACATAATTTCACTCTCACAACATTATGGCTGGATGGAGACAGTCCGAACCACAAGTACCGGGTCCATGGTTCTGGCCGTATACTGGAGGGACGGGGACGACTCCAATTAACCCCTGACTATACCGGGGATACGCTTATCACAATGACTTACTGGTCTGTGCTGAAGCAGGGCATTCTGGCAGCCAAGTGGCTTGACCTTTATTAGTGAGCCTGGTTACCCCCTCTCGGAACCACAGACTTAGAAATCGCCAGCTCATATACAGTGCATAAAATATATTTATATATATACCCTTATACACCATTTTAATAAAAAATATCACAAAATTCTTCTAAGTCCCTCGGGAAGAGTGAAAGACGCGCACGTTCATTTTCAGAGCTCCTAGACCTTCCTATAAGAAGTTAGCCAAAAAGTAGCTTCGAAAAACGCTTAGGTTAAGTTTCAGAGTTGCTTCTAATGTACCAAAGCTGGACTTAGACATAATTTCACTCTCACAACATTATGGCTGCTTGGAGACAGTCCGAACCACAAGTACCGGGTCCATGGTTCTGGCCGTATACTGGGGGGACGGGGACGACTCCCATTAACCCCTGACTATACCGGGGATACGCTTATCACAATGCCTTTCTGGTCTGTGCTGAAGGAGGGCATTCTGTCAGCCAAGTGGCTTGACCTTTATTAGTGAGCCTGGTTACCCCCTCTCGGAACCACAGACTTAGAAATCGCCAGCTCATATACAGTGCATAAAATATATTTATATATATACCCTTATACACCATTTTAATAAAAAATATCACAAAATTCTTCTAAGTCCCTCGGGAAGAGTGAAAGACGCGCACGTCCATTTTCAGATCTCCTAGACCTTCTTATAAGAAGTTAGCTTAAAAGTAGCTTCGAAAAACGCTTAGGTTAAGTTTCAGAGTTGCTTCTAATGTACCAAAGCTGGACTTAGACATAATTTCACTCTCACAACATTATGGCTGGTTGGAGACAGTCCGAACCACAAGTGCCGGGTCCATGGTTCTGGCCGTATACTGGGGGGACGGGGACGACTCCCATTAACCCCTGACTATACTGGGGATACGCTTATCACAATGCCTTTCTGGTCTGTGCTGAAGCAGGGCATTCTGGCAGCCAAGTGGCTTGACCTTTATTAGTGAGCCTGGTTACCCCCTCTCGGAACCACAGACTTAGAAATCGCCAGCTCATATACAGTGCATAAAATATATTTATATATATACCCTTATACACCATTTTAATAAAAAATATCACAAAATTCTTCTAAGTCCCTCGGGAAGAGTGAAAGACGCGCACGTCCATTTTCAGATCTCCTAGACCTTCTTATAAGAAGTTAGCTTAAAAGTAGCTTCGAAAAACGCTTAGGTTAAGTTTCAGAGTTGCTTCTAATGTACCAAAGCTGGACTTAGACATAATTTCACTCTCACAACATTATGGCTGGTTGGAGACAGTCCGAACCACAAGTGCCGGGTCCATGGTTCTGGCCGTATACTGGGGGGACGGGGACGACTCCCATTAACCCCTGACTATACTGGGGATACGCTTATCACAATGCCTTTCTGGTCTGTGCTGAAGCAGGGCATTCTGGCAGCCAAGTGGCTTGACCTTTATTAGTGAGCCTGGTTACCCCCTCTCGGAACCACAGACTTAGAAATCGCCAGCTCATATACAGTGCATAAAATATATTTATATATATACCCTTATACACCATTTTAATAAAAAATATCACAAAATTCTTCTAAGTCCCTCGGGAAGAGTGAAAGACGCGCACGTCCATTTTCAGATCTCCTAGACCTTCTTATAAGAAGTTAGCTTAAAAGTAGCTTCGAAAAACGCTTAGGTTAAGTTTCAGAGTTGCTTCTAATGTACCAAAGCTGGACTTAGACATAATTTCACTCTCACAACATTATGGCTGGTTGGAGACAGTCCGAACCACAAGTACCGGGTCCATGGTTCTGGCCGTATACTGGGGGGACGGGGACGACTCCCATTAACCCCTGACTATACCGGGGATACGTTTATCACAATGCCTTTCTGGTCTGTGCTGAAGGAGGGCATTCTGGCAGCCAAGTGGCTTGACCTTTATTAGTGAGCCTGGTTACCCCCTCTCGGAACCACAGACTTAGAAATCGCCAGCTCATATACAGTGCATAAAATATATTTATATATATACCCTTATACACCATTTTAATAAAAAATATCACAAAATTCTTCTAAGTCCCTCGGGAAGAGTGAAAGACGCGCACGTTCATTTTCAGAGCTCCTAGACCTTCCTATAAGAAGTTAGCCAAAAAGTAGCTTCGAAAAACGCTTAGGTTAAGTTTCAGAGTTGCTTCTAATGTACCAAAGCTGGACTTAGACATAATTTCACTCTCACAACATTATGGCTGGTTGGAGACAGTCCGAACCACAAGTACCGGGTCCATGGTTCTGGCCGTATACTGGGGGGACGGGGACGACTCCCATTAACCCCTGACTATACTGGGGATACGCTTATCACAATGCCTTTCTGGTCTGTGCTGAAGCAGGGCATTCTGGCAGCCAAGTGGCTTGACCTTTATTAGTGAGCCTGGTTACCCCCTCTCGGAACCACAGACTTAGAAATCGCCAGCTCATATACAGTGCATAAAATATATTTATATATATACCCTTATACACCATTTTAATAAAAAATATCACAAAATTCATCTAAGTCCCTCGGGAAGAGTGAAAGACGCGCACGTCCATTTTCAGATCTCCTAGACCTTCTTATAAGAAGTTAGCTTAAAAGTAGCTTCGAAAAACGCTTAGGTTAAGTTTCAGAGTTGCTTCTAATGTACCAAAGCTGGACTTAGACATAATTTCACTCTCACAACATTATGGCTGGTTGGAGACAGTCCGAACCACAAGTACCGGGTCCATGGTTCTGGCCGTATACTGGGGGGACGGGGACGACTCCCATTAACCCCTGACTATACCGGGGATACGTTTATCACAATGCCTTTCTGGTCTGTGCTGAAGGAGGGCATTCTGGCAGCCAAGTGGCTTGACCTTTATTAGTGAGCCTGGTTACCCCCTCTCGGAACCACAGACTTAGAAATCGCCAGCTCATATACAGTGCATAAAATATATTTATATATATACCCTTATACACCATTTTAATAAAAAATATCACAAAATTCTTCTAAGTTCCTCGGGAAGAGTGAAAGACGCGCACGTTCATTTTCAGAGCTCCTAGACCTTCCTATAAGAAGTTAGCCAAAAAGTAGCTTCGAAAAACACTTAGGTTAAGTTTCAGAGTTGCTTCTAATGTACCAAAGCTGGACTTAGACATAATTTCACTCTCACGACATTATGGCTGGTTGGAGACAGTCCGAACCACAAGTACCGGGTCCATGGTTCTGGCCGTATACTGGGGGGACGGGGACGACTCCCATTAACCCCTGACTATACTGGGGATACGCTTATCACAATGCCTTTCTGGTCTGTGCTGAAGGAGGGCATTCTGGCAGTCAAGTGGCTTGACCTTTATTAGTGAGCCTTGTTACCCCCTCTCGGAACAACAGACTTAGAAATCGCCAGCTCATATACAGTGCATAAAATATATTTATATATATACCCTTATACACCATTTTAATAAAAAATATCACAAAATTCTTCTAAGTCCCTCGGGAAGAGTGAAAGACGCGCACGTCCATTTTCAGATCTCCTAGACCTTCCTATAAGAAGTTAGCTTAAAAGTAGCTTCGAAAAACGCTTAGGTTAAGTTTCAGAGTTGCTTCTAATGTACCAAAGCTGGACTTAGACATAATTTCACTCTCACAACATTATGGCTGGTTGGAGACAGTCCGAACCACAAGTACCGGGTCCATGGTTCTGGCCGTATACTGGGGGGACGGGGACGACTCCCATTAACCCCTGACTATACCGGGGATACGTTTATCACAATGCCTTTCTGGTCTGTGCTGAAGGAGGGCATTCTGGCAGCCAAGTGGCTTGACCTTTATTAGTGAGCCTGGTTACCCCCTCTCGGAACCACAGACTTAGAAATCGCCAGCTCATATACAGTGCATAAAATATATTTATATATATACCCTTATACACCATTTTAATAAAAAATATCACAAAATTCTTCTAAGTCCCTCGGGAAGAGTGAAAGACGCGCACGTTCATTTTCAGAGCTCCTAGACCTTCCTATAAGAAGTTAGCCAAAAAGTAGCTTCGAAAAACGCTTAAGTTAAGTTTCAGAGTTGCTTCTAATGTACCAAAGCTGGACTTAGACATAATTTCACTCTCACAACATTATGGCTGGTTGGAGACAGTCCGAACCACAAGTACCGGGTCCATGGTTCTGGCCGTATACTGGGGGGACGGGGACGACTCCAATTAACCCCTGACTATACCGGTGATACGCTTATCACAATGCCTTTCTGGTCTGTGCTGAAGCAGGGCATTCTGGCAGCCAAGTGGCTTGACCTTTATTAGTGAGCCTGGTTACCCCCTCTCGGAACCACAGACTTAGAAATCGCCAGCTCATATACAGTGCATAAAATATATTTATATATATACCCTTATACACCATTTTAATAAAAAATATCACAAAATTCTTCTAAGTCCCTAGGGAAAAGTGAAAGACGTGCACGTTCATTTTCAGAGCTCCTAGACCTTCCTATAAGAAGTTAGCCAAAAAGTAGCTTCGAAAAACGCTTAGGTTAAGTTTCAGAGTTGCTTCTAATGTACCAAAGCTGCACTTAGACATAATTTCACTCTCACAACATTATGGCTGGTTTGAGACAGTCCGTACCACAAGTACCGGGTCCATGGTTCTGGCCGTATACTGGGGGGACGGGGACGACTCCAATTAACCCCTGACTATACCGGTGATACGCTTATCACAATGCCTTTCTGGTCTGTGCTGAAGCAGGGCATTCTGGCAGCCAAGTGGCTTGACCTTTATTAGTGAGCCTGGTTACCCCCTCTCGGAACCACAGACTTAGAAATCGCCAGCTCATATACAGTGCATAAAATATATTTATATATATACCCTTATACACCATTTTAATAAAAAATATCCCAAAATTCTTCTAAGTCCCTAGGGTAGAGTGAAAGACGTGCACGTTCATTTTCAGAGCTCCTAGACCTTCCTATAAGAAGTTAGCTTAAAAGTAGCTTCGAAAAACGCTTAGGTTAAGTTTCAGAGTTGCTTCTAATGTACCAAAGCTGGACTTAGACATAATTTCACTCTCACAACATTATGGCTGGTTGGAGACAGTCCGAACCACAAGTACCGGGTCCATGGTTCTGGCCGTATACTGGGGGGACGGGGACGACTCCCATTAACCCCTGACTATACCGGGGATACGTTTATCACAATGCCTTTCTGGTCTGTGCTGAAGGAGGGCATTCTGGCAGCCAAGTGGCTTGACCTTTATTAGTGAGCCTGGTTACCCCCTCTCGGAACCACAGACTTAGAAATCGCCAGCTCATATACAGTGCATAAAATATATTTATATATATATACCCTTATACACCATTTTAATAAAAAATATCACAAAATTCTTCTAAGTCCCTAGGGAAAAGTGAAAGACGTGCACGTTCATTTTCAGAGCTCCTAGACCTTCCTATAAGAAGTTAGCCAAAAAGTAGCTTCGAAAAACGCTTAGGTTAAGTTTCAGAGTTGCTTCTAATGTACCAAAGCTGCACTTAGACATAATTTCACTCTCACAACATTATGGCTGGTTTGAGACAGTCCGTACCACAAGTACCGGGTCCATGGTTCTGGCCGTATACTGGGGGGACGGGGACGACTCCAATTAACCCCTGACTATACCGGTGATACGCTTATCACAATGCCTTTCTGGTCTGTGCTGAAGCAGGGCATTCTGGCAGCCAAGTGGCTTGACCTTTATTAGTGAGCCTGGTTACCCCCTCTCGGAACCACAGACGTAGAAATCGCCAGCTCATATACAGTGCATAAAATATATTTTTATATATACCCTTATACACCATTTTAATAAAAAATATCACAAAATTCTTCTAAGTCCCTAGGGAAGAGTAAAAGACTTGCACGTTCATTTTTAGAGCTCCTAGACCTTCCTATAAGAAGTTAGCCAAAAAGTAGCTTCGAAAAACGCTTAGGTTAAGTTTCAGAGTTGCTTCTAATGTACCAAAGCTGCACTTAGACATAATTTCACTCTCACAACATTATGGCTGGTTTGAGACAGTCCGAACCACAAGTACCGGGTCCATGGTTCTGGCCGTATACTGGGGGGACGGGGACGACTCCAATTAACCCCTGACTATACCGGTGATACGCTTATCACAATGCCTTTCTGGTCTGTGCTGAAGCAGGGCATTCTGGCAGCCAAGTGGCTTGACCTTTATTAGTGAGCCTGGTTACCCCCTCTCGGAACCACAGACTTAGAAATCGCCAGCTCATATACAGTGCATAAAATATATTTATATATATACCCTTATACACCATTTTAATAAAAAATATCACAAAATTCTTCTAAGTCCCTCGGGAAGAGTGAAAGACGCGCACGTCCATTTTCAGATCTCCTAGACCTTCTTATAAGAAGTTAGCTTAAAAGTAGCTTCGAAAAACGCTTAGGTTAAGTTTCAGAGTTGCTTCTAATGTACCAAAGCTGGACTTAGACATAATTTCACTCTCACAACATTATGGCTGGTTGGAGACAGTCCGAACCACAAGTACCGGGTCCATGGTTCTGGCCGTATACTGGGGGGACGGGGACGACTCCCATTAACCCCTGACTATACCGGGGATACGTTTATCACAATGCCTTTCTGGTCTGTGCTGAAGGAGGGCATTCTGGCAGCCAAGTGGCTTGACCTTTATTAGTGAGCCTGGTTACCCCCTCTCGGAACCACAGACTTAGAAATCGCCAGCTCATATACAGTGCATAAAATATATTTATATATATATACCCTTATACACCATTTTAATAAAAAATATCACAAAATTCTTCTAAGTCCCTAGGGAAAAGTGAAAGACGTGCACGTTCATTTTCAGAGCTCCTAGACCTTCCTATAAGAAGTTAGCCAAAAAGTAGCTTCGAAAAACGCTTAGGTTAAGTTTCAGAGTTGCTTCTAATGTACCAAAGCTGCACTTAGACATAATTTCACTCTCACAACATTATGGCTGGTTTGAGACAGTCCGTACCACAAGTACCGGGTCCATGGTTCTGGCCGTATACTGGGGGGACGGGGACGACTCCAATTAACCCCTGACTATACCGGTGATACGCTTATCACAATGCCTTTCTGGTCTGTGCTGAAGCAGGGCATTCTGGCAGCCAAGTGGCTTGACCTTTATTAGTGAGCCTGGTTACCCCCTCTCGGAACCACAGACGTAGAAATCGCCAGCTCATATACAGTGCATAAAATATATTTATATATATACCCTTATACACCATTTTAATAAAAAATATCACAAAATTCTTCTAAGTCCCTAGGGAAGAGTAAAAGACGTGCACGTTCATTTTTAGAGCTCCTAGACCTTCCTATAAGAAGTTAGCCAAAAAGTAGCTTCGAAAAACGCTTAGGTTAAGTTTCAGAGTTGCTTCTAATGTACCAAAGCTGCACTTAGACATAATTTCACTCTCACAACATTATGGCTGGTTTGAGACAGTCCGAACCACAAGTACCGGGTCCATGGTTCTGGCCGTATACTGGGGGGACGGGGACGACTCCAATTAACCCCTGACTATACCGGTGATACGCTTATCACAATGCCTTTCTGGTCTGTGCTGAAGCAGGGCATTCTGGCAGCCAAGTGGCTTGACCTTTATTAGTGAGCCTGGTTACCCCCTCTCGGAACCACAGACTTAGAAATCGCCAGCTCATATACAGTGCATAAAATATATTTATATATATACCCTTATACACCATTTTAATAAAAAATATCACAAAATTCTTCTAAGTCCCTCGGGAAGAGTGAAAGACGCGCACGTCCATTTTCAGATCTCCTAGACCTTCTTATAAGAAGTTAGCTTAAAAGTAGCTTCGAAAAACGCTTAGGTTAAGTTTCAGAGTTGCTTCTAATGTACCAAAGCTGGACTTAGACATAATTTCACTCTCACAACATTATGGCTGGTTGGAGACAGTCCGAACCACAAGTACCGGGTCCATGGTTCTGGCCGTATACTGGGGGGACGGGGACGACTCCCATTAACCCCTGACTATACCGGGGATACGTTTATCACAATGCCTTTCTGGTCTGTGCTGAAGGAGGGCATTCTGGCAGCCAAGTGGCTTGACCTTTATTAGTGAGCCTGGTTACCCCCTCTCGGAACCACAGACTTAGAAATCGCCAGCTCATATACAGTGCATAAAATATATTTATATATATACCCTTATACACCATTTTAATAAAAAATATCACAAAATTCTTCTAAGTCCCTCTGGAAGAGGGAAAGACGCGCACGTTCATTTTCAGAGCTCCTAGACCTTCCTATAAGAAGTTAGCCAAAAAGTAGCTTCGAAAAACGCTTAGGTTAAGTTTCAGAGTTGCTTCTAATGTACCAAAGCTGGACTTAGACATAATTTCACTCTCACAACATTATGGCTGGTTGGAGACAGTCCGAACCACAAGTACCGGGTCCATGGTTCTGGCCGTATACTGGGGGGACGGGGACGACTCCCATTAACCCCTGACTATACTGGGGATACGCTTATCACAATGCCTTTCTGGTCTGTGCTGAAGCAGGGCATTCTGGCAGCCAAGTGGCTTGACCTTTATTAGTGAGCCTGGTTACCCCCTCTCGGAACCACAGACTTAGAAATCGCCAGCTCATATACAGTGCATAAAATATATTTATATATATACCCTTATACACCATTTTAATAAAAAATATCACAAAATTCATCTAAGTCCCTCGGGAAGAGTGAAAGACGCGCACGTCCATTTTCAGATCTCCTAGACCTTCTTATAAGAAGTTAGCTTAAAAGTAGCTTCGAAAAACGCTTAGGTTAAGTTTCAGAGTTGCTTCTAATGTACCAAAGCTGGACTTAGACATAATTTCACTCTCACAACATTATGGCTGGTTGGAGACAGTCCGAACCACAAGTACCGGGTCCATGGTTCTGGCCGTATACTGGGGGGACGGGGACGACTCCCATTAACCCCTGACTATACCGGGGATACGTTTATCACAATGCCTTTCTGGTCTGTGCTGAAGGAGGGCATTCTGGCAGCCAAGTGGCTTGACCTTTATTAGTGAGCCTGGTTACCCCCTCTCGGAACCACAGACTTAGAAATCGCCAGCTCATATACAGTGCATAAAATATATTTATATATATACCCTTATACACCATTTTAATAAAAAATATCACAAAATTCTTCTAAGTTCCTCGGGAAGAGTGAAAGACGCGCACGTTCATTTTCAGAGCTCCTAGACCTTCCTATAAGAAGTTAGCCAAAAAGTAGCTTCGAAAAACACTTAGGTTAAGTTTCAGAGTTGCTTCTAATGTACCAAAGCTGGACTTAGACATAATTTCACTCTCACGACATTATGGCTGGTTGGAGACAGTCCGAACCACAAGTACCGGGTCCATGGTTCTGGCCGTATACTGGGGGGACGGGGACGACTCCCATTAACCCCTGACTATACTGGGGATACGCTTATCACAATGCCTTTCTGGTCTGTGCTGAAGGAGGGCATTCTGGCAGTCAAGTGGCTTGACCTTTATTAGTGAGCCTTGTTACCCCCTCTCGGAACAACAGACTTAGAAATCGCCAGCTCATATACAGTGCATAAAATATATTTATATATATACCCTTATACACCATTTTAATAAAAAATATCACAAAATTCTTCTAAGTCCCTCGGGAAGAGTGAAAGACGCGCACGTCCATTTTCAGATCTCCTAGACCTTCCTATAAGAAGTTAGCTTAAAAGTAGCTTCGAAAAACGCTTAGGTTAAGTTTCAGAGTTGCTTCTAATGTACCAAAGCTGGACTTAGACATAATTTCACTCTCACAACATTATGGCTGGTTGGAGACAGTCCGAACCACAAGTACCGGGTCCATGGTTCTGGCCGTATACTGGGGGGACGGGGACGACTCCCATTAACCCCTGACTATACCGGGGATACGTTTATCACAATGCCTTTCTGGTCTGTGCTGAAGGAGGGCATTCTGGCAGCCAAGTGGCTTGACCTTTATTAGTGAGCCTGGTTACCCCCTCTCGGAACCACAGACTTAGAAATCGCCAGCTCATATACAGTGCATAAAATATATTTATATATATACCCTTATACACCATTTTAATAAAAAATATCACAAAATTCTTCTAAGTCCCTCGGGAAGAGTGAAAGACGCGCACGTTCATTTTCAGAGCTCCTAGACCTTCCTATAAGAAGTTAGCCAAAAAGTAGCTTCGAAAAACGCTTAAGTTAAGTTTCAGAGTTGCTTCTAATGTACCAAAGCTGGACTTAGACATAATTTCACTCTCACAACATTATGGCTGGTTGGAGACAGTCCGAACCACAAGTACCGGGTCCATGGTTCTGGCCGTATACTGGGGGGACGGGGACGACTCCAATTAACCCCTGACTATACCGGTGATACGCTTATCACAATGCCTTTCTGGTCTGTGCTGAAGCAGGGCATTCTGGCAGCCAAGTGGCTTGACCTTTATTAGTGAGCCTGGTTACCCCCTCTCGGAACCACAGACTTAGAAATCGCCAGCTCATATACAGTGCATAAAATATATTTATATATATACCCTTATACACCATTTTAATAAAAAATATCACAAAATTCTTCTAAGTCCCTAGGGAAAAGTGAAAGACGTGCACGTTCATTTTCAGAGCTCCTAGACCTTCCTATAAGAAGTTAGCCAAAAAGTAGCTTCGAAAAACGCTTAGGTTAAGTTTCAGAGTTGCTTCTAATGTACCAAAGCTGCACTTAGACATAATTTCACTCTCACAACATTATGGCTGGTTTGAGACAGTCCGTACCACAAGTACCGGGTCCATGGTTCTGGCCGTATACTGGGGGGACGGGGACGACTCCAATTAACCCCTGACTATACCGGTGATACGCTTATCACAATGCCATTCTGGTCTGTGCTGAAGCAGGGCATTCTGGCAGCCAAGTGGCTTGACCTTTATTAGTGAGCCTGGTTACCCCCTCTCGGAACCACAGACTTAGAAATCGCCAGCTCATATACAGTGCATAAAATATATTTATATATATACCCTTATACACCATTTTAATAAAAAATATCCCAAAATTCTTCTAAGTCCCTAGGGAAGAGTGAAAGACGTGCACGTTCATTTTCAGAGCTCCTAGACCTTCCTATAAGAAGTTAGCTTAAAAGTAGCTTCGAAAAACGCTTAGGTTAAGTTTCAGAGTTGCTTCTAATGTACCAAAGCTGGACTTAGACATAATTTCACTCTCACAACATTATGGCTGGTTGGAGACAGTCCGAACCACAAGTACCGGGTCCATGGTTCTGGCCGTATACTGGGGGGACGGGGACGACTCCCATTAACCCCTGACTATACCGGGGATACGTTTATCACAATGCCTTTCTGGTCTGTGCTGAAGGAGGGCATTCTGGCAGCCAAGTGGCTTGACCTTTATTAGTGAGCCTGGTTACCCCCTCTCGGAACCACAGACTTAGAAATCGCCAGCTCATATACAGTGCATAAAATATATTTATATATATATACCCTTATACACCATTTTAATAAAAAATATCACAAAATTCTTCTAAGTCCCTAGGGAAAAGTGAAAGACGTGCACGTTCATTTTCAGAGCTCCTAGACCTTCCTATAAGAAGTTAGCCAAAAAGTAGCTTCGAAAAACGCTTAGGTTAAGTTTCAGAGTTGCTTCTAATGTACCAAAGCTGCACTTAGACATAATTTCACTCTCACAACATTATGGCTGGTTTGAGACAGTCCGTACCACAAGTACCGGGTCCATGGTTCTGGCCGTATACTGGGGGGACGGGGACGACTCCAATTAACCCCTGACTATACCGGTGATACGCTTATCACAATGCCTTTCTGGTCTGTGCTGAAGCAGGGCATTCTGGCAGCCAAGTGGCTTGACCTTTATTAGTGAGCCTGGTTACCCCCTCTCGGAACCACAGACGTAGAAATCGCCAGCTCATATACAGTGCATAAAATATATTTATATATATACCCTTATACACCATTTTAATAAAAAATATCACAAAATTCTTCTAAGTCCCTAGGGAAGAGTAAAAGACGTGCACGTTCATTTTTAGAGCTCCTAGACCTTCCTATAAGAAGTTAGCCAAAAAGTAGCTTCGAAAAACGCTTAGGTTAAGTTTCAGAGTTGCTTCTAATGTACCAAAGCTGCACTTAGACATAATTTCACTCTCACAACATTATGGCTGGTTTGAGACAGTCCGAACCACAAGTACCGGGTCCATGGTTCTGGCCGTATACTGGGGGGACGGGGACGACTCCAATTAACCCCTGACTATACCGGTGATACGCTTATCACAATGCCTTTCTGGTCTGTGCTGAAGCAGGGCATTCTGGCAGCCAAGTGGCTTGACCTTTATTAGTGAGCCTGGTTACCCCCTCTCGGAACCACAGACTTAGAAATCGCCAGCTCATATACAGTGCATAAAATATATTTATATATATACCCTTATACACCATTTTAATAAAAAATATCACAAAATTCTTCTAAGTCCCTCGGGAAGAGTGAAAGACGCGCACGTCCATTTTCAGATCTCCTAGACCTTCTTATAAGAAGTTAGCTTAAAAGTAGCTTCGAAAAACGCTTAGGTTAAGTTTCAGAGTTGCTTCTAATGTACCAAAGCTGGACTTAGACATAATTTCACTCTCACAACATTATGGCTGGTTGGAGACAGTCCGAACCACAAGTACCGGGTCCATGGTTCTGGCCGTATACTGGGGGGACGGGGACGACTCCCATTAACCCCTGACTATACCGGGGATACGTTTATCACAATGCCTTTCTGGTCTGTGCTGAAGGAGGGCATTCTGGCAGCCAAGTGGCTTGACCTTTATTAGTGAGCCTGGTTACCCCCTCTCGGAACCACAGACTTAGAAATCGCCAGCTCATATACAGTGCATAAAATATATTTATATATATATACCCTTATACACCATTTTAATAAAAAATATCACAAAATTCTTCTAAGTCCCTAGGGAAAAGTGAAAGACGTGCACGTTCATTTTCAGAGCTCCTAGACCTTCCTATAAGAAGTTAGCCAAAAAGTAGCTTCGAAAAACGCTTAGGTTAAGTTTCAGAGTTGCTTCTAATGTACCAAAGCTGCACTTAGACATAATTTCACTCTCACAACATTATGGCTGGTTTGAGACAGTCCGTACCACAAGTACCGGGTCCATGGTTCTGGCCGTATACTGGGGGGACGGGGACGACTCCAATTAACCCCTGACTATACCGGTGATACGCTTATCACAATGCCTTTCTGGTCTGTGCTGAAGCAGGGCATTCTGGCAGCCAAGTGGCTTGACCTTTATTAGTGAGCCTGGTTACCCCCTCTCGGAACCACAGACGTAGAAATCGCCAGCTCATATACAGTGCATAAAATATATTTATATATATACCCTTATACACCATTTTAATAAAAAATATCACAAAATTCTTCTAAGTCCCTAGGGAAGAGTAAAAGACGTGCACGTTCATTTTTAGAGCTCCTAGACCTTCCTATAAGAAGTTAGCCAAAAAGTAGCTTCGAAAAACGCTTAGGTTAAGTTTCAGAGTTGCTTCTAATGTACCAAAGCTGCACTTAGACATAATTTCACTCTCACAACATTATGGCTGGTTTGAGACAGTCCGAACCACAAGTACCGGGTCCATGGTTCTGGCCGTATACTGGGGGGACGGGGACGACTCCAATTAACCCCTGACTATACCGGTGATACGCTTATCACAATGCCTTTCTGGTCTGTGCTGAAGCAGGGCATTCTGGCAGCCAAGTGGCTTGACCTTTATTAGTGAGCCTGGTTACCCCCTCTCGGAACCACAGACTTAGAAATCGCCAGCTCATATACAGTGCATAAAATATATTTATATATATACCCTTATACACCATTTTAATAAAAAATATCACAAAATTCTTCTAAGTCCCTCGGGAAGAGTGAAAGACGCGCACGTCCATTTTCAGATCTCCTAGACCTTCTTATAAGAAGTTAGCTTAAAAGTAGCTTCGAAAAACGCTTAGGTTAAGTTTCAGAGTTGCTTCTAATGTACCAAAGCTGGACTTAGACATAATTTCACTCTCACAACATTATGGCTGGTTGGAGACAGTCCGAACCACAAGTACCGGGTCCATGGTTCTGGCCGTATACTGGGGGGACGGGGACGACTCCCATTAACCCCTGACTATACCGGGGATACGTTTATCACAATGCCTTTCTGGTCTGTGCTGAAGGAGGGCATTCTGGCAGCCAAGTGGCTTGACCTTTATTAGTGAGCCTGGTTACCCCCTCTCGGAACCACAGACTTAGAAATCGCCAGCTCATATACAGTGCATAAAATATATTTATATATATACCCTTATACACCATTTTAATAAAAAATATCACAAAATTCTTCTAAGTCCCTCTGGAAGAGGGAAAGACGCGCACGTTCATTTTCAGAGCTCCTAGACCTTCCTATAAGAAGTTAGCCAAAAAGTAGCTTCGAAAAACGCTTAGGTTAAGTTTCAGAGTTGCTTCTAATGTACCAAAGCTGGACTTAGACATAATTTCACTCTCACAACATTATGGCTGGTTGGAGACAGTCCGAACCACAAGTACCGGGTCCATGGTTCTGGCCGTATACTGGGGGGACGGGGACGACTCCAATTAACCCCTGACTATACCGGTGATACGCTTATCACAATGCCTTTCTGGTCTGTGCTGAAGCAGGGCATTCTGGCAGCCAAGTGGCTTGACCTTTATTAGTGAGCCTGGTTACCCCCTCTCGGAACCACAGACTTAGAAATCGCCAGCTCATATACAGTGCATAAAATATATTTATATATATACCCTTATACACCATTTTAATAAAAAATATCACAAAATTCTTCTAAGTCCCTAGGGAAAAGTGAAAGACGTGCACGTTCATTTTCAGAGCTCCTAGACCTTCCTATAAGAAGTTAGCCAAAAAGTAGCTTCGAAAAACGCTTAGGTTAAGTTTCAGAGTTGCTTCTAATGTACCAAAGCTGCACTTATACATTATTTCACTCTCACAACATTATGGCTGGCTGGAGACAGTCCGAACCACAAGTACCGGGTCCATGGTTCTGGCCGTATACTGGGGGGACGGGGATGACTCCCATTAACCCCTGACTATACCGGGGATACGCTTATCACAATGCCTTTCTGGTCTGTGCTGAAGGAGGGCATTCTGGCAGCCAAGTGGCTTGACCTTTATTAGTGAGCCTGGTTACCCCCTCTCGGAACCACAGACTTAGAAATCGCCAGCTCATATACAGTGCATAAAATATATTTATATATATACCCTTATACACCATTTTAATAAAAAATATCACAAAATTCTTCTAAGTCCCTAGGGAAAAGTGAAAGACGTGCACGTTCATTTTCAGAGCTCCTAGACCTTCCTATAAGAAGTTAGCCAAAAAGTAGCTTCGAAAAACGCTTAGGTTAAGTTTCAGAGTTGCTTCTAATGTACCAAAGCTGCACTTAGACATAATTTCACTCTCACAACATTATGGCTGGTTTGAGACAGTCCGTACCACAAGTACCGGGTCCATGGTTCTGGCCGTATACTGGGGGGACGGGGACGACTCCCATTAACCCCTGACTATACCGGGGATACGTTTATCACAATGCCTTTCTGGTCTGTGCTGAAGGAGGGCATTCTGGCAGCCAAGTGGCTTGACCTTTATTAGTGAGCCTGGTTACCCCCTCTCGGAACCACAGACTTAGAAATCGCCAGCTCATATACAGTGCATAAAATATATTTATATATATACCCTTATACACCATTTTAATAAAAAATATCACAAAATTCTTCTAAGTCCCTCTGGAAGAGGGAAAGACGCGCACGTTCATTTTCAGAGCTCCTAGACCTTCCTATAAGAAGTTAGCCAAAAAGTAGCTTCGAAAAACGCTTAGGTTAAGTTTCAGAGTTGCTTCTAATGTACCAAAGCTGGACTTAGACATAATTTCACTCTCACAACATTATGGCTGGTTGGAGACAGTCCGAACCACAAGTACCGGGTCCATGGTTCTGGCCGTATACTGGGGGGACGGGGACGACTCCAATTAACCCCTGACTATACCGGTGATACGCTTATCACAATGCCTTTCTGGTCTGTGCTGAAGCAGGGCATTCTGGCAGCCAAGTGGCTTGACCTTTATTAGTGAGCCTGGTTACCCCCTCTCGGAACCACAGACTTAGAAATCGCCAGCTCATATACAGTGCATAAAATATATTTATATATATACCCTTATACACCATTTTAATAAAAAATATCACAAAATTCTTCTAAGTCCCTAGGGAAAAGTGAAAGACGTGCACGTTCATTTTCAGAGCTCCTAGACCTTCCTATAAGAAGTTAGCCAAAAAGTAGCATCGAAAAACGCTTAGGTTAAGTTTCAGAGTTGCTTCTATTGTACCAAAGCTGCACTTATACATTATTTCAATCTCACAACATTATGGCTGGCTGGAGACAGTCCGAACCACAAGTACCGGGTCCATGGTTCTGGCCGTATACTGGGGGGACGGGGACGACTCCCATTAACCCCTGACTATACCGGGGATACGCTTATCACAATGCCTTTCTGGTCTGTGCTGAAGGAGGGCATTCTGGCAGCCAAGTGGCTTGACCTTTATTAGTGAGCCTGGTTACCCCCTCTCGGAACCACAGACTTAGAAATCGCCAGCTCATATACAGTGCATAAAATATATTTATATATATACCCTTATACACCATTTTAATAAAAAATATCACAAAATTCTTCTAAGTCCCTCGGGAAGAGTGAAAGACGCGCACGTTCATTTTCAGAGCTCCTAGACCTTCCTATAAGAAGTTAGCCAAAAAGTAGCTTCGAAAAACGCTTAGGTTAAGTTTCAGAGTTGCTTCTAATGTACCAAAGCTGGACTTACACATAATTTCACTCTCACAACATTATGGCTGGTTGGACACAGTCCGAACCACAAGTACCGGGTCCATGGTTCTGGCCGTATACTGGGGGGACGGGGACGACTCCCATTAACCCCTGACTATACCGGGGATACGCTTATCACAATGCCTTTCTGGTCTGTGCTGAAGCAGGGCATTCTGGCAGCCAAGTGGCTTGACCTTTATTAGTGAGCCTGGTTACCCCCTCTCGGAACCACAGACTTAGAAATCGCCAGCTCATATACAGTGCATAAAATATATTTATATATATATACCCTTATACACCATTTTAATAAAAAATATCACAAAATTCTTCTAAGTCCCTCGGGAAGAGTGAAAGACGCGCACGTTCATTTTCAGAGCTCCTAGACCTTCCTATAAGAAGTTAGCCAAAAAGTAGCTTCGAAAAACGCTTAGGTTAAGTTTCAGAGTTGCTTCTAATGTACCAAAGCTGGACTTAGACATAATTTCACTCTCACAACATTATGGCTGGTTGGAGACAGTCCGAACCACAAGTACCGGGTCCATGGTTCTGGCCGTATACTGGGGTGACGGGGACGACTCCCATTAACCCCTGACTATACCGGGGATACGCTTATCACAATGCCTTTCTGGTCTGTGCTGAAGGAGGGCATTCTGGCAGCCAAGTGGCTTGACCTTTATTAGTGAGCCTGGTTACCCCCTCTCGGAACCACAGACTTAGAAATCGCCAGCTCATATACAGTGCATAAAATATATTTATATATATACCCTTATACACCATTTTAATAAAAAATATCACAAAATTCTTCTAAGTCCCTCGGGAAGAGTGAAAGACGCGCACGTTCATTTTCAGAGCTCCTAGACCTTCCTATAAGAAGTTAGCCAAAAAGTAGCTTCGAAAAACGCTTAGGTTAAGTTTCAGAGTTGCTTCTAATGTACCAAAGTTGGACTTAGACATAATTTCACTCTCACAACATTATGGCTGGTTGGAGAGAGTCCGAACCACAAGTACCGGGTCCATGGTTCTGGCCGTATACTGGGGGGACGGGGACGACTCCAATTAACCCCTGACTATACCGGTGATACGCTTATCACAATGCCTTTCTGGTCTGTGCTGAAACTTCTTATAGGAAGGTCTAGGAGCTCTGAAAATGAACGTGCGCGTCTTTCACTCTTCCCGAGGGACTTAGAAGAATTGTGTGATATTTTTTATTAAAATGGTGTATAAGGGTATATATATAAATATATTTTATGCACTGTATATGAGCTGGCGATTTCTAAGTCTGTGGTTCCGAGAGGGGGTAACCAGGCTCACTATTAAAGGTCAAGCCACTTGGCTGCCAGAATGCCCTGCTTCAGCACAGACCAGAAAGGCATTGTGATAAGCGTATCCCCGGTATAGTCAGGGGTTAATGGGAGTCGTCCCCGTCCCCCCAGTATACGGCCAGAACCATGGACCCGGTACTTGTGGTTCGGACTGTCTCCAACCAGCCATAATGTTGTGAGAGTGAAATTATGTCTAAGTCCAGCTTTGGTACATTAGAAGCAACTCTGAAACTTAACCTAAGCGTTTTTCGAAGCTACTTTTTGGCTAACTTCTTATAGGAAGGTCTAGGAGCTCTGAAAATGAACGTGCGCGTCTTTCACTCTTCCCGAGGGACTTCGAAGAATTTTGTGATATTTTTTATTAAAATGGTGTATAAGGGTATATATATAAATATATTTTATGCACTGTATATGAGCTGGCGATTTCTAAGTCTGTGGTTCCGAGAGGGGGTAACCAGGCTCACTAATAAAGGTCAAGCCACTTGGCTGCCAGAATGCCCTGCTTCAGCACAGACCAGAAAGGCATTGTGATAAGCGTATACCCGGTATAGTCAGGGGTTAATTGGAGTCGTCCCCGTCCCCCCAGTATACGGCCAGAACCATGGACCCGGTACTTGTGGTTCGGACTCTCTCCAACCAGCCATAATGTTGTGAGAGTGAAATTATGTATAAGTCCAGCTTTGGTACATTAGAAGCAACTCTGAAACTTAACCTAAGCGTTTTTCGAAGCTACTTTTTGGCTAACTTCTTATAGGAAGGTCTAGGAGCTCTGAAAATGAACGTGCGCGTCTTTCACTCTTCCCGAGGGACTTCGAAGAATTTTGTGATATTTTTTATTAAAATGGTGTATAAGGGTATATATATAAATATATTTTATGCACTGTATATGAGCTGGCGATTTCTAAGTCTGTGGTTCCGAGAGGGGGTAACCAGGCTCACTAATAAAGGTCAAGCCACTTGGCTGCCAGAATGCCCTCCTTCAGCACAGACCAGAAAGGCATTGTGATAAGCGTATCCCCGGTATAGTCAGGGGTTAATGGGAGTCGTCCCCGTCCCCCCAGTATACGGCCAGAACCATGGACCCGGTACTTGTGGTTCGGACTGTCTCCAAGCAGCCATAATGTTGTGAGAGTGAAATTATGTCTAAGTCCAGCTTTGGTACATTAGCAGCAACTCTGAAACTTTACCTAAGCGTTTTTCGAAGCTACTTTTAAGCTAACTTCTTATAGGAAGGTCTAGGAGATCTGAAAATGGACGTGCGGGTCTTTCACTCTTCCCGAGGGACTTAGAAGAATTTTGTGATATTTTTTATTAAAATGGTGTATAAGGGTATATATATAAATAGATTTTATGCACTGTATATGAGCTGGCGATTTCTAAGTCTGTGGTTCCGAGAGGGGGTAACCAGGCTCACTAATAAAGGTCAAGCCACTTGGCTGCCAGAATGCCCTGCTTCAGCACAGACCAGAAAGGCATTGTGATAAGCGTATCCCCGGTATAGTCAGGGGTTAATTGGAGTCGTCCCCGTCCCCCCAGTATACGGCCAGAACCATGGACCCGGTACTTGTGGTTCGGACTCTCTCCAACCAGCCATAATGTTGTGAGAGTGAAATTATGTCTAAGTCCAGCTTTGGTACATTAGAAGCAACTCTGAAACTTAACCTAAGCGTTTTTCGAAGCTACTTTTTGGCTAACTTCTTATAGGAAGGTCTAGGAGCTCTAAAAATGAACGTGCGCGTCTTTCACTCTTCCCGAGGGACTTAGAAGAATTTTGTGATATTTTTTATTAAAATGGTGTATAAGGGTATATATATAAATATATTTTATGCACTGTATATGAGCTGGCGATTTCTAAGTCTGTGGTTCCGAGAGGAGGTAACCAGGCTCACTAATAAAGGTCAAGCCACTTGGCTGCCAGAATGCCCTCCTTCAGCACAGACCAGAAAGGCATTGTGATAAGCGTATCCCCGGTATAGTCAGGGGTTAATTGGAGTCGTCCCCGTCCCCCCAGTATACGGCCAGAACCATGGACCCGGTACTTGTGGTTCGGACTCTCTCCAACCAGCCATAATGTTGTGAGAGTGAAATTATTTATAATTCCAGCTTTGGTACATTAGAAGCAATTCTGAAACTTAACCTAAGCGTTTTTCGATGCTACTTTTTGGCTAACTTCTTATAGGAAGGTCTAGGAGCTCTGAAAATGAACGTGCGCGTCTTTCATTCTTCTCGAGGGACTTAGAAGAATTGTGTGATATTTTTTATTAAAATGGTGTATAAGGGTATATATATAAATATATTTTATGCACTGTATATGAGCTGGCGATTTCTAAGTCTGTGGTTCCGAGAGGAGGTAACCAGGCTCACTAATAAAGGTCAAGCCACTTGGCTGCCAGAATGCCCTCCTTCAGCACAGACCAGAAAGGCATTGTGATAAGCGTATCCCCGGTATAGTCAGGGGTTAATTGGAGTCGTCCCCGTCCCCCCAGTATACGGCCAGAACCATGGACCCGGTACTTGTGGTTCGGACTCTCTCCAACCAGCCATAATGTTGTGAGAGTGAAATTATTTATAATTCCAGCTTTGGTACATTAGAAGCAATTCTGAAACTTAACCTAAGCGTTTTTCGATGCTACTTTTTGGCTAACTTCTTATAGGAAGGTCTAGGAGCTCTGAAAATGAACGTGCGCGTCTTTCACTCTTCTCGAGGGACTTAGAAGAATTGTGTGATATTTTTTATTAAAATGGTGTATAAGGGTATATATATAAATATATTTTATGCACTGTATATGAGCTGGCGATTTCTAAGTCTGTGGTTCCGAGAGGGGGTAACCAGGCTCACTAATAAAGGTCAAGCCACTTGGCTGCCAGAATGCCCTGCTTCAGCACAGACCAGAAAGGCATTGTGATAAGCGTATCCCCGGTATAGTCAGGGGTTAATGGGAGTCATCCCCGTCCCCCCAGTATACGGCCAGAACCATGGACCCGGTACTTGTGGTTCGGACTGTCTCCAAGCAGCCATAATGTTGTGAGAGTGAAATTATGTCTAAGTCCAGCTTTGGTACATTAGAAGCAACTCTGAAACTTAACCTAAGCGTTTTTCGAAGCTACTTTTTGGCTAACTTCTTATAGGAAGGTCTAGGAGCTCTGAAAATGAACGTGCGCGTCTTTCACTCTTCCCGAGGGACTTAGAAGAATTTTGTGATATTTTTTATTAAAATGGTGTATAAGGGTATATATATAAATATATTTTATGCACTGTATATGAGCTGGCGATTTCTAAGTCTGTGGTTCCGAGAGGAGGTAACCAGGCTCACTAATAAAGGTCAAGCCACTTGGCTGCCAGAATGCCCTCCTTCAGCACAGACCAGAAAGGCATTGTGAAAAGCGTATCCCCGGTATAGTCAGGGGTTAATTGGAGTCGTCCCCGTCCCCCCAGTATACGGCCAGAACCATGGACCCGGTACTTGTGGTTCGGACTCTCTCCAACCAGCCATAATGTTGTGAGAGTGAAATTATTTATAATTCCAGCTTTGGTACATTAGAAGCAATTCTGAAACTTAACCTAAGCGTTTTTCGATGCTACTTTTTGGCTAACTTCTTATAGGAAGGTCTAGGAGCTCTGAAAATGAACGTGCGCGTCTTTCACTCTTCTCGAGGGACTTAGAAGAATTGTGTGATATTTTTTATTAAAATGTTGTATAAGGGTATATATATAAATATATTTTATGCACTGTATATGAGCTGGCGATTTCTAAGTCTGTGGTTCCGAGAGGGGGTAACCAGGCTCACTAATAAAGGTCAAGCCACTTGGCTGCCAGAATGCCCTGCTTCAGCACAGACCAGAAAGGCATTGTGATAAGCGTATCCCCGGTATAGTCAGGGGTTAATGGGAGTCGTCCCCGTCCCCCCCAGTATACGGCCAGAACCATGGACCCGGTACTTGTGGTTCGGACTGTCTCCAAGCAGCCATAATGTTGTGAGAGTGAAATTATGTCTAAGTCCAGCTTTGGTACATTAGCAGCAACTCTGAAACTTTACCTAAGCGTTTTTCGAAGCTACTTTTAAGCTAACTTCTTATAGGAAGGTCTAGGAGATCTGAAAATGGACGTGCGGGTCTTTCACTCTTCCCGAGGGACTTAGAAGAATTTTGTGATATTTTTTATTAAAATGGTGTATAAGGGTATATATATAAATATATTTTATGCACTGTATATGAGCTGGCGATTTCTAAGTCTGTGGTTCCGAGAGGGGGTAACCAGGCTCACTAATAAAGGTCAAGCCACTTGGCTGCCAGAATGCCCTCCTTCAGCACAGACCAGAAAGGCATTGTGATAAGCGTATCCCCGGTATAGTCAGGGGTTAATTGGAGTCGTCCCCGTCCCCCCAGTATACGGCCAGAACCATGGACCCGGTACTTGTGGTTCGGACTCTCTCCAACCAGCCATAATGTTGTGAGAGTGAAATTATGTCTAAGTCCAGCTTTGGTACATTAGAAGCAACTCTGAAACTTAACCTAAGCGTTTTTCGAAGCTACTTTTTGGCTAACTTCTTATAGGAAGGTCTAGGAGCTCTGAAAATGAACGTGCGCGTCTTTCACTCTTCTCGAGGGACTTAGAAGAATTGTGTGATATTTTTTATTAAAATGGTGTATAAGGGTATATATATAAATATATTTTATGCACTGTATATGAGCTGGCGATTTCTAAGTCTGTGGTTCCGAGAGGAGGTAACCAGGCTCACTAATAAAGGTCAAGCCACTTGGCTGCCAGAATGCCCTCCTTCAGCACAGACCAGAAAGGCATTGTGATAAGCGTATCCCCGGTATAGTCAGGGGTTAATTGGAGTCGTCCCCGTCCCCCCAGTATACGGCCAGAACCATGGACCCGGTACTTGTGGTTCGGACTCTCTCCAACCAGCCATAATGTTGTGAGAGTGAAATTATTTATAATTCCAGCTTTGGTACATTAGAAGCAATTCTGAAACTTAACCTAAGCGTTTTTCGATGCTACTTTTTGGCTAACTTCTTATAGGAAGGTCTAGGAGCTCTGAAAATGAACGTGCGCGTCTTTCACTCTTCTCGAGGGACTTAGAAGAATTGTGTGATATTTTTTATTAAAATGGTGTATAAGGGTATATATATAAATATATTTTATGCACTGTATATGAGCTGGCGATTTCTAAGTCTGTGGTTCCGAGAGGGGGTAACCAGGCTCACTAATAAAGGTCAAGCCACTTGGCTGCCAGAATGCCCTGCTTCAGCACAGACCAGAAAGGCATTGTGATAAGCGTATCCCCGGTATAGTCAGGGGTTAATGGGAGTCATCCCCGTCCCCCCAGTATACGGCCAGAACCATGGACCCGGTACTTGTGGTTCGGACTGTCTCCAAGCAGCCATAATGTTGTGAGAGTGAAATTATGTCTAAGTCCAGCTTTGGTACATTAGAAGCAACTCTGAAACTTAACCTAAGCGTTTTTCGAAGCTACTTTTTGGCTAACTTCTTATAGGAAGGTCTAGGAGCTCTGAAAATGAACGTGCGCGTCTTTCACTCTTCCCGAGGGACTTAGAAGAATTTTGTGATATTTTTTATTAAAATGGTGTATAAGGGTATATATATAAATATATTTTATGCACTGTATATGAGCTGGCGATTTCTAAGTCTGTGGTTCCGAGAGGAGGTAACCAGGCTCACTAATAAAGGTCAAGCCACTTGGCTGCCAGAATGCCCTCCTTCAGCACAGACCAGAAAGGCATTGTGAAAAGCGTATCCCCGGTATAGTCAGGGGTTAATTGGAGTCGTCCCCGTCCCCCCAGTATACGGCCAGAACCATGGACCCGGTACTTGTGGTTCGGACTCTCTCCAACCAGCCATAATGTTGTGAGAGTGAAATTATTTATAATTCCAGCTTTGGTACATTAGAAGCAATTCTGAAACTTAACCTAAGCGTTTTTCGATGCTACTTTTTGGCTAACTTCTTATAGGAAGGTCTAGGAGCTCTGAAAATGAACGTGCGCGTCTTTCACTCTTCTCGAGGGACTTAGAAGAATTGTGTGATATTTTTTATTAAAATGTTGTATAAGGGTATATATATAAATATATTTTATGCACTGTATATGAGCTGGCGATTTCTAAGTCTGTGGTTCCGAGAGGGGGTAACCAGGCTCACTAATAAAGGTCAAGCCACTTGGCTGCCAGAATGCCCTGCTTCAGCACAGACCAGAAAGGCATTGTGATAAGCGTATCCCCGGTATAGTCAGGGGTTAATGGGAGTCGTCCCCGTCCCCCCCAGTATACGGCCAGAACCATGGACCCGGTACTTGTGGTTCGGACTGTCTCCAAGCAGCCATAATGTTGTGAGAGTGAAATTATGTCTAAGTCCAGCTTTGGTACATTAGCAGCAACTCTGAAACTTTACCTAAGCGTTTTTCGAAGCTACTTTTAAGCTAACTTCTTATAGGAAGGTCTAGGAGATCTGAAAATGGACGTGCGGGTCTTTCACTCTTCCCGAGGGACTTAGAAGAATTTTGTGATATTTTTTATTAAAATGGTGTATAAGGGTATATATATAAATATATTTTATGCACTGTATATGAGCTGGCGATTTCTAAGTCTGTGGTTCCGAGAGGGGGTAACCAGGCTCACTAATAAAGGTCAAGCCACTTGGCTGCCAGAATGCCCTCCTTCAGCACAGACCAGAAAGGCATTGTGATAAGCGTATCCCCGGTATAGTCAGGGGTTAATTGGAGTCGTCCCCGTCCCCCCAGTATACGGCCAGAACCATGGACCCGGTACTTGTGGTTCGGACTCTCTCCAACCAGCCATAATGTTGTGAGAGTGAAATTATGTCTAAGTGCAGCTTTGGTACATTAGAAGCAACTCTGAAACTTAACCTAAGCGTTTTTCGAAGCTACTTTTTGGCTAACTTCTTATAGGAAGGTCTAGGAGCTCTGAAAATGAACGTGCGCGTCTTTCACTCTTCCCGAGGGACTTCGAAGAATTTTGTGATATTTTTTATTAAAATGGTGTATAAGGGTATATATATAAATATATTTTATGCACTGTATATGAGCTGGCGATTTCTAAGTCTGTGGTTCCGAGAGGGGGTAACCAGGCTCACTAATAAAGGTCAAGCCACTTGGCTGCCAGAATGCCCTCCTTCAGCACAGACCAGAAAGGCATTGTGATAAGCGTATCCCCGGTATAGTCAGGGGTTTAATGGGAGTCGTCCCCGTCCCCCCAGTATACGGCCAGAACCATGGACCCGGTACTTGTGGTTCGGACTGTCTCCAACCAGCCATAATGTTGTGAGAGTGAAATTATGTCTAAGTCCAGCTTTGGTACATTAGAAGCAACTCTGAAACTTAACCTAAGCGTTTTTCGAAGCTACTTTTTGGCTAACTTCTTATACAGTAGGAAGGTCTAGGAGCTCTGAAAATGAACGTGCGCGTCTTTCACTCTTCCCGAGGGACTTAGAAGAATTTTGTGATATTTTTTATTAAAATGGTGTATAAGGGTATATATATAAATATATTTTATGCACTGTATATGAGCTGGCGATTTCTAAGTCTGTGGTTCCGAGAGGGGGTAACCAGGCTCACTAATAAAGGTCAAGCCACTTGGCTGCCAGAATGCCCTCCTTCAGCACAGACCAGAAAGGCATTGTGATAAGCGTATCCCCGGTATAGTCAGGGGTTAATGGGAGTCGTTCGTCCCCGTCCCCCCAGTATACGGCCAGAACCATGGACCCGGTACTTGTGGTTCGGACTGTCTCCAACCAGCCATAATGTTGTGAGAGTGAAATTATGTCTAAGTGCAGCTTTGGTACATTAGAAGCAACTCTGAAACTTAACCTTAGTGTTTTTCGACGCTACTTTTAAGCTAACTTCTTATAGGAAGGTCTAGGAGATCTGAAAATGGACGTGCGCGTCTTTCACTCTTCCAGAGGGACTTAGAAGAATTTTGTGATATTTTTTATTAAAATGGTGTATAAGGGTATATATATAAATATATTTTATGCACTGTATATGAGCTGGCGATTTCTAAGTCTGTGGTTCCGAGAGGGGGTAACCAGGCTCACTAATAAAGGTCAAGCCACTTGGCTGCCAGAATGCCCTGCTTCAGCACAGACCAGAAAGGCATTGTGATAAGCGTATCCCCGGTATAGTCAGGGGTTAATTGGAGTCGTCCCCGTCCCCCCAGTATACGGCCAGAACCATGGACCCGGTACTTGTGGTTCGGACTCTCTCCAACCAGCCATAATGTTGTGAGAGTGAAATTATGTCTAAGTCCAGCTTTGGTACATTAGAAGCAACTCTGAAACTTAACCTAAGCGTTTTTCGAAGCTACTTTTTGGCTAACTTCTTATAGGAAGGTCTAGGAGCTCTGAAAATGAACGTGCGCGTCTTTCACTCTTCCCGAGGGACTTAGAAGAATTTTGTGATATTTTTTATTAAAATGGTGTATAAGGGTATATATATATATATATTTTATGCACTGTATATGAGCTGGCGATTTCTAAGTCTGTGGTTCCGAGAGGGGGTAACCAGGCTCACTAATAAAGGTCAAGCCACTTGGCTGCCAGAATGCCCTCCTTCAGCACAAACCAGAAAGGCATTGTGATAAGCGTATCCCCGGTATAGTCAGGGGTTAATGGGAGTCGTTCGTCCCCGTCCCCCCAGTATACGGCCAGAACCATGGACCCGGTACTTGTGGTTCGGACTCTCTCCAACCAGCCATAATGTTGTGAGAGTGAAATTATGTCTAAGTCCAGCTTTGGTACATTAGAAGCAATTCTGAAACTTAACCTAAGCGTTTTTCGATGCTACTTTTTAACTAACTTCTTATAGGAAGGTCTAGGAGCTCTGAAAATGAACGTGCGCGTCTTTCACTCTTCCCGAGGGACTTAGAAGAATTGTGTGATATTTTTTATTAAAATGGTGTATAAGGGTATATATATAAATATATTTTATGCACTGTATATGAGCTGGCGATTTCTAAGTCTGTTGTTCCGAGAGGGGGTAACCAGGCTCACTAATAAAGGTCAAGCCACTTGGCTGCCAGAATGCCCTGCTTCAGCACAGACCAGAAAGGCATTGTGATAAGCGTATCCCCGGTATAGTCAGGGGTTAATGGGAGTCGTCCCCGTCCCCCCAGTATACGGCCAGAACCATGGACCCGGTACTTGTGGTTCGGACTGTCTCCAACCAGCCATAATGTTGTGAGAGTGAAATTATGTCTAAGTCCAGCTTTGGTACATTAGAAGCAACTCTGAAACTTAACCTAAGCGTTTTTCGAAGCTACTTTTTGGCTAACTTCTTATAGGAAGGTCTAGGAGCTCTGAAAATGAACGTGCGCGTCTTTCACTCTTCCCGAGGGACTTAGAAGAATTTTGTGATATTTTTTATTAAAATGGTGTATAAGGGTATATATATAAATATATTTTATGCACTGTATATGAGCTGGCGATTTCTAAGTCTGTGGTTCCGAGAGGGGGTAACCAGGCTCACTAATAAAGGTCAAGCCACTTGGCTGCCAGAATGCCCTGCTTCAGCACAGACCAGAAAGGCATTGTGATAAGCGTATCCCCGGTATAGTCAGGGGTTAATTGGAGTCGTCCCCGTCCCCCCAGTATACGGCCAGAACCATGGACCCGGTACTTGTGGTTCGGACTCTCTCCAACCAGCCATAATGTTGTGAGAGTGAAATTATGTATAAGTCCAGCTTTGGTACATTAGAAGCAACTCTGAAACTTAACCTAAGCGTTTTTCGAAGCTACTTTTTGGCTAACTTCTTATAGGAAGGTCTAGGAGCTCTGAAAATGAACGTGCGCGTCTTTCACTCTTCCCGAGGGACTTCGAAGAATTTTGTGATATTTTTTATTAAAATGGTGTATAAGGGTATATATATAAATATATTTTATGCACTGTATATGAGCTGGCGATTTCTAAGTCTGTGGTTCCGAGAGGGGGTAACCAGGCTCACTAATAAAGGTCAAGCCACTTGGCTGCCAGAATGCCCTCCTTCAGCACAGACCAGAAAGGCATTGTGATAAGCGTATCCCCGGTATAGTCAGGGGTTAATGGGAGTCGTTCGTCCCCGTCCCCCCAGTATACGGCCAGAACCATGGACCCGGTACTTGTGGTTCGGACTCTCTCCAAGCAGCCATAATGTTGTGAGAGTGAAATTATGTATAAGTCCAGCTTTGGTACATTAGAAGCAACTCTGAAACTTTACCTAAGCGTTTTTCGAAGCTACTTTTAAGCTAACTTCTTATAGGAAGGTCTAGGAGATCTGAAAATGGACGTGCGGGTCTTTCACTCTTCCCGAGGGACTTAGAAGAATTTTGTGATATTTTTTATTAAAATGGTGTATAAGGGTATATATATAAATATATTTTATGCACTGTATATGAGCTGGCGATTTCTAAGTCTGTGGTTCCGAGAGGGGGTAACCAGGCTCACTAATAAAGGTCAAGCCACTTGGCTGCCAGAATGCCCTGCTTCAGCACAGACCAGAAAGGCATTGTGATAAGCGTATCCCCGGTATAGTCAGGGGTTAATTGGAGTCGTCCCCGTCCCCCCAGTATACGGCCAGAACCATGGACCCGGTACTTGTGGTTCGGACTGTCTCCAACCAGCCATAATGTTGTGAGAGTGAAATTATGTCTAAGTCCAGCTTTGGTACATTAGAAGCAACTCTGAAACTTAACCTAAGCGTTTTTCGAAGCTACTTTTTGGCTAACTTCTTATAGGAAGGTCTAGGAGCTCTGAAAATGAACGTGCGCGTCTTTCACTCTTCCCGAGGGACTTAGAAGAATGTTGTGATATTTTTTATTAAAATGGTGTATAAGGGTATATATATAAATATATTTTATGCACTGTATATGAGCTGGCGATTTCTAAGTCTGTGGTTCCGAGAGGGGGTAACCAGGCTCACTAATAAAGGTCAAGCCACTTGGCTGCCAGAATGCCCTGCTTCAGCACAGACCAGAAAGGCATTGTGATAAGCGTATCCCCGGTATAGTCAGGGGTTAATTGGAGTCGTCCCCGTCCCCCCAGTATACGGCCAGAACCATGGACCCGGTACTTGTGGTTCGGACTCTCTCCAACCAGCCATAATGTTGTGAGAGTGAAATTATGTATAAGTCCAGCTTTGGTACATTAGAAGCAACTCTGAAACTTAACCTAAGCGTTTTTCGAAGCTACTTTTTGGCTAACTTCTTATAGGAAGGTCTAGGAGCTCTGAAAATGAACGTGCGCGTCTTTCACTCTTCCCGAGGGACTTCGAAGAATTTTGTGATATTTTTTATTAAAATGGTGTATAAGGGTATATATATAAATATATTTTATGCACTGTACTTCACCGACACACTTTATTCGAGCAAATACCCAGTATGTACCTGGCAGATACCTGGAATGCGCCGCTCCTCACCTCTGACAAGCCCCGTTGCGTTTGCCTTCCCAGCCTGGGTTCATGCCTGGCTGACGGGCGGCTGATCTGTTAAATTATAATGATTAGGATTTAATAGGCTGCAATGCTTCGCGTGTCTACCAGATGGCATAAATTTATGAATTGTAATGCAGTATATATATATATACTGTGCAGTATTGCAGCCAGCGGGAATAAAATGCTTCAATCCCTGCCTGGAAAATAACCCAATGCACTTGGGCAGAAAACAGTCACAAACCTCAATACACCCGGGTATACCCGAATTCGTGGGACTAGCCGAGCTCGAATAAAGTGTGTCGCCAGTGTATATGAGCTGGCGATTTCTAAGTCTGTGGTTCCGAGAGGGGGTAACCAGGCTCACTAATAAAGGTCAAGCCACTTGGCTGCCAGAATGCCCTCCTTCAGCACAGACCAGAAAGGCATTGTGATAAGCGTATCCCCGGTATAGTCAGGGGTTAATGGGAGTCGTTCGTCCCCGTCCCCCCAGTATACGGCCAGAACCATGGACCCGGTACTTGTGGTTCGGACTGTCTCCAAGCAGCCATAATGTTGTGAGAGTGAAATTATGTCTAAGTCCAGCTTTGGTACATTAGCAGCAACTCTGAAACTTTACCTAAGCGTTTTTCGAAGCTACTTTTAAGCTAACTTCTTATAGGAAGGTCTAGGAGATCTGAAAATGGACGTGCGGGTCTTTCACTCTTCCCGAGGGACTTAGAAGAATTTTGTGATATTTTTTATTAAAATGGTGTATAAGGGTATATATATAAATATATTTTATGCACTGTATATGAGCTGGCGATTTCTAAGTCTGTGGTTCCGAGAGGGGGTAACCAGGCTCACTAATAAAGGTCAAGCCACTTGGCTGCCAGAATGCCCTCCTTCAGCACAGACCAGAAAGGCATTGTGATAAGCGTATCCCCGGTATAGTCAGGGGTTAATGGGAGTCGTTCGTCCCCGTCCCCCCAGTATACGGCCAGAACCATGGACCCGGTACTTGTGGTTCGGACTGTCTCCAACCAGCCATAATGTTGTGAGAGTGAAATTATGTCTAAGTGCAGCTTTGGTACATTAGAAGCAACTCTGAAACTTAACCTAAGCGTTTTTCGACGCTACTTTTAAGCTAACTTCTTATAGGAAGGTCTAGGAGATCTGAAAATGGACGTGCGCGTCTTTCACTCTTCCAGAGGGACTTAGAAGAATTTTGTGATATTTTTTATTAAAATGGTGTATAAGGGTATATATATAAATATATTTTATGCACTGTATATGAGCTGGCGATTTCTAAGTCTGTGGTTCCGAGAGGGGGTAACCAGGCTCACTAATAAAGGTCAAGCCACTTGGCTGCCAGAATGCCCTGCTTCAGCACAGACCAGAAAGGCATTGTGATAAGCGTATCCCCGGTATAGTCAGGGGTTAATTGGAGTCGTCCCCGTCCCCCCAGTATACGGCCAGAACCATGGACCCGGTACTTGTGGTTCGGACTCTCTCCAACCAGCCATAATGTTGTGAGAGTGAAATTATGTCTAAGTCCAGCTTTGGTACATTAGAAGCAACTCTGAAACTTAACCTAAGCGTTTTTCGAAGCTACTTTTTGGCTAACTTCTTATAGGAAGGTCTAGGAGCTCTGAAAATGAACGTGCGCGTCTTTCACTCTTCCCGAGGGACTTAGAAGAATTTTGTGATATTTTTTATTAAAATGGTGTATAAGGGTATATATATATATATATTTTATGCACTGTATATGAGCTGGCGATTTCTAAGTCTGTGGTTCCGAGAGGGGGTAACCAGGCTCACTAATAAAGGTCAAGCCACTTGGCTGCCAGAATGCCCTCCTTCAGCACAAACCAGAAAGGCATTGTGATAAGCGTATCCCCGGTATAGTCAGGGGTTAATGGGAGTCGTTCGTCCCCGTCCCCCCAGTATACGGCCAGAACCATGGACCCGGTACTTGTGGTTCGGACTGTCTCCAACCAGCCATAATGTTGTGAGAGTGAAATTATGTCTAAGTCCAGCTTTGGTACATTAGAAGCAACTCTGAAACTTAACCTAAGCGTTTTTCGAAGCTACTTTTAAGCTAACTTCTTATAGGAAGGTCTAGGAGCTCTGAAAATGAACGTGCGCGTCTTTCATTCTTCCCGAGGGACTTAGAAGAATTTTGTGATATTTTTTATTAAAATGGTGTATAAGGGTATATATATAAATATATTTTATGCACTGTATATGAGCTGGCGATTTCTAAGTCTGTGGTTCCGAGAGGGGGTAACCAGGCTCACTAATAAAGGTCAAGCCACTTGGCTGCCAGAATGCCCTCCTTAAGCACAAACCAGAAAGGCATTGTGATAAGCGTATCCCCGGTATAGTCAGGGGTTAATGGGAGTCGTTCGTCCCCGTTCCCCCAGTATACGGCCAGAACCATGGACCCGGTACTTGTTGTTCGGACTGTCTCCAAGCAGCCATAATGTTGTGAGAGTGAAATTATGTCTAAGTCCAGCTTTGGTATATTAGAAGCAACTCTGAAACTTAACCTAAGCGTTTTTCGAAGCTACTTTTTGGCTAACTTCTTATAGGAAGGTCTAGGAGCTTTCAAAATGAACGTGCGCGTCTTTCACTCTTCCCGAGGGACTTAGAAGAATTTTGTGATATTTTTTATTAAAATGGTGTATAAGGGTATATATATAAATATATTTTATGCACTGTATATGAGCTGGCGATTTCTAAGTCTGTGGTTCCGAGAGGGGGTAACCAGGCTCACTAATAAAGGTCAAGCCACTTGGCTGCCAGAATGCCCTGCTTCAGCACAGACCAGAAAGGCATTGTGATAAGCGTATCCCCGGTATAGTCAGGGGTTAATGGGAGTCGTCCCCGTCCCCCCAGTATACGGCCAGAACCATGGACCCGGTACTTGTGGTTCGGACTGTCTCCAACCAGCCATAATGTTGTGAGAGTGAAATTATGTCTAAGTCCAGCTTTGGTACATTAGAAGCAACTCTGAAACTTAACCTAAGCGTTTTTCGAAGCTACTTTTTGGCTAACTTCTTATAGGAAGGTCTAGGAGCTCTGAAAATGAACGTGCGCGTCTTTCACTCTTCCCGAGGGACTTAGAAGAATTTTGTGATATTTTTTATTAAAATGGTGTATAAGGGTATATATATAAATATATTTTATGCACTGTATATGAGCTGGCGATTTCTAAGTCTGTGGTTCCGAGAGGGGGTAACCAGGCTCACTAATAAAGGTCAAGCCACTTGGCTGCCAGAATGCCCTGCTTCAGCACAGACCAGAAAGGCATTGTGATAAGCGTATCCCCGGTATAGTCAGGGGTTAATGGGAGTCGTCCCCATCCCCCCAGTATACGGCCAGAACCATGGACCCGGTACTTGTGGTTCGGACTGTCTCCAACCAGCCATAATGTTGTGAGAGTGAAATTATGTCTAAGTCCAGCTTTGGTACATTAGAAGCAACTCTGAAACTTAACCTAAGCGTTTTTCGAAGCTGCTTTTTGGCTAACTTCTTATAGGAAGGTCTAGGAGCTCTGAAAATGAACGTGCGCGTCTTTCACTCTTCCAGAGGGACTTAGAAGAATTTTGTGATATTTTTTATTAAAATGGTGTATAAGGGTATATATATAAATATATTTTATGCACTGTATATGAGCTGGCGATTTCTAAGTCTGTGGTTCCGAGAGGGGGTAACCAGGCTCACTAATAAAGGTCAAGCCACTTGGCTGCCAGAATGCCCTGCTTCAGCACAGACCAGAAAGGCATTGTGATAAGCGTATCCCCGGTATAGTCAGGGGTTAATTGGAGTCGTCCCCGTCCCCCCAGTATACGGCCAGAACCATGGACCCGGTACTTGTGGTTCAGACTGTCTCCAACCAGCCATAATGTTGTGAGAGTGAAATTATGTCTAAGTCCAGCTTTGGTACATTAGAAGCAACTCTGAAACTTAACCTAAGCGTTTTTCGAAGCTACTTTTTGGCTAACTTCTTATAGGAAGGTCTAGGAGCTTTCAAAATGAACGTGCGCGTCTTTCTCTCTTCCCGAGGGACTTAGAAGAATTTTGTGATATTTTTTATTAAAATGGTGTATAAGGGTATATATATAAATATATTTTATGCACTGTATATGAGCTGGCGATTTCTAAGTCTGTGGTTCCGAGAGGGGGTAACCAGGCTCACTAATAAAGGTCAAGCCACTTGGCTGCCAGAATGCCCTGCTTCAGCACAGACCAGAAAGGCATTGTGATAAGCGTATCCCCGGTATAGTCAGGGGTTAATGGGAGTCGTCCCCGTCCCCCCAGTATACGGCCAGAACCATGGACCCGGTACTTGTGGTTCGGACTGTCTCCAACCAGCCATAATGTTGTGAGAGTGAAATTATGTCTAAGTCCAGCTTTGGTACATTAGAAGCAACTCTGAAACTTAACCTAAGCGTTTTTCGAAGCTACTTTTTGGCTAACTTTTTATAGGAAGGTCTAGGAGCTTTCAAAATGAACGTGCGCGTCTTTCACTCTTCCCGAGGGACTTAGAAGAATTTTGTGATATTTTTTATTAAAATGGTGTATAAGGGTATATATATAAATATATTTTATGCACTGTATATGAGCTGGCGATTTCTAAGTCTGTGGTTCCGAGAGGGGGTAACCAGGCTCACTAATAAAGGTCAAGCCACTTGGCTGCCAGAATGCCCTGCTTCAGCACAGACCAGAAAGGCATTGTGATAAGCGTATCCCCGGTATAGTCAGGGGTTAATGGGAGTCGTCCCCGTCCCCCCAGTATACGGCCAGAACCATGGACCCGGTACTTGTGGTTCGGACTGTCTCCAACCAGCCATAATGTTGTGAGAGTGAAATTATGTCTAAGTCCAGCTTTGGTACATTAGAAGCAACTCTGAAACTTAACCTAAGCGTTTTTCGAAGCTACTTTTTGGCTAACTTCTTATAGGAAGGTCTAGGAGCTCTGAAAATGAACGTGCGCGTCTTTCACTCTTCCCGAGGGACTTAGAAGAATTTTGTGATATTTTTTATTAAAATGGTGTATAAGGGTATATATATAAATATATTTTATGCACTGTATATGAGCTGGCGATTTCTAAGTCTGTGGTTCCGAGAGGGGGTAACCAGGCTCACTAATAAAGGTCAAGCCACTTGGCTGCCAGAATGCCCTGCTTCAGCACAGACCAGAAAGGCATTGTGATAAGCGTATCCCCGGTATAGTCAGGGGTTAATGGGAGTCGTCCCCATCCCCCCAGTATACGGCCAGAACCATGGACCCGGTACTTGTGGTTCGGACTGTCTCCAACCAGCCATAATGTTGTGAGAGTGAAATTATGTCTAAGTCCAGCTTTGGTACATTAGAAGCAACTCTGAAACTTAACCTAAGCGTTTTTCGAAGCTGCTTTTTGGCTAACTTCTTATAGGAAGGTCTAGGAGCTCTGAAAATGAACGTGCGCGTCTTTCACTCTTCCAGAGGGACTTAGAAGAATTTTGTGATATTTTTTATTAAAATGGTGTATAAGGGTATATATATAAATATATTTTATGCACTGTATATGAGCTGGCGATTTCTAAGTCTGTGGTTCCGAGAGGGGGTAACCAGGCTCACTAATAAAGGTCAAGCCACTTGGCTGCCAGAATGCCCTGCTTCAGCACAGACCAGAAAGGCATTGTGATAAGCGTATCCCCGGTATAGTCAGGGGTTAATTGGAGTCGTCCCCGTCCCCCCAGTATACGGCCAGAACCATGGACCCGGTACTTGTGGTTCAGACTGTCTCCAACCAGCCATAATGTTGTGAGAGTGAAATTATGTCTAAGTCCAGCTTTGGTACATTAGAAGCAACTCTGAAACTTAACCTAAGCGTTTTTCGAAGCTACTTTTTGGCTAACTTCTTATAGGAAGGTCTAGGAGCTTTCAAAATGAACGTGCGCGTCTTTCACTCTTCCCGAGGGACTTAGAAGAATTTTGTGATATTTTTTATTAAAATGGTGTATAAGGGTATATATATAAATATATTTTATGCACTGTATATGAGCTGGCGATTTCTAAGTCTGTGGTTCCGAGAGGGGGTAACCAGGCTCACTAATAAAGGTCAAGCCACTTGGCTGCCAGAATGCCCTGCTTCAGCACAGACCAGAAAGGCATTGTGATAAGCGTATCCCCGGTATAGTCAGGGGTTAATGGGAGTCGTCCCCGTCCCCCCAGTATACGGCCAGAACCATGGACCCGGTACTTGTGGTTCGGACTGTCTCCAACCAGCCATAATGTTGTGAGAGTGAAATTATGTCTAAGTCCAGCTTTGGTACATTAGAAGCAACTCTGAAACTTAACCTAAGCGTTTTTCGAAGCTACTTTTTGGCTAACTTCTTATAGGAAGGTCTAGGAGCTCTGAAAATGAACGTGCGCGTCTTTCACTCTTCCCGAGGGACTTAGAAGAATTTTGTGATATTTTTTATTAAAATGGTGTATAAGGGTATATATATAAATATATTTTATGCACTGTATATGAGCTGGCGATTTCTAAGTCTGTGGTTCCGAGAGGGGGTAACCAGGCTCACTAATAAAGGTCAAGCCACTTGGCTGCCAGAATGCCCTGCTTCAGCACAGACCAGAAAGGCATTGTGATAAGCGTATCCCCGGTATAGTCAGGGGTTAATGGGAGTCGTCCCCATCCCCCCAGTATACGGCCAGAACCATGGACCCGGTACTTGTGGTTCGGACTGTCTCCAACCAGCCATAATGTTGTGAGAGTGAAATTATGTCTAAGTCCAGCTTTGGTACATTAGAAGCAACTCTGAAACTTAACCTAAGCGTTTTTCGAAGCTACTTTTTGGCTAACTTCTTATAGGAAGGTTTAGGAGCTCTGAAAATGAACGTGCGCGTCTTTCACTCTTCCCGAGGGACTTAGAAGAATTTTGTGATATTTTTTATTAAAATGGTGTATAAGGGTATATATATAAATATATTTTATGCACTGTATATGAGCTGGCGATTTCTAAGTCTGTGGTTCCGAGAGGGGGTAACCAGGCTAACTAATATAGGTCAAGCCACTTGGCTGCCAGAATGCCCTGCTTCAGCACAGACCAGAAAGGCATTGTGATAAGCGTATCCCCGGTATAGTCAGGGGTTAATGGGAGTCGTCCCCGCCCCCCCAGTATACGGCCAGAACCATGGACCCGGTACTTGTGGTTCGGACTGTCTCCAACCAGCCATAATGTTGTGAGAGTGAAATTATGTCTAAGTCCAGCTTTGGTACATTAGAAGCAACTCTGAAACTTAACCTAAGCGTTTTTCGAAGCTGCTTTTTGGCTAACTTCTTATAGGAAGGTCTAGGAGCTCTGAAAATGAACGTGCGCGTCTTTCACTCTTCCAGAGGGACTTAGAAGAATTTTGTGATATTTTTTATTAAAATGGTGTATAAGGGTATATATATAAATATATTTTATGCACTGTATATGAGCTGGCGATTTCTAAGTCTGTGGTTCCGAGAGGGGGTAACCAGGCTCACTAATAAAGGTCAAGCCACTTGGCTGCCAGAATGCCCTGCTTCAGCACAGACCAGAAAGGCATTGTGATAAGCGTATCCCCGGTATAGTCAGGGGTTAATGGGAGTCGTCCCCGTCCCCCCAGTATACGGCCAGAACCATGGACCCGGTACTTGTGGTTCGGACTGTCTCCAAACAGCCATAATGTTGTGAGAGTGAAATTATGTCTAAGTCCAGCTTTGGTACATTAGAAGCAACTCTGAAACTTAACCTAAGCGTTTTTCGAAGCTACTTTTTGGCTAACTTCTTATAGGAAGGTTTAGGAGCTCTGAAAATGAACGTGCGCGTCTTTCACTCTTCCCGAGGGACTTAGAAGAATTTTGTGATATTTTTTATTAAAATGGTGTATAAGGGTATATATATAAATATATTTTATGCACTGTATATGAGCTGGCGATTTCTAAGTCTGTGGTTCCGAGAGGGGGTAACCAGGCTAACTAATATAGGTCAAGCCACTTGGCTGCCAGAATGCCCTGCTTCAGCACAGACCAGAAAGGCATTGTGATAAGCGTATCCCCGGTATAGTCAGGGGTTAATGGGAGTCGTCCCCGCCCCCCCAGTATACGGCCAGAACCATGGACCCGGTACTTGTGGTTCGGACTGTCTCCAACCAGCCATAATGTTGTGAGAGTGAAATTATGTCTAAGTCCAGCTTTGGTACATTAGAAGCAACTCTGAAACTTAACCTAAGCGTTTTTCGAAGCTGCTTTTTGGCTAACTTCTTATAGGAAGGTCTAGGAGCTCTGAAAATGAACGTGCGCGTCTTTCACTCTTCCAGAGGGACTTAGAAGAATTTTGTGATATTTTTTATTAAAATGGTGTATAAGGGTATATATATAAATATATTTTATGCACTGTATATGAGCTGGCGATTTCTAAGTCTGTGGTTCCGAGAGGGGGTAACCAGGCTCACTAATAAAGGTCAAGCCACTTGGCTGCCAGAATGCCCTGCTTCAGCACAGACCAGAAAGGCATTGTGATAAGCGTATCCCCGGTATAGTCAGGGGTTAATGGGAGTCGTCCCCGTCCCCCCAGTATACGGCCAGAACCATGGACCCGGTACTTGTGGTTCGGACTGTCTCCAACCAGCCATAATGTTGTGAGAGTGAAATTATGTCTAAGTCCAGCTTTGGTACATTAGAAGCAACTCTGAAACTTAACCTAAGCGTTTTTCGAAGCTACTTTTTGGCTAACTTCTTATAGGAAGGTCTAGGAGCTCTGAAAATGAACATGCGCGTCTTTCACTCTTCCAGAGGGACTTAGAAGAATTTTGTGATATTTTTTATTAAAATGGTGTATAAGGTTATATATATAAATATATTTTATGCACTGTATATGAGCTGGCGATTTCTAAGTCTGTGGTTCCGAGAGGGGGTAACCAGGCTCACTAATAAAGGTCAAGCCACTTGGCTGCCAGAATGCCCTGCTTCAGCACAGACCAGAAAGGCATTGTGATAAGCGTATCCCCGGTATAGTCAGGGGTTAATGGGAGTAGTCCCCGTCCCCCCAGTATACGGCCAGAACCATGGACCCGGTACTTGTGGTTCGGACTCTCTCCAACCAGCCATAATGTTGTGAGAGTGAAATTATGTCTAAGTCCAGCTTTGGTACATTAGAAGCAACTCTGAAACTTAACCTAAGCGTTTTTCGAAGCTACTTTTTGGCTAACTTCTTATAGGAAGGTCTAGGAGCTCTGAAAATGAACGTGCGCGTCTTTCACTCTTCCCGAGGGACTTAGAAGAATTTTGTGATATTTTTTATTAAAATGGTGTATAAGGGTATATATATAAATATATTTTATGCACTGTATATGAGCTGGCGATTTCTAAGTCTGTGGTTCCGAGAGGGGGTAACCAGGCTCACTAATAAAGGTCAAGCCACTTGGCTGCCAGAATGCCCTGCTTCAGCACAGACCAGAAAGGCATTGTGATAAGCGTATCCCCGGTATAGTCAGGGGTTAATGGGAGTCGTCCCCGTCCCCCCAGTATACGGCCAGAACCATGGACCCGGTACTTGTGGTTCGGACTGTCTCCAACCAGCCATAATGTTGTGAGAGTGAAATTATGTCTAAGTCCAGCTTTGGTACATTAGAAGCAACTCTGAAACTTAACCTAAGCGTTTTTCGAAGCTGCTTTTTGGCTAACTTCTTAAAGGAAGGTCTAGGAGCTCTGAAAATGAACGTGCGCGTCTTTCACTCTTCCAGAGGGACTTAGAAGAATTTTGTGATATTTTTTATTAAAATGGTGTATAAGGTTATATATATAAATATATTTTATGCACTGTATATGAGCTGGCGATTTCTAAGTCTGTGGTTCCGAGAGGGGGTAACCAGGCTCACTAATAAAGGTCAAGCCACTTGGCTGCCAGAATGCCCTGCTTCAGCACAGACCAGAAAGGCATTGTGATAAGCGTATCCCCGGTATAGTCAGGGGTTAATGGGAGTAGTCCCCGTCCCCCCAGTATACGGCCAGAACCATGGACCCGGTACTTGTGGTTCGGACTCTCTCCAACCAGCCATAATGTTGTGAGAGTGAAATTATGTCTAAGTCCAGCTTTGGTACATTAGAAGCAACTCTGAAACTTAACCTAAGCGTTTTTCGAAGCTACTTTTTGGCTAACTTCTTATAGGAAGGTCTAGGAGCTCTGAAAATGAACGTGCGCGTCTTTCACTCTTCCCGAGGGACTTAGAAGAATTTTGTGATATTTTTTATTAAAATGGTGTATAAGGGTATATATATAAATATATTTTATGCACTGTATATGAGCTGGCGATTTCTAAGTCTGTGGTTCCGAGAGGGGGTAACCAGGCTCACTAATAAAGGTCAAGCCACTTGGCTGCCAGAATGCCCTGCTTCAGCACAGACCAGAAAGGCATTGTGATAAGCGTATCCCCGGTATAGTCAGGGGTTAATGGGAGTCGTCCCCGTCCCCCCAGTATACGGCCAGAACCATGGACCCGGTACTTGTGGTTCGGACTGTCTCCAACCAGCCATAATGTTGTGAGAGTGAAATTATGTCTAAGTCCAGCTTTGGTACATTAGAAGCAACTCTGAAACTTAACCTAAGCGTTTTTCGAAGCTGCTTTTTGGCTAACTTCTTAAAGGAAGGTCTAGGAGCTCTGAAAATGAACGTGCGCGTCTTTCACTCTTCCAGAGGGACTTAGAAGAATTTTGTGATATTTTTTATTAAAATGGTGTATAAGGGTATATATATAAATATATTTTATGCACTGTATATGAGCTGGCGATTTCTAAGTCTGTGGTTCCGAGAGGGGGTAACCAGGCTCACTAATAAAGGTCAAGCCACTTGGCTGCCAGAATGCCCTGCTTCAGCACAGACCAGAAAGGCATTGTGATAAGCGTATCCCCGGTATAGTTAGGGGTTAATGGGAGTCGTCCCCGTCCCCCCAGTATACGGCCAGAACCATGGACCCGGTACTTGTGGTTCGGACTGTCTCCAACCAGCCATAATGTTGTGAGAGTGAAATTATGTCTAAGTCCAGCTTTGGTACATTAGAAGCAACTCTGAAACTTAACCTAAGCGTTTTTCGAAGCTACTTTTTGGCTAACTTCTTATAGGAAGGTCTAGGAGCTCTGAAAATGAACGTGCGCGTCTTTCACTCTTCCCGAGGGACTTAGAAGAATTTTGTGATATTTTTTATTAAAATGGTGTATAAGGGTATATATATAAATATATTTTATGCACTGTATATGAGCTGGCGATTTCTAAGTCTGTGGTTCCGAGAGGGGGTAACCAGGATAACTAATAAAGGTCAAGCCACTTGGCTGCCAGAATGCCCTGCTTCAGCACAGACCAGAAAGGCATTGTGATAAGCGTATCCCCGGTATAGTCATGGGTTAATGGGAGTCGTCCCCGCCCCCCCAGTATACGGCCAGAACCATGGACCCGGTACTTGTGGTTCGGACTGTCTCCAACCAGCCATAATGTTGTGAGAGTGAAATTATGTCTAAGTCCAGCTTTGGTACATTAGAAGCAACTCTGAAACTTAACCTAAGCGTTTTTCGAAGCTACTTTTTGGCTAACTTCTTATAGGAAGGTCTAAGAGCTCTGAAAATGAACGTGCGCGTCTTTCACTCTTCCAGAGGGACTTAGAAGAATTTTGTGATATTTTTTATTAAAATGGTGTATAAGGTTATATATATAAATATATTTTATGCACTGTATATGAGCTGGCGATTTCTAAGTCTGTGGTTCCGAGAGGGGGTAACCAGGCTCACTAATAAAGGTCAAGCCACTTGGCTGCCAGAATGCCCTGCTTCAGCACAGACCAGAAAGGCATTGTGATAAGCGTATCCCCGGTATAGTCAGGGGTTAATGGGAGTCGTCCCCGTCCCCCCAGTATACGGCCAGAACCATGGACCCGGTACTTGTGGTTCGGACTGTCTCCAACCAGCCATAATGTTGTGAGAGTGAAATTATGTCTAAGTCCAGCTTTGGTACATTAGAAGCAACTCTGAAACTTAACCTAAGCGTTTTTCGAAGCTACTTTTTGGCTAACTTCTTATAGGAAGGTCTAGGAGCTCTGAAAATGAACGTGCGCGTCTTTCACTCTTCCCGAGGGACTTAGAAGAATTTTGTGATATTTTTTATTAAAATGGTGTATAAGGGTATATATATAAATATATTTTATGCACTGTATATGAGCTGGCGATTTCTAAGTCTGTGGTTCCGAGAGGGGGTAACCAGGCTCACTAATAAAGGTCAAGCCACTTGGCTGCCAGAATGCCCTGCTTCAGCACAGACCAGAAAGGCATTGTGATAAGCGTATCCCCGGTATAGTCAGGGGTTAATGGGAGTCGTCCCCGTCCCCCCAGTATACGGCCAGAACCATGGACCCGGTACTTGTGGTTCGGACTGTCTCCAACCAGCCATAATGTTGTGAGAGTGAAATTATGTCTAAGTCCAGCTTTGGTACATTAGAAGCAACTCTGAAACTTAACCTAAGCGTTTTTCGAAGCTACTTTTTGGCTAACTTCTTATAGGAAGGTCTAGGAGCTCTGAAAATGAACATGCGCGTCTTTCACTCTTCCAGAGGGACTTAGAAGAATTTTGTGATATTTTTTATTAAAATGGTGTATAAGGTTATATATATAAATATATTTTATGCACTGTATATGAGCTGGCGATTTCTAAGTCTGTGGTTCCGAGAGGGGGTAACCAGGCTCACTAATAAAGGTCAAGCCACTTGGCTGCCAGAATGCCCTGCTTCAGCACAGACCAGAAAGGCATTGTGATAAGCGTATCCCCGGTATAGTCAGGGGTTAATGGGAGTAGTCCCCGTCCCCCCAGTATACGGCCAGAACCATGGACCCGGTACTTGTGGTTCGGACTCTCTCCAACCAGCCATAATGTTGTGAGAGTGAAATTATGTCTAAGTCCAGCTTTGGTACATTAGAAGCAACTCTGAAACTTAACCTAAGCGTTTTTCGAAGCTACTTTTTGGCTAACTTCTTATAGGAAGGTCTAGGAGCTCTGAAAATGAACGTGCGCGTCTTTCACTCTTCCCGAGGGACTTAGAAGAATTTTGTGATATTTTTTATTAAAATGGTGTATAAGGGTATATATATAAATATATTTTATGCACTGTATATGAGCTGGCGATTTCTAAGTCTGTGGTTCCGAGAGGGGGTAACCAGGCTCACTAATAAAGGTCAAGCCACTTGGCTGCCAGAATGCCCTGCTTCAGCACAGACCAGAAAGGCATTGTGATAAGCGTATCCCCGGTATAGTCAGGGGTTAATGGGAGTCGTCCCCGTCCCCCCAGTATACGGCCAGAACCATGGACCCGGTACTTGTGGTTCGGACTGTCTCCAACCAGCCATAATGTTGTGAGAGTGAAATTATGTCTAAGTCCAGCTTTGGTACATTAGAAGCAACTCTGAAACTTAACCTAAGCGTTTTTCGAAGCTGCTTTTTGGCTAACTTCTTAAAGGAAGGTCTAGGAGCTCTGAAAATGAACGTGCGCGTCTTTCACTCTTCCAGAGGGACTTAGAAGAATTTTGTGATATTTTTTATTAAAATGGTGTATAAGGGTATATATATAAATATATTTTATGCACTGTATATGAGCTGGCGATTTCTAAGTCTGTGGTTCCGAGAGGGGGTAACCAGGCTCACTAATAAAGGTCAAGCCACTTGGCTGCCAGAATGCCCTGCTTCAGCACAGACCAGAAAGGCATTGTGATAAGCGTATCCCCGGTATAGTTAGGGGTTAATGGGAGTCGTCCCCGTCCCCCCAGTATACGGCCAGAACCATGGACCCGGTACTTGTGGTTCGGACTGTCTCCAACCAGCCATAATGTTGTGAGAGTGAAATTATGTCTAAGTCCAGCTTTGGTACATTAGAAGCAACTCTGAAACTTAACCTAAGCGTTTTTCGAAGCTACTTTTTGGCTAACTTCTTATAGGAAGGTCTAGGAGCTCTGAAAATGAACGTGCGCGTCTTTCACTCTTCCCGAGGGACTTAGAAGAATTTTGTGATATTTTTTATTAAAATGGTGTATAAGGGTATATATATAAATATATTTTATGCACTGTATATGAGCTGGCGATTTCTAAGTCTGTGGTTCCGAGAGGGGGTAACCAGGATAACTAATAAAGGTCAAGCCACTTGGCTGCCAGAATGCCCTGCTTCAGCACAGACCAGAAAGGCATTGTGATAAGCGTATCCCCGGTATAGTCATGGGTTAATGGGAGTCGTCCCCGCCCCCCCAGTATACGGCCAGAACCATGGACCCGGTACTTGTGGTTCGGACTGTCTCCAACCAGCCATAATGTTGTGAGAGTGAAATTATGTCTAAGTCCAGCTTTGGTACATTAGAAGCAACTCTGAAACTTAACCTAAGCGTTTTTCGAAGCTACTTTTTGGCTAACTTCTTATAGGAAGGTCTAAGAGCTCTGAAAATGAACGTGCGCGTCTTTCACTCTTCCAGAGGGACTTAGAAGAATTTTGTGATATTTTTTATTAAAATGGTGTATAAGGTTATATATATAAATATATTTTATGCACTGTATATGAGCTGGCGATTTCTAAGTCTGTGGTTCCGAGAGGGGGTAACCAGGCTCACTAATAAAGGTCAAGCCACTTGGCTGCCAGAATGCCCTGCTTCAGCACAGACCAGAAAGGCATTGTGATAAGCGTATCCCCGGTATAGTCAGGGGTTAATTGGAGTCGTCCCCGTCCCCCCAGTATACGGCCAGAACCATGGACCCGGTACTTGTGGTTCAGACTGTCTCCAACCAGCCATAATGTTGTGAGAGTGAAATTATGTCTAAGTCCAGCTTTGGTACATTAGAAGCAACTCTGAAACTTAACCTAAGCGTTTTTCGAAGCTACTTTTTGGCTAACTTCTTATAGGAAGGTCTAGGAGCTTTCAAAATGAACGTGCGCGTCTTTCACTCTTCCCAAGGGACTTAGAAGAATTTTGTGATATTTTTTATTAAAATGGTGTATAAGGGTATATATATAAATATATTTTATGCACTGTATATGAGCTGGCGATTTCTAAGTCTGTGGTTCCGAGAGGGGGTAACCAGGCTCACTAATAAAGGTCAAGCCACTTGGCTGCCAGAATGCCCTGCTTCAGCACAGACCAGAAAGGCATTGTGATAAGAGTATCCCCGGTATAGTCAGGGGTTAATGGGAGTCGTCCCCGTCCCCCCAGTATACGGCCAGAACCATGGACCCGGTACTTGTGGTTCGGACTGTCTCCAACCAGCCATAATGTTGTGAGAGTGAAATTATGTCTAAGTCCAGCTTTGGTACATTAGAAGCAACTCTGAAACTTAACCTAAGCGTTTTTCGAAGCTACTTTTTGGCTAACTTCTTATAGGAAGGTCTAGGAGCTCTGAAAATGAACGTGCGCGTCTTTCACTCTTCCCGAGCGGACTTAGAAGAATTTTGTGATATTTTTTATTAAAATGGTGTATAAGGGTATATATATAAATATATTTTATGCACTGTATATGAGCTGGCGATTTCTAAGTCTGTGGTTCCGAGAGGGGGTAACCAGGCTCACTAATAAAGGTCAAGCCACTTGGCTGCCAGAATGCCCTGCTTCAGCACAGATCAGAAAGGCATTGTGATAAGCGTATCCCCGGTATAGTCAGGGGTTAATGGGAGTCGTCCCCATCCCCCCAGTATACGGCCAGAACCATGGACCCGGTACTTGTGGTTCGGACTGTCTCCAACCAGCCATAATGTTGTGAGAGTGAAATTATGTCTAAGTCCAGCTTTGGTACATTAGAAGCAACTCTGAAACTTAACCTAAGCGTTTTTCGAAGCTACTTTTTGGCTAACTTCTTATAGGAAGGTTTAGGAGCTCTGAAAATGAACGTGCGCGTCTTTCACTCTTCCCGAGGGACTTAGAAGAATTTTGTGATATTTTTTATTAAAATGGTGTATAAGGGTATATATATAAATATATTTTATGCACTGTATATGAGCTGGCGATTTCTAAGTCTGTGGTTCCGAGAGGGGGTAACCAGGCTAACTAATAAAGGTCAAGCCACTTGGCTGCCAGAATGCCCTGCTTCAGCACAGACCAGAAAGGCATTGTGATAAGCGTATCCCCGGTATAGTCAGGGGTTAATGGGAGTCGTCCCCGCCCCCCCAGTATACGGCCAGAACCATGGACCCGGTACTTGTGGTTCGGACTGTCTCCAACCAGCCATAATGTTGTGAGAGTGAAATTATGTCTAAGTCCAGCTTTGGTACATTAGGAGCAACTCTGAAACTTAACCTAAGCGTTTTTCGAAGCTGCTTTTTGGCTAACTTCTTATAGGAAGGTGTAGGAGCTCTGAAAATGAACGTGCGCGTCTTTCACTCTTCCAGAGGGACTTAGAAGAATTTTGTGATATTTTTTATTAAAATGGTGTATAAGGGTATATATATAAATATATTTTATGCACTGTATATGAGCTGGCGATTTCTAAGTCTGTGGTTCCGAGAGGGGGTAACCAGGCTCACTAATAAAGGTCAAGCCACTTGGCTGCCAGAATGCCCTGCTTCAGCACAGACCAGAAAGGCATTGTGATAAGCGTATCCCCGGTATAGTTAGGGGTTAATGGGAGTCGTCCCCGTCCCCCCAGTATACGGCCAGAACCATGGACCCGGTACTTGTGGTTCAGACTGTCTCCAACCAGCCATAATGTTGTGAGAGTGAAATTATGTCTAAGTCCAGCTTTGGTACATTAGAAGCAACTCTGAAACTTAACCTAAGCGTTTTTCGAAGCTACTTTTTGGCTAACTTCTTATAGGAAGGTCTAGGAGCTTTCAAAATGAACGTGCGCGTCTTTCACTCTTCCCAAGGGACTTAGAAGAATTTTGTGATATTTTTTATTAAAATGGTGTATAAGGGTATATATATAAATATATTTTATGCACTGTATATGAGCTGGCGATTTCTAAGTCTGTGGTTCCGAGAGGGGGTAACCAGGCTCACTAATAAAGGTCAAGCCACTTGGCTGCCAGAATGCCCTGCTTCAGCACAGATCAGAAAGGCATTGTGATAAGCGTATCCCCGGTATAGTCAGGGGTTAATGGGAGTCGTCCCCATCCCCCCAGTATACGGCCAGAACCATGGACCCGGTACTTGTGGTTCGGACTGTCTCCAACCAGCCATAATGTTGTGAGAGTGAAATTATGTCTAAGTCCAGCTTTGGTACATTAGAAGCAACTCTGAAACTTAACCTAAGCGTTTTTCGAAGCTACTTTTTGGCTAACTTCTTATAGGAAGGTTTAGGAGCTCTGAAAATGAACGTGCGCGTCTTTCACTCTTCCCGAGGGACTTAGAAGAATTTTGTGATATTTTTTATTAAAATGGTGTATAAGGGTATATATATAAATATATTTTATGCACTGTATATGAGCTGGCGATTTCTAAGTCTGTGGTTCCGAGAGGGGGTAACCAGGCTAACTAATAAAGGTCAAGCCACTTGGCTGCCAGAATGCCCTGCTTCAGCACAGACCAGAAAGGCATTGTGATAAGCGTATCCCCGGTATAGTCAGGGGTTAATGGGAGTCGTCCCCGCCCCCCCAGTATACGGCCAGAACCATGGACCCGGTACTTGTGGTTCGGACTGTCTCCAACCAGCCATAATGTTGTGAGAGTGAAATTATGTCTAAGTCCAGCTTTGGTACATTAGGAGCAACTCTGAAACTTAACCTAAGCGTTTTTCGAAGCTACTTTTTGGCTAACTTCTTATAGGAAGGTGTAGGAGCTCTGAAAATGAACGTGCGCGTCTTTCACTCTTCCAGAGGGACTTAGAAGAATTTTGTGATATTTTTTATTAAAATGGTGTATAAGGGTATATATATAAATATATTTTATGCACTGTATATGAGCTGGCGATTTCTAAGTCTGTGGTTCCGAGAGGGGGTAACCAGGCTCACTAATAAAGGTCAAGCCACTTGGCTGCCAGAATGCCCTGCTTCAGCACAGACCAGAAAGGCATTGTGATAAGCGTATCCCCGGTATAGTTAGGGGTTAATGGGAGTCGTCCCCGTCCCCCCAGTATACGGCCAGAACCATGGACCCGGTACTTGTGGTTCAGACTGTCTCCAACCAGCCATAATGTTGTGAGAGTGAAATTATGTCTAAGTCCAGCTTTGGTACATTAGAAGCAACTCTGAAACTTAACCTAAGCGTTTTTCGAAGCTACTTTTTGGCTAACTTCTTATAGGAAGGTCTAGGAGCTTTCAAAATGAACGTGCGCGTCTTTCACTCTTCCCAAGGGACTTAGAAGAATTTTGTGATATTTTTTATTAAAATGGTGTATAAGGGTATATATATAAATATATTTTATGCACTGTACAGTATATGAGCTGGCGATTTCTAAGTCAGTGGTTCCGAGAGGGGGTAACCAGGCTCACTAATAAAGGTCAAGCCACTTGGCTGCCAGAATGCCCTGCTTCAGCACAGACCAGAAAGGCATTGTGATAAGAGTATCCCCGGTATAGTCAGGGGTTAATAGGAGTCGTCCCCGTCCCCCCAGTATACGGCCAGAACCATGGACCCGGTACTTGTGGTTCGGACTGTCTCCAACCAGCCATAATGTTGTGAGAGTGAAATTATGTCTAAGTCCAGCTTTGGTACATTAGAAGCAACTCTGAAACTTAACCTAAGCGTTTTTCGAAGCTACTTTTTGGCTAACTTCTTATAGGAAGGTCTAGGAGCTCTGAAAATGAACGTGCGCGTCTTTCACTCTTCCCGAGGGACTTAGAAGAATTTTGTGATATTTTTTATTAAAATGGTGTATAAGGGTATATATATAAATATATTTTATGCACTGTATATGAGCTGGCGATTTCTAAGTCTGTGGTTCCGAGAGGGGGTAACCAGGCTCACTAATAAAGGTCAAGCCACTTGGCTGCCAGAATGCCCTGCTTCAGCACAGACCAGAAAGGCATTGTGATAAGCGTATCCCCGGTATAGTCAGGGGTTAATGGGAGTCGTCCCCATCCCCCCAGTATACGGCCAGAACCATGGACCCGGTACTTGTGGTTCGGACTGTCTCCAACCAGCCATAATGTTGTGAGAGTGAAATTATGTCTAAGTCCAGCTTTGGTACATTAGAAGCAACTCTGAAACTTAACCTAAGCGTTTTTCGAAGCTACTTTTTGGCTAACTTCTTATAGGAAGGTTTAGGAGCTCTGAAAATGAACGTGCGCGTCTTTCACTCTTCCCGAGGGACTTAGAAGAATTTTGTAATATTTTTTATTAAAATGGTGTATAAGGGTATATATATAAATATATTTTATGCACTGTATATGAGCTGGCGATTTCTAAGTCTGTGGTTCCGAGAGGGGGTAACCAGGCTAACTAATAAAGGTCAAGCCACTTGGCTGCCAGAATGCCCTGCTTCAGCACAGACCAGAAAGGCATTGTGATAAGCGTATCCCCGGTATAGTCAGGGGTTAATGGGAGTCGTCCCCGCCCCCCCAGTATACGGCCAGAACCATGGACCCGGTACTTGTGGTTCGGACTGTCTCCAACCAGCCATAATGTTGTGAGAGTGAAATTATGTCTAAGTCCAGCTTTGGTACATTAGAAGCAACTCTGAAACTTAACCTAAGCGTTTTTCGAAGCTGCTTTTTGGCTAACTTCTTATAGGAAGGTGTAGGAGCTCTGAAAATGAACGTGCGCGTCTTTCACTCTTCCAGAGGGACTTAGAAGAATTTTGTGATATTTTTTATTAAAATGGTGTATAAGGGTATATATATAAATATATTTTATGCACTGTATATGAGCTGGCGATTTCTAAGTCTGTGGTTCCGAGAGGGGGTAACCAGGCTCACTAATAAAGGTCAAGCCACTTGGCTGCCAGAATGCCCTGCTTCAGCACAGACCAGAAAGGCATTGTGATAAGCGTATCCCCGGTATAGTTAGGGGTTAATGGGAGTCGTCCCCGTCCCCCCAGTATACGGCCAGAACCATGGACCCGGTACTTGTGGTTCAGACTGTCTCCAACCAGCCATAATGTTGTGAGAGTGAAATTATGTCTAAGTCCAGCTTTGGTACATTAGAAGCAACTCTGAAACTTAACCTAAGCGTTTTTCGAAGCTACTTTTTGGCTAACTTCTTATAGGAAGGTCTAGGAGCTCTGAAAATGAACGTGCGCGTCTTTCACTCTTCCCGAGGGACTTAGAAGAATTTTGTGATATTTTTTATTAAAATGGTGTATAAGGTTATATATATAAATATATTTTATGCACTGTATATGAGCTGGCGATTTCTAAGTCTGTGGTTCCGAGAGGGGGTAACCAGGCTCACTAATAAAGGTCAAGCCACTTGGCTGCCAGAATGCCCTGCTTCAGCACAGACCAGAAAGGCATTGTGATAAGCGTATCCCCGGTATAGTCAGGGGTTAATGGGAGTCGTCCCCGTCCCCCCAGTATACGGCCAGAACCATGGACCCGGTACTTGTGGTTCAGACTGTCTCCAACCAGCCATAATGTTGTGAGAGTGAAATTATGTCTAAGTCCAGCTTTGGTACATTAGAAGCAACTCTGAAACTTAACCTAAGCGTTTTTCGAAGCTACTTTTTGGCTAACTTCTTATAGGAAGGTCTAGGAGCTTTCAAAATGAACGTGCGCGTCTTTCACTCTTCCCGAGGGACTTAGAAGAATTTTGTGATATTTTTTATTAAAATGGTGTATAAGGGTATATATATAAATATATTTTATGCACTGTATATGAGCTGGCGATTTCTAAGTCTGTGGTTCCGAGAGGGGGTAACCAGGCTCACTAATAAAGGTCAAGCCACTTGGCTGCCAGAATGCCCTGCTTCAGCACAGACCAGAAAGGCATTGTGATAAGCGTATCCCCGGTATAGTCAGGGGTTAATGGGAGTCGTCCCCGTCCCCCCAGTATACGGCCAGAACCATGGACCCGGTACTTGTGGTTCGGACTGTCTCCAACCAGCCATAATGTTGTGAGAGTGAAATTATGTCTAAGTCCAGCTTTGGTACATTAGAAGCAACTCTGAAACTTAACCTAAGCGTTTTTCGAAGCTACTTTTTGGCTAACTTCTTATAGGAAGGTCTAGGAGCTCTGAAAATGAACGTGCGCGTCTTTCACTCTTCCCGAGGGACTTAGAAGAATTTTGTGATATTTTTTATTAAAATGGTGTATAAGGGTATATATATAAATATATTTTATGCACTGTATATGAGCTGGCGATTTCTAAGTCTGTGGTTCCGAGAGGGGGTAACCAGGCTCACTAATAAAGGTCAAGCCACTTGGCTGCCAGAATGCCCTGCTTCAGCACAGACCAGAAAGGCATTGTGATAAGCGTATCCCCGGTATAGTCAGGGGTTAATGGGAGTCGTCCCCGTCCCCCCAGTATACGGCCAGAACCATGGACCCGGTACTTGTGGTTCAGACTGTCTCCAACCAGCCATAATGTTGTGAGAGTGAAATTATGTCTAAGTCCAGCTTTGGTACATTAGAAGCAACTCTGAAACTTAACCTAAGCGTTTTTCGAAGCTACTTTTTGGCTAACTTCTTATAGGAAGGTCTAGGAGCTTTCAAAATGAACGTGCGCGTCTTTCACTCTTCCCGAGGGACTTAGAAGAATTTTGTGATATTTTTTATTAAAATGGTGTATAAGGGTATATATATAAATATATTTTATGCACTGTATATGAGCTGGCGATTTCTAAGTCTGTGGTTCCGAGAGGGGGTAACCAGGCTCACTAATAAAGGTCAAGCCACTTGGCTGCCAGAATGCCCTGCTTCAGCACAGACCAGAAAGGCATTGTGATAAGCGTATCCCCGGTATAGTCAGGGGTTAATGGGAGTCGTCCCCATCCCCCCAGTATACGGCCAGAACCATGGACCCGGTACTTGTGGTTCGGACTGTCTCCAACCAGCCATAATGTTGTGAGAGTGAAATTATGTCTAAGTCCAGCTTTGGTACATTAGAAGCAACTCTGAAACTTAACCTAAGCGTTTTTCGAAGCTACTTTTTGGCTAACTTCTTATAGGAAGGTTTAGGAGCTCTGAAAATGAACGTGCGCGTCTTTCACTCTTCCCGAGGGACTTAGAAGAATTTTGTAATATTTTTTATTAAAATGGTGTATAAGGGTATATATATAAATATATTTTATGCACTGTATATGAGCTGGCGATTTCTAAGTCTGTGGTTCCGAGAGGGGGTAACCAGGCTAACTAATAAAGGTCAAGCCACTTGGCTGCCAGAATGCCCTGCTTCAGCACAGACCAGAAAGGCATTGTGATAAGCGTATCCCCGGTATAGTCAGGGGTTAATGGGAGTCGTCCCCGCCCCCCCAGTATACGGCCAGAACCATGGACCCGGTACTTGTGGTTCGGACTGTCTCCAACCAGCCATAATGTTGTGAGAGTGAAATTATGTCTAAGTCCAGCTTTGGTACATTAGAAGCAACTCTGAAACTTAACCTAAGCGTTTTTCGAAGCTGCTTTTTGGCTAACTTCTTATAGGAAGGTGTAGGAGCTCTGAAAATGAACGTGCGCGTCTTTCACTCTTCCAGAGGGACTTAGAAGAATTTTGTGATATTTTTTATTAAAATGGTGTATAAGGGTATATATATAAATATATTTTATGCACTGTATATGAGCTGGCGATTTCTAAGTCTGTGGTTCCGAGAGGGGGTAACCAGGCTCACTAATAAAGGTCAAGCCACTTGGCTGCCAGAATGCCCTGCTTCAGCACAGACCAGAAAGGCATTGTGATAAGCGTATCCCCGGTATAGTTAGGGGTTAATGGGAGTCGTCCCCGTCCCCCCAGTATACGGCCAGAACCATGGACCCGGTACTTGTGGTTCAGACTGTCTCCAACCAGCCATAATGTTGTGAGAGTGAAATTATGTCTAAGTCCAGCTTTGGTACATTAGAAGCAACTCTGAAACTTAACCTAAGCGTTTTTCGAAGCTACTTTTTGGCTAACTTCTTATAGGAAGGTCTAGGAGCTCTGAAAATGAACGTGCGCGTCTTTCACTCTTCCCGAGGGACTTAGAAGAATTTTGTGATATTTTTTATTAAAATGGTGTATAAGGTTATATATATAAATATATTTTATGCACTGTATATGAGCTGGCGATTTCTAAGTCTGTGGTTCCGAGAGGGGGTAACCAGGCTCACTAATAAAGGTCAAGCCACTTGGCTGCCAGAATGCCCTGCTTCAGCACAGACCAGAAAGGCATTGTGATAAGCGTATCCCCGGTATAGTCAGGGGTTAATGGGAGTCGTCCCCGTCCCCCCAGTATACGGCCAGAACCATGGACCCGGTACTTGTGGTTCAGACTGTCTCCAACCAGCCATAATGTTGTGAGAGTGAAATTATGTCTAAGTCCAGCTTTGGTACATTAGAAGCAACTCTGAAACTTAACCTAAGCGTTTTTCGAAGCTACTTTTTGGCTAACTTCTTATAGGAAGGTCTAGGAGCTTTCAAAATGAACGTGCGCGTCTTTCACTCTTCCCGAGGGACTTAGAAGAATTTTGTGATATTTTTTATTAAAATGGTGTTTAAGGGTATATATATAAATATATTTTATGCACTGTATATGAGCTGGCGATTTCTAAGTCTGTGGTTCCGAGAGGGGGTAACCAGGCTCACTAATAAAGGTCAAGCCACTTGGCTGCCAGAATGCCCTGCTTCAGCACAGACCAGAAAGGCATTGTGATAAGCGTATCCCCGGTATAGTCAGGGGTTAATGGGAGTCGTCCCCGTCCCCCCAGTATACGGCCAGAACCATGGACCCGGTACTTGTGGTTCGGACTGTCTCCAACCAGCCATAATGTTGTGAGAGTGAAATTATGTCTAAGTCCAGCTTTGGTACATTAGAAGCAACTCTGAAACTTAACCTAAGCGTTTTTCGAAGCTACTTTTTGGCTAACTTCTTATAGGAAGGTCTAGGAGCTCTGAAAATGAACGTGCGCGTCTTTCACTCTTCCCGAGGGACTTAGAAGAATTTTGTGATATTTTTTATTAAAATGGTGTATAAGGGTATATATATAAATATATTTTATGCACTGTATATGAGCTGGCGATTTCTAAGTCTGTGGTTCCGAGAGGGGGTAACCAGGCTCACTAATAAAGGTCAAGCCACTTGGCTGCCAGAATGCCCTGCTTCAGCACAGACCAGAAAGGCATTGTGATAAGCGTATCCCCGGTATAGTCAGGGGTTAATGGGAGTCGTCCCCGTCCCCCCAGTATACGGCCAGAACCATGGACCCGGTACTTGTGGTTCAGACTGTCTCCAACCAGCCATAATGTTGTGAGAGTGAAATTATGTCTAAGTCCAGCTTTGGTACATTAGAAGCAACTCTGAAACTTAACCTAAGCGTTTTTCGAAGCTACTTTTTGGCTAACTTCTTATAGGAAGGTCTAGGAGCTTTCAAAATGAACGTGCGCGTCTTTCACTCTTCCAGAGGGACTTAGAAGAATTTTGTGATATTTTTTATTAAAATGGTGTATAAGGGTATATTTTTAAATATATTTTATGCACTGTATATGAGCTGGCGATTTCTAAGTCTGTGGTTCCGAGAGGGGGTAACCAGGCTCACTAATAAAGTTCAAGCCACTTGGCTGCCAGAATGCCCTGCTTCAGCACAGACCAGAAAGGCATTGTGATAAGCGTATCCCCGGTATAGTCAGGGGTTAATGGGAGTCGTCCCCGTCCCCCCAGTATACGGCCAGAACCATGGACCCGGTACTTGTGGTTCGGACTGTCTCCAACCAGCCATAATGTTGTGAGAGTGAAATTATGTCTAAGTCCAGCTTTGGTACATTAGAAGCAACTCTGAAACTTAACCTAAGCGTTTTTCGAAGCTACTTTTTGGCTAACTTCTTATAGGAAGGTCTAGGAGCTCTGAAAATGAACGTGCGCGTCTTTCACTCTTCCCGAGGGACTTAGAAGAATTTTGTGATATTTTTTATTAAAATGGTGTATAAGGGTATATATATAAATATATTTTATGCACTGTATATGAGCTGGCGATTTCTAAGTCTGTGGTTCCGAGAGGGGGTAACCAGGCTCACTAATAAAGGTCAAGCCACTTGGCTGCCAGAATGCCCTGCTTCAGCACAGACCAGAAAGGCATTGTGATAAGCGTATCCCCGGTATAGTCAGGGGTTAATGGGAGTCGTCCCCGCCCCCCCAGTATACGGCCAGAACCATGGACCCGGTACTTGTGGTTCGGACTGTCTCCAACCAGCCATAATGTTGTGAGAGTGAAATTATGTCTAAGTCCAGCTTTGGTACATTAGAAGCAACTCTGAAACTTAACCTACGCGTTTTTCGAAGCTGCTTTTTGGCTAACTTCTTATAGGAAGGTCTAGGAGCTCTGAAAATGAACGTGCGCGTCTTTCACTCTTCCAGAGGGACTTAGAAGAATTTTGTGATATTTTTTATTAAAATGGTGTATAAGGGTATATATATAAATATATTTTATGCACTGTATATGAGCTGGCGATTTCTAAGTCTGTGGTTCCGAGAGGGGGTAACCAGGCTCACTAATAAAGGTCAAGCCACTTGGCTGCCAGAATGCCCTGCTTCAGCACAGACCAGAAAGGCATTGTGATAAGCGTATCCCCGGTATAGTCAGGGGTTAATGGGAGTCGTCCCCGCCCCCCCATTATACGGCCAGAACCATGGACCCGGTACTTGTGGTTCGGACTGTCTCCAACCAGCCATAATGTTGTGAGAGTGAAATTATGTCTAAGTCCAGCTTTGGTACATTAGAAGCAACTCTGAAACTTAACCTAAGCGTTTTTCGAAGCTACTTTTTGGCTAACTTCTTATAGGAAGGTCTAGGAGCTCTGAAAATGAACGTGCGCGTCTTTCACTCTTCCCGAGGGACTTAGAAGAATTTTGTGATATTTTTTATTAAAATGGTGTATAAGGGTATATATATAAATATATTTTATGCACTGTATATGAGCTGGCGATTTCTAAGTCTGTGGTTCCGAGAGGGGGTAACCAGGCTCACTAATAAAGGTCAAGCCACTTGGCTGCCAGAATGCCCTGCTTCAGCACAGACCAGAAAGGCATTGTGATAAGCGTATCCCCGGTATAGTCAGGGGTTAATGGGAGTCGTCCCCGTCCCCCCAGTATACGGCCAGAACCATGGACCCGGTACTTGTGGTTCAGACTGTCTCCAACCAGCCATAATGTTGTGAGAGTGAAATTATGTCTAAGTCCAGCTTTGGTACATTAGAAGCAACTCTGAAACTTAACCTAAGCGTTTTTCGAAGCTACTTTTTGGCTAACTTCTTATAGGAAGGTCTAGGAGCTTTCAAAATGAACGTGCGCGTCTTTCACTCTTCCAGAGGGACTTAGAAGAATTTTGTGATATTTTTTATTAAAATGGTGTATAAGGGTATATTTTTAAATATATTTTATGCACTGTATATGAGCTGGCGATTTCTAAGTCTGTGGTTCCGAGAGGGGGTAACCAGGCTCACTAATAAAGTTCAAGCCACTTGGCTGCCAGAATGCCCTGCTTCAGCACAGACCAGAAAGGCATTGTGATAAGCGTATCCCCGGTATAGTCAGGGGTTAATGGGAGTCGTCCCCGTCCCCCCAGTATACGGCCAGAACCATGGACCCGGTACTTGTGGTTCGGACTGTCTCCAACCAGCCATAATGTTGTGAGAGTGAAATTATGTCTAAGTCCAGCTTTGGTACATTAGAAGCAACTCTGAAACTTAACCTAAGCGTTTTTCGAAGCTACTTTTTGGCTAACTTCTTATAGGAAGGTCTAGGAGCTCTGAAAATGAACGTGCGCGTCTTTCACTCTTCCCGAGGGACTTAGAAGAATTTTGTGATATTTTTTATTAAAATGGTGTATAAGGGTATATATATAAATATATTTTATGCACTGTATATGAGCTGGCGATTTCTAAGTCTGTGGTTCCGAGAGGGGGTAACCAGGCTCACTAATAAAGGTCAAGCCACTTGGCTGCCAGAATGCCCTGCTTCAGCACAGACCAGAAAGGCATTGTGATAAGCGTATCCCCGGTATAGTCAGGGGTTAATGGGAGTCGTCCCCGCCCCCCCAGTATACGGCCAGAACCATGGACCCGGTACTTGTGGTTCGGACTGTCTCCAACCAGCCATAATGTTGTGAGAGTGAAATTATGTCTAAGTCCAGCTTTGGTACATTAGAAGCAACTCTGAAACTTAACCTACGCGTTTTTCGAAGCTGCTTTTTGGCTAACTTCTTATAGGAAGGTCTAGGAGCTCTGAAAATGAACGTGCGCGTCTTTCACTCTTCCAGAGGGACTTAGAAGAATTTTGTGATATTTTTTATTAAAATGGTGTATAAGGGTATATATATAAATATATTTTATGCACTGTATATGAGCTGGCGATTTCTAAGTCTGTGGTTCCGAGAGGGGTTAACCAGGCTCACTAATAAAGGTCAAGCCACTTGGCTGCCAGAATGCCCTGCTTCAGCACAGACCAGAAAGGCATTGTGATAAGCGTATCCCCGGTATAGTCAGGGGTTAATGGGAGTCGTCCCCGCCCCCCCATTATACGGCCAGAACCATGGACCCGGTACTTGTGGTTCGGACTGTCTCCAACCAGCCATAATGTTGTGAGAGTGAAATTATGTCTAAGTCCAGCTTTGGTACATTAGAAGCAACTCTGAAACTTAACCTAAGCGTTTTTCGAAGCTACTTTTTGGCTAACTTCTTATAGGAAGGTTTAGGAGCTCTGAAAATGAACGTGCGCGTCTTTCACTCTTCCCGAGGGACTTAGAAGAATTTTGTGATATTTTTTATTAAAATGGTGTATAAGGGTATATATATAAATATATTTTATGCACTGTATATGAGCTGGCGATTTCTAAGTCTGTGGTTCCGAGAGGGGGTAACCAGGCTCACTAATAAAGGTCAAGCCACTTGGCTGCCAGAATGCCCTGCTTCAGCACAGACCAGAAAGGCATTGTGATAAGCGTATCCCCGGTATAGTCAGGGGTTAATGGGAGTCGTCCCCGCCCCCCCAGTATACGGCCAGAACCATGGACCCGGTACTTGTGGTTCGGACTGTCTCCAACCAGCCATAATGTTGTGAGAGTGAAATTATGTCTAAGTCCAGCTTTGGTACATTAGAAGCAACTCTGAAACTTAACCTACGCGTTTTTCGAAGCTGCTTTTTGGCTAACTTCTTATAGGAAGGTCTAGGAGCTCTGAAAATGAACGTGCGCGTCTTTCACTCTTCCAGAGGGACTTAGAAGAATTTTGTGATATTTTTTATTAAAATGGTGTATAAGGGTATATATATAAATATATTTTATGCACTGTATATGAGCTGGCGATTTCTAAGTCTGTGGTTCCGAGAGGGGGTAACCAGGCTCACTAATAAAGGTCAAGCCACTTGGCTGCCAGAATGCCCTGCTTCAGCACAGACCAGAAAGGCATTGTGATAAGCGTATCCCCGGTATAGTCAGGGGTTAATGGGAGTCGTCCCCGCCCCCCCATTATACGGCCAGAACCATGGACCCGGTACTTGTGGTTCGGACTGTCTCCAACCAGCCATAATGTTGTGAGAGTGAAATTATGTCTAAGTCCAGCTTTGGTACATTAGAAGCAACTCTGAAACTTAACCTAAGCGTTTTTCGAAGCTACTTTTTGGCTAACTTCTTATAGGAAGGTTTAGGAGCTCTGAAAATGAACGTGCGCGTCTTTCACTCTTCCCGAGGGACTTAGAAGAATTTTGTGATATTTTTTATTAAAATGGTGTATAAGGGTATATATATAAATATATTTTATGCACTGTATATGAGCTGGCGATTTCTAAGTCTGTGGTTCCGAGAGGGGGTAACCAGGCTCACTAATAAAGGTCAAGCCACTTGGCTGCCAGAATGCCCTGCTTCAGCACAGACCAGAAAGGCATTGTGATAAGCGTATCCCCGGTTTAGTCAGGGGTTAATGGGAGTCGTCCCCGTCCCCCCAGTATACGGCCAGAACCATGGACCCGGTACTGGTGGTTCGGACTGTCTCCAACCAGCCATAATGTTGTGACAGTGAAATTATGTCTAAGTCCAGCTTTGGTACATTAGAAGCAACTCTGAAACTTAACCTAAGCGTTTTTCGAAGCTACTTTTTGGCTAACTTCTTATAGGAAGGTCTAGGAGCTCTGAAAATGAACGTGCGTGTCTTTCACTCTTCCCGAGGTACTTAGAATTATTTTGTGATATTTTTTATTAAAATGGTGTATAAGGGTATATATATAAATATATTTTATGCACTGTATATGAGCTGGCGATTTCTAAGTCTGTGGTTCCGAGAGGGGGTAACCAGGCTCACTAATAAAGGTCAAGCCACTTGGCTGCCAGAATGCCCTGCTTCAGCACAGACCAGAAAGGCATTGTGATAAGCGTATCCCCGGTATAGTCAGGGGTTAATGGGAGTCGTCCCCGTCCCCCCAGTATACGGCCAGAACCATGGACCCGGTACTTGTGGTTCGGACCCTCTCCAACCAGCCATAATGTTGTGAGAGTGAAATTATATCTAAGTCCAGCTTTGGTACATTAGAAGCAACTCTGAAACTTAACCTAAGCGTTTTTCGAAGCTACTTTTTGGCTAACTTCTTATAGGAAGGTCTAGGAGCTCTGAAAATGAACGTGCGCGTCTTTCACTCTTCCCGAGGGACTTAGAAGAATTTTGTGATTTTTTTTATTAAAATGGTGTATAAGGGTATATATAAATATATTTTATGCACTGTATATGAGCTGGCGATTTCTAAGTCTGTTGTTCCGAGAGGGGGTAACCAGGCTCACTAATAAAGGTCAAGCCACTTGGCTGCCAGAATGCCCTCCTTCAGCACAGACCAGAAAGGCATTGTGATAAGCGTATCCCCGGTATAGTCAGGGGTTAATGGGAGTCGTCCCCGTCCCCCCAGTATACGGCCAGAACCATGGACCCGGTACTTGTGGTTCGGACTGTCTCCAACCAGCCATAATGTTGTGAGAGTGAAATTATGTCTAAGTCCAGCTTTGGTACATTAGAAGCAACTCTGAAACTTAACCTAAGCGTTTTTCGAAGCAACTTTTTGGCTAACTTCTTATAGGAAGGTCTAGGAGCTCTGAAAATGAACGTGCGCGTCTTTCACTCTTCCCGAGGGACTTAGAAGAATTTTGTGATATTTTTTATTAAAATGGTGTATAAGGGTATATATATAAATATATTTTATGCACTGTATATGAGCTGGCGATTTCTAAGTCTGTGGTTCCGAGAGGGGGTAACCAGGCTCACTAATAAAAGTCAAGCCACTTGGCTGCCAGAATGCCCTCCTTCAGCACAGACCAGAAAGGCATTGTGATAAGCGTATCCCCGGTTTAGTCAGGGGTTAATGGGAGTCGTCCCCGTCCCCCCAGTATACGGCCAGAACCATGGATCCGGTACTGGTGGTTCGGACTGTCTCCAACCAGCCATAATGTTGTGACAGTGAAATTATGTCTAAGTCCAGCTTTGGTACATTAGAAGCAACTCTGAAACTTAACCTAAGCGTTTTTCGAAGCTACTTTTTGGCTAACTTCTTATAGGAAGGTCTAGGAGCTCTGAAAATGAACGTGCGTGTCTTTCACTCTTCCCGAGGTACTTAGAATTATTTTGTGATATTTTTTATTAAAATGGTGTATAAGGGTATATATATATAAATATATTTTATGCACTGTATATGAGCTGGCGATTTCTAAGTCTGTGGTTCCGAGAGGGGGTAACCAGGCTCACTAATAAAGGTCAAGCCACTTGGCTGCCAGAATGCCCTCCTTCAGCACAGACCAGAAAGGCATTGTGATAAGCGTATCCCCGGTATAGTCAGGGGTTAATGGGAGTCGTCCCCGTCCCCCCAGTATACGGCCAGAACCATGGACCCGGTACTTGTGGTTCAGACTGTCTCCAACCAGCCATAATGTTGTGAGAGTGAAATTATGTCTAAGTCCAGCTTTGGTACATTAGAAGCAACTCTGAAACTTAACCTAAGCGTTTTTCGAAGCTACTTTTTGGCTAACTTCTTATAGGAAGGTCTAGGAGCTTTCAAAATGAACGTGCGCGTCTTTCACTCTTCCCAAGGGACTTAGAAGAATTTTGTGATATTTTTTATTAAAATGGTGTATAAGGGTATATATATAAATATATTTTATGCACTGTACAGTATATGAGCTGGCGATTTCTAAGTCAGTGGTTCCGAGAGGGGGTAACCAGGCTCACTAATAAAGGTCAAGCCACTTGGCTGCCAGAATGCCCTGCTTCAGCACAGACCAGAAAGGCATTGTGATAAGAGTATCCCCGGTATAGTCAGGGGTTAATAGGAGTCGTCCCCGTCCCCCCAGTATACGGCCAGAACCATGGACCCGGTACTTGTGGTTCGGACTGTCTCCAACCAGCCATAATGTTGTGAGAGTGAAATTATGTCTAAGTCCAGCTTTGGTACATTAGAAGCAACTCTGAAACTTAACCTAAGCGTTTTTCGAAGCTACTTTTTGGCTAACTTCTTATAGGAAGGTCTAGGAGCTCTGAAAATGAACGTGCGCGTCTTTCACTCTTCCCGAGGGACTTAGAAGAATTTTGTGATATTTTTTATTAAAATGGTGTATAAGGGTATATATATAAATATATTTTATGCACTGTATATGAGCTGGCGATTTCTAAGTCTGTGGTTCCGAGAGGGGGTAACCAGGCTCACTAATAAAGGTCAAGCCACTTGGCTGCCAGAATGCCCTGCTTCAGCACAGACCAGAAAGGCATTGTGATAAGCGTATCCCCGGTATAGTCAGGGGTTAATGGGAGTCGTCCCCATCCCCCCAGTATACGGCCAGAACCATGGACCCGGTACTTGTGGTTCGGACTGTCTCCAACCAGCCATAATGTTGTGAGAGTGAAATTATGTCTAAGTCCAGCTTTGGTACATTAGAAGCAACTCTGAAACTTAACCTAAGCGTTTTTCGAAGCTACTTTTTGGCTAACTTCTTATAGGAAGGTTTAGGAGCTCTGAAAATGAACGTGCGCGTCTTTCACTCTTCCCGAGGGACTTAGAAGAATTTTGTAATATTTTTTATTAAAATGGTGTATAAGGGTATATATATAAATATATTTTATGCACTGTATATGAGCTGGCGATTTCTAAGTCTGTGGTTCCGAGAGGGGGTAACCAGGCTAACTAATAAAGGTCAAGCCACTTGGCTGCCAGAATGCCCTGCTTCAGCACAGACCAGAAAGGCATTGTGATAAGCGTATCCCCGGTATAGTCAGGGGTTAATGGGAGTCGTCCCCGCCCCCCCAGTATACGGCCAGAACCATGGACCCGGTACTTGTGGTTCGGACTGTCTCCAACCAGCCATAATGTTGTGAGAGTGAAATTATGTCTAAGTCCAGCTTTGGTACATTAGAAGCAACTCTGAAACTTAACCTAAGCGTTTTTCGAAGCTACTTTTTGGCTAACTTCTTATAGGAAGGTCTAGGAGCTCTGAAAATGAACGTGCGCGTCTTTCACTCTTCCCGAGCGGACTTAGAAGAATTTTGTGATATTTTTTATTAAAATGGTGTATAAGGGTATATATATAAATATATTTTATGCACTGTATATGAGCTGGCGATTTCTAAGTCTGTGGTTCCGAGAGGGGGTAACCAGGCTCACTAATAAAGGTCAAGCCACTTGGCTGCCAGAATGCCCTGCTTCAGCACAGATCAGAAAGGCATTGTGATAAGCGTATCCCCGGTATAGTCAGGGGTTAATGGGAGTCGTCCCCATCCCCCCAGTATACGGCCAGAACCATGGACCCGGTACTTGTGGTTCGGACTGTCTCCAACCAGCCATAATGTTGTGAGAGTGAAATTATGTCTAAGTCCAGCTTTGGTACATTAGAAGCAACTCTGAAACTTAACCTAAGCGTTTTTCGAAGCTACTTTTTGGCTAACTTCTTATAGGAAGGTTTAGGAGCTCTGAAAATGAACGTGCGCGTCTTTCACTCTTCCCGAGGGACTTAGAAGAATTTTGTGATATTTTTTATTAAAATGGTGTATAAGGGTATATATATAAATATATTTTATGCACTGTATATGAGCTGGCGATTTCTAAGTCTGTGGTTCCGAGAGGGGGTAACCAGGCTAACTAATAAAGGTCAAGCCACTTGGCTGCCAGAATGCCCTGCTTCAGCACAGACCAGAAAGGCATTGTGATAAGCGTATCCCCGGTATAGTCAGGGGTTAATGGGAGTCGTCCCCGCCCCCCCAGTATACGGCCAGAACCATGGACCCGGTACTTGTGGTTCGGACTGTCTCCAACCAGCCATAATGTTGTGAGAGTGAAATTATGTCTAAGTCCAGCTTTGGTACATTAGGAGCAACTCTGAAACTTAACCTAAGCGTTTTTCGAAGCTGCTTTTTGGCTAACTTCTTATAGGAAGGTGTAGGAGCTCTGAAAATGAACGTGCGCGTCTTTCACTCTTCCAGAGGGACTTAGAAGAATTTTGTGATATTTTTTATTAAAATGGTGTATAAGGGTATATATATAAATATATTTTATGCACTGTATATGAGCTGGCGATTTCTAAGTCTGTGGTTCCGAGAGGGGGTAACCAGGCTCACTAATAAAGGTCAAGCCACTTGGCTGCCAGAATGCCCTGCTTCAGCACAGACCAGAAAGGCATTGTGATAAGCGTATCCCCGGTATAGTTAGGGGTTAATGGGAGTCGTCCCCGTCCCCCCAGTATACGGCCAGAACCATGGACCCGGTACTTGTGGTTCAGACTGTCTCCAACCAGCCATAATGTTGTGAGAGTGAAATTATGTCTAAGTCCAGCTTTGGTACATTAGAAGCAACTCTGAAACTTAACCTAAGCGTTTTTCGAAGCTACTTTTTGGCTAACTTCTTATAGGAAGGTCTAGGAGCTTTCAAAATGAACGTGCGCGTCTTTCACTCTTCCCAAGGGACTTAGAAGAATTTTGTGATATTTTTTATTAAAATGGTGTATAAGGGTATATATATAAATATATTTTATGCACTGTATATGAGCTGGCGATTTCTAAGTCTGTGGTTCCGAGAGGGGGTAACCAGGCTCACTAATAAAGGTCAAGCCACTTGGCTGCCAGAATGCCCTGCTTCAGCACAGATCAGAAAGGCATTGTGATAAGCGTATCCCCGGTATAGTCAGGGGTTAATGGGAGTCGTCCCCATCCCCCCAGTATACGGCCAGAACCATGGACCCGGTACTTGTGGTTCGGACTGTCTCCAACCAGCCATAATGTTGTGAGAGTGAAATTATGTCTAAGTCCAGCTTTGGTACATTAGAAGCAACTCTGAAACTTAACCTAAGCGTTTTTCGAAGCTACTTTTTGGCTAACTTCTTATAGGAAGGTTTAGGAGCTCTGAAAATGAACGTGCGCGTCTTTCACTCTTCCCGAGGGACTTAGAAGAATTTTGTGATATTTTTTATTAAAATGGTGTATAAGGGTATATATATAAATATATTTTATGCACTGTATATGAGCTGGCGATTTCTAAGTCTGTGGTTCCGAGAGGGGGTAACCAGGCTAACTAATAAAGGTCAAGCCACTTGGCTGCCAGAATGCCCTGCTTCAGCACAGACCAGAAAGGCATTGTGATAAGCGTATCCCCGGTATAGTCAGGGGTTAATGGGAGTCGTCCCCGCCCCCCCAGTATACGGCCAGAACCATGGACCCGGTACTTGTGGTTCGGACTGTCTCCAACCAGCCATAATGTTGTGAGAGTGAAATTATGTCTAAGTCCAGCTTTGGTACATTAGGAGCAACTCTGAAACTTAACCTAAGCGTTTTTCGAAGCTACTTTTTGGCTAACTTCTTATAGGAAGGTGTAGGAGCTCTGAAAATGAACGTGCGCGTCTTTCACTCTTCCAGAGGGACTTAGAAGAATTTTGTGATATTTTTTATTAAAATGGTGTATAAGGGTATATATATAAATATATTTTATGCACTGTATATGAGCTGGCGATTTCTAAGTCTGTGGTTCCGAGAGGGGGTAACCAGGCTCACTAATAAAGGTCAAGCCACTTGGCTGCCAGAATGCCCTGCTTCAGCACAGACCAGAAAGGCATTGTGATAAGCGTATCCCCGGTATAGTTAGGGGTTAATGGGAGTCGTCCCCGTCCCCCCAGTATACGGCCAGAACCATGGACCCGGTACTTGTGGTTCAGACTGTCTCCAACCAGCCATAATGTTGTGAGAGTGAAATTATGTCTAAGTCCAGCTTTGGTACATTAGAAGCAACTCTGAAACTTAACCTAAGCGTTTTTCGAAGCTACTTTTTGGCTAACTTCTTATAGGAAGGTCTAGGAGCTTTCAAAATGAACGTGCGCGTCTTTCACTCTTCCCAAGGGACTTAGAAGAATTTTGTGATATTTTTTATTAAAATGGTGTATAAGGGTATATATATAAATATATTTTATGCACTGTACAGTATATGAGCTGGCGATTTCTAAGTCAGTGGTTCCGAGAGGGGGTAACCAGGCTCACTAATAAAGGTCAAGCCACTTGGCTGCCAGAATGCCCTGCTTCAGCACAGACCAGAAAGGCATTGTGATAAGAGTATCCCCGGTATAGTCAGGGGTTAATAGGAGTCGTCCCCGTCCCCCCAGTATACGGCCAGAACCATGGACCCGGTACTTGTGGTTCGGACTGTCTCCAACCAGCCATAATGTTGTGAGAGTGAAATTATGTCTAAGTCCAGCTTTGGTACATTAGAAGCAACTCTGAAACTTAACCTAAGCGTTTTTCGAAGCTACTTTTTGGCTAACTTCTTATAGGAAGGTCTAGGAGCTCTGAAAATGAACGTGCGCGTCTTTCACTCTTCCCGAGGGACTTAGAAGAATTTTGTGATATTTTTTATTAAAATGGTGTATAAGGGTATATATATAAATATATTTTATGCACTGTATATGAGCTGGCGATTTCTAAGTCTGTGGTTCCGAGAGGGGGTAACCAGGCTCACTAATAAAGGTCAAGCCACTTGGCTGCCAGAATGCCCTGCTTCAGCACAGACCAGAAAGGCATTGTGATAAGCGTATCCCCGGTATAGTCAGGGGTTAATGGGAGTCGTCCCCATCCCCCCAGTATACGGCCAGAACCATGGACCCGGTACTTGTGGTTCGGACTGTCTCCAACCAGCCATAATGTTGTGAGAGTGAAATTATGTCTAAGTCCAGCTTTGGTACATTAGAAGCAACTCTGAAACTTAACCTAAGCGTTTTTCGAAGCTACTTTTTGGCTAACTTCTTATAGGAAGGTTTAGGAGCTCTGAAAATGAACGTGCGCGTCTTTCACTCTTCCCGAGGGACTTAGAAGAATTTTGTAATATTTTTTATTAAAATGGTGTATAAGGGTATATATATAAATATATTTTATGCACTGTATATGAGCTGGCGATTTCTAAGTCTGTGGTTCCGAGAGGGGGTAACCAGGCTAACTAATAAAGGTCAAGCCACTTGGCTGCCAGAATGCCCTGCTTCAGCACAGACCAGAAAGGCATTGTGATAAGCGTATCCCCGGTATAGTCAGGGGTTAATGGGAGTCGTCCCCGCCCCCCCAGTATACGGCCAGAACCATGGACCCGGTACTTGTGGTTCGGACTGTCTCCAACCAGCCATAATGTTGTGAGAGTGAAATTATGTCTAAGTCCAGCTTTGGTACATTAGAAGCAACTCTGAAACTTAACCTAAGCGTTTTTCGAAGCTGCTTTTTGGCTAACTTCTTATAGGAAGGTGTAGGAGCTCTGAAAATGAACGTGCGCGTCTTTCACTCTTCCAGAGGGACTTAGAAGAATTTTGTGATATTTTTTATTAAAATGGTGTATAAGGGTATATATATAAATATATTTTATGCACTGTATATGAGCTGGCGATTTCTAAGTCTGTGGTTCCGAGAGGGGGTAACCAGGCTCACTAATAAAGGTCAAGCCACTTGGCTGCCAGAATGCCCTGCTTCAGCACAGACCAGAAAGGCATTGTGATAAGCGTATCCCCGGTATAGTTAGGGGTTAATGGGAGTCGTCCCCGTCCCCCCAGTATACGGCCAGAACCATGGACCCGGTACTTGTGGTTCAGACTGTCTCCAACCAGCCATAATGTTGTGAGAGTGAAATTATGTCTAAGTCCAGCTTTGGTACATTAGAAGCAACTCTGAAACTTAACCTAAGCGTTTTTCGAAGCTACTTTTTGGCTAACTTCTTATAGGAAGGTCTAGGAGCTCTGAAAATGAACGTGCGCGTCTTTCACTCTTCCCGAGGGACTTAGAAGAATTTTGTGATATTTTTTATTAAAATGGTGTATAAGGTTATATATATAAATATATTTTATGCACTGTATATGAGCTGGCGATTTCTAAGTCTGTGGTTCCGAGAGGGGGTAACCAGGCTCACTAATAAAGGTCAAGCCACTTGGCTGCCAGAATGCCCTGCTTCAGCACAGACCAGAAAGGCATTGTGATAAGCGTATCCCCGGTATAGTCAGGGGTTAATGGGAGTCGTCCCCGTCCCCCCAGTATACGGCCAGAACCATGGACCCGGTACTTGTGGTTCAGACTGTCTCCAACCAGCCATAATGTTGTGAGAGTGAAATTATGTCTAAGTCCAGCTTTGGTACATTAGAAGCAACTCTGAAACTTAACCTAAGCGTTTTTCGAAGCTACTTTTTGGCTAACTTCTTATAGGAAGGTCTAGGAGCTTTCAAAATGAACGTGCGCGTCTTTCACTCTTCCCGAGGGACTTAGAAGAATTTTGTGATATTTTTTATTAAAATGGTGTATAAGGGTATATATATAAATATATTTTATGCACTGTATATGAGCTGGCGATTTCTAAGTCTGTGGTTCCGAGAGGGGGTAACCAGGCTCACTAATAAAGGTCAAGCCACTTGGCTGCCAGAATGCCCTGCTTCAGCACAGACCAGAAAGGCATTGTGATAAGCGTATCCCCGGTATAGTCAGGGGTTAATGGGAGTCGTCCCCGTCCCCCCAGTATACGGCCAGAACCATGGACCCGGTACTTGTGGTTCGGACTGTCTCCAACCAGCCATAATGTTGTGAGAGTGAAATTATGTCTAAGTCCAGCTTTGGTACATTAGAAGCAACTCTGAAACTTAACCTAAGCGTTTTTCGAAGCTACTTTTTGGCTAACTTCTTATAGGAAGGTCTAGGAGCTCTGAAAATGAACGTGCGCGTCTTTCACTCTTCCCGAGGGACTTAGAAGAATTTTGTGATATTTTTTATTAAAATGGTGTATAAGGGTATATATATAAATATATTTTATGCACTGTATATGAGCTGGCGATTTCTAAGTCTGTGGTTCCGAGAGGGGGTAACCAGGCTCACTAATAAAGGTCAAGCCACTTGGCTGCCAGAATGCCCTGCTTCAGCACAGACCAGAAAGGCATTGTGATAAGCGTATCCCCGGTATAGTCAGGGGTTAATGGGAGTCGTCCCCGTCCCCCCAGTATACGGCCAGAACCATGGACCCGGTACTTGTGGTTCAGACTGTCTCCAACCAGCCATAATGTTGTGAGAGTGAAATTATGTCTAAGTCCAGCTTTGGTACATTAGAAGCAACTCTGAAACTTAACCTAAGCGTTTTTCGAAGCTACTTTTTGGCTAACTTCTTATAGGAAGGTCTAGGAGCTTTCAAAATGAACGTGCGCGTCTTTCACTCTTCCCGAGGGACTTAGAAGAATTTTGTGATATTTTTTATTAAAATGGTGTATAAGGGTATATATATAAATATATTTTATGCACTGTATATGAGCTGGCGATTTCTAAGTCTGTGGTTCCGAGAGGGGGTAACCAGGCTCACTAATAAAGGTCAAGCCACTTGGCTGCCAGAATGCCCTGCTTCAGCACAGACCAGAAAGGCATTGTGATAAGCGTATCCCCGGTATAGTCAGGGGTTAATGGGAGTCGTCCCCATCCCCCCAGTATACGGCCAGAACCATGGACCCGGTACTTGTGGTTCGGACTGTCTCCAACCAGCCATAATGTTGTGAGAGTGAAATTATGTCTAAGTCCAGCTTTGGTACATTAGAAGCAACTCTGAAACTTAACCTAAGCGTTTTTCGAAGCTACTTTTTGGCTAACTTCTTATAGGAAGGTTTAGGAGCTCTGAAAATGAACGTGCGCGTCTTTCACTCTTCCCGAGGGACTTAGAAGAATTTTGTAATATTTTTTATTAAAATGGTGTATAAGGGTATATATATAAATATATTTTATGCACTGTATATGAGCTGGCGATTTCTAAGTCTGTGGTTCCGAGAGGGGGTAACCAGGCTAACTAATAAAGGTCAAGCCACTTGGCTGCCAGAATGCCCTGCTTCAGCACAGACCAGAAAGGCATTGTGATAAGCGTATCCCCGGTATAGTCAGGGGTTAATGGGAGTCGTCCCCGCCCCCCCAGTATACGGCCAGAACCATGGACCCGGTACTTGTGGTTCGGACTGTCTCCAACCAGCCATAATGTTGTGAGAGTGAAATTATGTCTAAGTCCAGCTTTGGTACATTAGAAGCAACTCTGAAACTTAACCTAAGCGTTTTTCGAAGCTGCTTTTTGGCTAACTTCTTATAGGAAGGTGTAGGAGCTCTGAAAATGAACGTGCGCGTCTTTCACTCTTCCAGAGGGACTTAGAAGAATTTTGTGATATTTTTTATTAAAATGGTGTATAAGGGTATATATATAAATATATTTTATGCACTGTATATGAGCTGGCGATTTCTAAGTCTGTGGTTCCGAGAGGGGGTAACCAGGCTCACTAATAAAGGTCAAGCCACTTGGCTGCCAGAATGCCCTGCTTCAGCACAGACCAGAAAGGCATTGTGATAAGCGTATCCCCGGTATAGTTAGGGGTTAATGGGAGTCGTCCCCGTCCCCCCAGTATACGGCCAGAACCATGGACCCGGTACTTGTGGTTCAGACTGTCTCCAACCAGCCATAATGTTGTGAGAGTGAAATTATGTCTAAGTCCAGCTTTGGTACATTAGAAGCAACTCTGAAACTTAACCTAAGCGTTTTTCGAAGCTACTTTTTGGCTAACTTCTTATAGGAAGGTCTAGGAGCTCTGAAAATGAACGTGCGCGTCTTTCACTCTTCCCGAGGGACTTAGAAGAATTTTGTGATATTTTTTATTAAAATGGTGTATAAGGTTATATATATAAATATATTTTATGCACTGTATATGAGCTGGCGATTTCTAAGTCTGTGGTTCCGAGAGGGGGTAACCAGGCTCACTAATAAAGGTCAAGCCACTTGGCTGCCAGAATGCCCTGCTTCAGCACAGACCAGAAAGGCATTGTGATAAGCGTATCCCCGGTATAGTCAGGGGTTAATGGGAGTCGTCCCCGTCCCCCCAGTATACGGCCAGAACCATGGACCCGGTACTTGTGGTTCAGACTGTCTCCAACCAGCCATAATGTTGTGAGAGTGAAATTATGTCTAAGTCCAGCTTTGGTACATTAGAAGCAACTCTGAAACTTAACCTAAGCGTTTTTCGAAGCTACTTTTTGGCTAACTTCTTATAGGAAGGTCTAGGAGCTTTCAAAATGAACGTGCGCGTCTTTCACTCTTCCCGAGGGACTTAGAAGAATTTTGTGATATTTTTTATTAAAATGGTGTATAAGGGTATATATATAAATATATTTTATGCACTGTATATGAGCTGGCGATTTCTAAGTCTGTGGTTCCGAGAGGGGGTAACCAGGCTCACTAATAAAGGTCAAGCCACTTGGCTGCCAGAATGCCCTGCTTCAGCACAGACCAGAAAGGCATTGTGATAAGCGTATCCCCGGTATAGTCAGGGGTTAATGGGAGTCGTCCCCGTCCCCCCAGTATACGGCCAGAACCATGGACCCGGTACTTGTGGTTCGGACTGTCTCCAACCAGCCATAATGTTGTGAGAGTGAAATTATGTCTAAGTCCAGCTTTGGTACATTAGAAGCAACTCTGAAACTTAACCTAAGCGTTTTTCGAAGCTACTTTTTGGCTAACTTCTTATAGGAAGGTCTAGGAGCTCTGAAAATGAACGTGCGCGTCTTTCACTCTTCCCGAGGGACTTAGAAGAATTTTGTGATATTTTTTATTAAAATGGTGTATAAGGGTATATATATAAATATATTTTATGCACTGTATATGAGCTGGCGATTTCTAAGTCTGTGGTTCCGAGAGGGGGTAACCAGGCTCACTAATAAAGGTCAAGCCACTTGGCTGCCAGAATGCCCTGCTTCAGCACAGACCAGAAAGGCATTGTGATAAGCGTATCCCCGGTATAGTCAGGGGTTAATGGGAGTCGTCCCCGTCCCCCCAGTATACGGCCAGAACCATGGACCCGGTACTTGTGGTTCAGACTGTCTCCAACCAGCCATAATGTTGTGAGAGTGAAATTATGTCTAAGTCCAGCTTTGGTACATTAGAAGCAACTCTGAAACTTAACCTAAGCGTTTTTCGAAGCTACTTTTTGGCTAACTTCTTATAGGAAGGTCTAGGAGCTTTCAAAATGAACGTGCGCGTCTTTCACTCTTCCAGAGGGACTTAGAAGAATTTTGTGATATTTTTTATTAAAATGGTGTATAAGGGTATATTTTTAAATATATTTTATGCACTGTATATGAGCTGGCGATTTCTAAGTCTGTGGTTCCGAGAGGGGGTAACCAGGCTCACTAATAAAGTTCAAGCCACTTGGCTGCCAGAATGCCCTGCTTCAGCACAGACCAGAAAGGCATTGTGATAAGCGTATCCCCGGTATAGTCAGGGGTTAATGGGAGTCGTCCCCGTCCCCCCAGTATACGGCCAGAACCATGGACCCGGTACTTGTGGTTCGGACTGTCTCCAACCAGCCATAATGTTGTGAGAGTGAAATTATGTCTAAGTCCAGCTTTGGTACATTAGAAGCAACTCTGAAACTTAACCTAAGCGTTTTTCGAAGCTACTTTTTGGCTAACTTCTTATAGGAAGGTCTAGGAGCTCTGAAAATGAACGTGCGCGTCTTTCACTCTTCCCGAGGGACTTAGAAGAATTTTGTGATATTTTTTATTAAAATGGTGTATAAGGGTATATATATAAATATATTTTATGCACTGTATATGAGCTGGCGATTTCTAAGTCTGTGGTTCCGAGAGGGGGTAACCAGGCTCACTAATAAAGGTCAAGCCACTTGGCTGCCAGAATGCCCTGCTTCAGCACAGACCAGAAAGGCATTGTGATAAGCGTATCCCCGGTATAGTCAGGGGTTAATGGGAGTCGTCCCCGCCCCCCCAGTATACGGCCAGAACCATGGACCCGGTACTTGTGGTTCGGACTGTCTCCAACCAGCCATAATGTTGTGAGAGTGAAATTATGTCTAAGTCCAGCTTTGGTACATTAGAAGCAACTCTGAAACTTAACCTACGCGTTTTTCGAAGCTGCTTTTTGGCTAACTTCTTATAGGAAGGTCTAGGAGCTCTGAAAATGAACGTGCGCGTCTTTCACTCTTCCAGAGGGACTTAGAAGAATTTTGTGATATTTTTTATTAAAATGGTGTATAAGGGTATATATATAAATATATTTTATGCACTGTATATGAGCTGGCGATTTCTAAGTCTGTGGTTCCGAGAGGGGGTAACCAGGCTCACTAATAAAGGTCAAGCCACTTGGCTGCCAGAATGCCCTGCTTCAGCACAGACCAGAAAGGCATTGTGATAAGCGTATCCCCGGTATAGTCAGGGGTTAATGGGAGTCGTCCCCGCCCCCCCATTATACGGCCAGAACCATGGACCCGGTACTTGTGGTTCGGACTGTCTCCAACCAGCCATAATGTTGTGAGAGTGAAATTATGTCTAAGTCCAGCTTTGGTACATTAGAAGCAACTCTGAAACTTAACCTAAGCGTTTTTCGAAGCTACTTTTTGGCTAACTTCTTATAGGAAGGTCTAGGAGCTCTGAAAATGAACGTGCGCGTCTTTCACTCTTCCCGAGGGACTTAGAAGAATTTTGTGATATTTTTTATTAAAATGGTGTATAAGGGTATATATATAAATATATTTTATGCACTGTATATGAGCTGGCGATTTCTAAGTCTGTGGTTCCGAGAGGGGGTAACCAGGCTCACTAATAAAGGTCAAGCCACTTGGCTGCCAGAATGCCCTGCTTCAGCACAGACCAGAAAGGCATTGTGATAAGCGTATCCCCGGTATAGTCAGGGGTTAATGGGAGTCGTCCCCGTCCCCCCAGTATACGGCCAGAACCATGGACCCGGTACTTGTGGTTCAGACTGTCTCCAACCAGCCATAATGTTGTGAGAGTGAAATTATGTCTAAGTCCAGCTTTGGTACATTAGAAGCAACTCTGAAACTTAACCTAAGCGTTTTTCGAAGCTACTTTTTGGCTAACTTCTTATAGGAAGGTCTAGGAGCTTTCAAAATGAACGTGCGCGTCTTTCACTCTTCCAGAGGGACTTAGAAGAATTTTGTGATATTTTTTATTAAAATGGTGTATAAGGGTATATTTTTAAATATATTTTATGCACTGTATATGAGCTGGCGATTTCTAAGTCTGTGGTTCCGAGAGGGGGTAACCAGGCTCACTAATAAAGTTCAAGCCACTTGGCTGCCAGAATGCCCTGCTTCAGCACAGACCAGAAAGGCATTGTGATAAGCGTATCCCCGGTATAGTCAGGGGTTAATGGGAGTCGTCCCCGTCCCCCCAGTATACGGCCAGAACCATGGACCCGGTACTTGTGGTTCGGACTGTCTCCAACCAGCCATAATGTTGTGAGAGTGAAATTATGTCTAAGTCCAGCTTTGGTACATTAGAAGCAACTCTGAAACTTAACCTAAGCGTTTTTCGAAGCTACTTTTTGGCTAACTTCTTATAGGAAGGTCTAGGAGCTCTGAAAATGAACGTGCGCGTCTTTCACTCTTCCCGAGGGACTTAGAAGAATTTTGTGATATTTTTTATTAAAATGGTGTATAAGGGTATATATATAAATATATTTTATGCACTGTATATGAGCTGGCGATTTCTAAGTCTGTGGTTCCGAGAGGGGGTAACCAGGCTCACTAATAAAGGTCAAGCCACTTGGCTGCCAGAATGCCCTGCTTCAGCACAGACCAGAAAGGCATTGTGATAAGCGTATCCCCGGTATAGTCAGGGGTTAATGGGAGTCGTCCCCGCCCCCCCAGTATACGGCCAGAACCATGGACCCGGTACTTGTGGTTCGGACTGTCTCCAACCAGCCATAATGTTGTGAGAGTGAAATTATGTCTAAGTCCAGCTTTGGTACATTAGAAGCAACTCTGAAACTTAACCTACGCGTTTTTCGAAGCTGCTTTTTGGCTAACTTCTTATAGGAAGGTCTAGGAGCTCTGAAAATGAACGTGCGCGTCTTTCACTCTTCCAGAGGGACTTAGAAGAATTTTGTGATATTTTTTATTAAAATGGTGTATAAGGGTATATATATAAATATATTTTATGCACTGTATATGAGCTGGCGATTTCTAAGTCTGTGGTTCCGAGAGGGGGTAACCAGGCTCACTAATAAAGGTCAAGCCACTTGGCTGCCAGAATGCCCTGCTTCAGCACAGACCAGAAAGGCATTGTGATAAGCGTATCCCCGGTATAGTCAGGGGTTAATGGGAGTCGTCCCCGCCCCCCCATTATACGGCCAGAACCATGGACCCGGTACTTGTGGTTCGGACTGTCTCCAACCAGCCATAATGTTGTGAGAGTGAAATTATGTCTAAGTCCAGCTTTGGTACATTAGAAGCAACTCTGAAACTTAACCTAAGCGTTTTTCGAAGCTACTTTTTGGCTAACTTCTTATAGGAAGGTTTAGGAGCTCTGAAAATGAACGTGCGCGTCTTTCACTCTTCCCGAGGGACTTAGAAGAATTTTGTGATATTTTTTATTAAAATGGTGTATAAGGGTATATATATAAATATATTTTATGCACTGTATATGAGCTGGCGATTTCTAAGTCTGTGGTTCCGAGAGGGGGTAACCAGGCTCACTAATAAAGGTCAAGCCACTTGGCTGCCAGAATGCCCTGCTTCAGCACAGACCAGAAAGGCATTGTGATAAGCGTATCCCCGGTATAGTCAGGGGTTAATGGGAGTCGTCCCCGCCCCCCCAGTATACGGCCAGAACCATGGACCCGGTACTTGTGGTTCGGACTGTCTCCAACCAGCCATAATGTTGTGAGAGTGAAATTATGTCTAAGTCCAGCTTTGGTACATTAGAAGCAACTCTGAAACTTAACCTACGCGTTTTTCGAAGCTGCTTTTTGGCTAACTTCTTATAGGAAGGTCTAGGAGCTCTGAAAATGAACGTGCGCGTCTTTCACTCTTCCAGAGGGACTTAGAAGAATTTTGTGATATTTTTTATTAAAATGGTGTATAAGGGTATATATATAAATATATTTTATGCACTGTATATGAGCTGGCGATTTCTAAGTCTGTGGTTCCGAGAGGGGGTAACCAGGCTCACTAATAAAGGTCAAGCCACTTGGCTGCCAGAATGCCCTGCTTCAGCACAGACCAGAAAGGCATTGTGATAAGCGTATCCCCGGTATAGTCAGGGGTTAATGGGAGTCGTCCCCGCCCCCCCATTATACGGCCAGAACCATGGACCCGGTACTTGTGGTTCGGACTGTCTCCAACCAGCCATAATGTTGTGAGAGTGAAATTATGTCTAAGTCCAGCTTTGGTACATTAGAAGCAACTCTGAAACTTAACCTAAGCGTTTTTCGAAGCTACTTTTTGGCTAACTTCTTATAGGAAGGTTTAGGAGCTCTGAAAATGAACGTGCGCGTCTTTCACTCTTCCCGAGGGACTTAGAAGAATTTTGTGATATTTTTTATTAAAATGGTGTATAAGGGTATATATATAAATATATTTTATGCACTGTATATGAGCTGGCGATTTCTAAGTCTGTGGTTCCGAGAGGGGGTAACCAGGCTCACTAATAAAGGTCAAGCCACTTGGCTGCCAGAATGCCCTGCTTCAGCACAGACCAGAAAGGCATTGTGATAAGCGTATCCCCGGTATAGTCAGGGGTTAATGGGAGTCGTCCCCGTCCCCCCAGTATACGGCCAGAACCATGGACCCGGTACTTGTGGTTCGGACTGTCTCCAACCAGCCATAATGTTGTGAGAGTGAAATTATGTCTAAGTCCAGCTTTGGTACATTAGAAGCAACTCTGAAACTTAACCTAAGCGTTTTTCGAAGCTGCTTTTTGGCTAACTTCTTATAGGAAGGTCTAGGAGCTCTGAAAATGAACGTGCGCGTCTTTCACTCTTCCAGAGGGACTTAGAAGAATTTTGTGATATTTTTTATTAAAATGGTGTATAAGGGGATATATATAAATATATTTTATGCACTGTATATGAGCTGGCGATTTCTAAGTCTGTGGTTCCGAGAGGGGGTAACCAGGCTCACTAATAAAGGTCAAGCCACTTGGCTGCCAGAATGCCCTGCTTCAGCACAGACCAGAAAGGCATTGTGATAAGCGTATCCCCGGTATAGTTAGGGGTTAATGGGAGTCGTCCCCGTCCCCCCAGTATACGGCCAGAACCATGGACCCGGTACTTGTGGTTCGGACTGTCTCCAACCAGCCATAATGTTGTGAGAGTGAAATTATGTCTAAGTCCAGCTTTGGTACATTAGAAGCAACTCTGAAACTTAACCTAAGCGTTTTTCGAAGCTACTTTTTGGCTAACTTCTTATAGGAAGGTCTAGGAGCTCTGAAAATGAACGTGCGCGTCTTTCACTCTTCCCGAGGGACTTAGAAGAATTTTGTGATATTTTTTATTAAAATGGTGTATAAGGGTATATATATAAATATATTTTATGCACTGTATATGAGCTGGCGATTTCTAAGTCTGTGATTCCGAGAGGGGGTAACCAGGCTCACTAATAAAGGTCAAGCCACTTGGCTGCCAGAATGCCCTGCTTCAGCACAGACCAGAAAGGCATTGTGATAAGCGTATCCCCGGTATAGTCAGGGGTTAATGGGAGTCGTCCCCGTCCCCCCAGTATACGGCCAGAACCATGGACCCGGTACTTGTGGTTCGGACTGTCTCCAACCAGCCATAATGTTGTGAGAGTGAAATTATGTCTAAGTCCAGCTTTGGTACATTAGAAGCAACTCTGAAACTTAACCTAAGCGTTTTTCGAAGCTGCTTTTTGGCTAACTTCTTATAGGAAGGTCTAGGAGCTCTGAAAATGAACATGCGCGTCTTTCACTCTTCCCGAGGGACTTAGAAGAATTTTGTGATATTTTTTATTAAAATGGTGTATAAGGGTATATATATAAATATATTTTATGCACTGTATATGAGCTGGCGATTTCTAAGTCTGTGGTTCCGAGAGGGGGTAACCAGGCTCACTAATAAAGGTCAAGCCACTTGGCTGCCAGAATGCCCTGCTTCAGCACAGACCAGAAAGGCATTGTGATAAGCGTATCCCCGGTATAGTCAGGGGTTAATGGGAGTCGTCCCCATCCTCCCAGTATACGGCCAGAACCATGGACCCGGTACTTGTGGTTCGGACTGTCTCCAACCAGCCATAATGTTGTGAGAGTGAAATTATGTCTAAGTCCAGCTTTGGTACATTAGAAGCAACTCTGAAACTTAACCTAAGCGTTTTTCGAAGTTACTTTTTGGCTAACTTCTTATAGGAAGGTTTAGGAGCTCTGAAAATGAACGTGCGCGTCTTTCACTCTTCCCGAGGGACTTAGAAGAATTTTGTGATATTTTTTATTAAAATGGTGTATAAGGGTATATATATAAATATATTTTATGCACTGTATATGAGCTGGCGATTTCTAAGTCTGTGGTTCCGAGAGGGGGTAACCAGGCTAACTAATAAAGGTCAAGCCACTTGGCTGCCAGAATGCCCTGCTTCAGCACAGACCAGAAAGGCATTGTGATAAGCGTATCCCCGGTATAGTCAGGGGTTAATGGGAGTCGTCCCCGCCCCCCCAGTATACGGCCAGAACCATGGACCCGGTACTTGTGGTTCGGACTGTCTCCAACCAGCCATAATGTTGTGAGAGTGAAATTATGTCTAAGTCCAGCTTTGGTACATTAGAAGCAACTCTGAAACTTAACCTAAGCGTTTTTCGAAGCTGCTTTTTGGCTAACTTCTTATAGGAAGGTCTAGGAGCTCTGAAAATGAACATGCGCGTCTTTCACTCTTCCCGAGGGACTTAGAAGAATTTTGTGATATTTTTTATTAAAATGGTGTATAAGGGTATATATATAAATATATTTTATGCACTGTATATGAGCTGGCGATTTCTAAGTCTGTGGTTCCGAGAGGGGGTAACCAGGCTCACTAATAAAGGTCAAGCCACTTGGCTGCCAGAATGCCCTGCTTCAGCACAGACCAGAAAGGCATTGTGATAAGCGTATCCCCGGTATAGTCAGGGGTTAATGGGAGTCGTCCCCATCCTCCCAGTATACGGCCAGAACCATGGACCCGGTACTTGTGGTTCGGACTGTCTCCAACCAGCCATAATGTTGTGAGAGTGAAATTATGTCTAAGTCCAGCTTTGGTACATTAGAAGCAACTCTGAAACTTAACCTAAGCGTTTTTCGAAGCTACTTTTTGGCTAACTTCTTATAGGAAGGTTTAGGAGCTCTGAAAATGAACGTGCGCGTCTTTCACTCTTCCCGAGGGACTTAGAAGAATTTTGTGATATTTTTTATTAAAATGGTGTATAAGGGTATATATATAAATATATTTTATGCACTGTATATGAGCTGGCGATTTCTAAGTCTGTGGTTCCGAGAGGGGGTAACCAGGCTAACTAATAAAGGTCAAGCCACTTGGCTGCCAGAATGCCCTGCTTCAGCACAGACCAGAAAGGCATTGTGATAAGCGTATCCCCGGTATAGTCAGGGGTTAATGGGAGTCGTCCCCGCCCCCCCAGTATACGGCCAGAACCATGGACCCGGTACTTGTGGTTCGGACTGTCTCCAACCAGCCATAATGTTGTGAGAGTGAAATTATGTCTAAGTCCAGCTTTGGTACATTAGAAGCAACTCTGAAACTTAACCTAAGCGTTTTTCGAAGCTGCTTTTTGGCTAACTTCTTATAGGAAGGTCTAGGAGCTCTGAAAATGAACGTGCGCGTCTTTCACTCTTCCAGAGGGACTTAGAAGAATTTTGTGATATTTTTTATTAAAATGGTGTATAAGGGTATATATATAAATATATTTTATGCACTGTATATGAGCTGGCGATTTCTAAGTCTGTGGTTCCGAGAGGGGGTAACCAGGCTAACTAATAAAGGTCAAGCCACTTGGCTGCCAGAATGCCCTGCTTCAGCACAGACCAGAAAGGCATTGTGATAAGCGTATCCCCGGTATAGTCAGGGGTTAATGGGAGTCGTCCCCGCCCCCCCAGTATACGGCCAGAACCATGGACCCGGTACTTGTGGTTCGGACTGTCTCCAACCAGCCATAATGTTGTGAGAGTGAAATTATGTCTAAGTCCAGCTTTGGTACATTAGAAGCAACTCTGAAACTTAACCTAAGCGTTTTTCGAAGCTGCTTTTTGGCTAACTTCTTATAGGAAGGTCTAGGAGCTCTGAAAATGAACGTGCGCGTCTTTCACTCTTCCAGAGGGACTTAGAAGAATTTTGTGATATTTTTTATTAAAATGGTGTATAAGGGTATATATATAAATATATTTTATGCACTGTATATGAGCTGGCGATTTCTAAGTCTGTGGTTCCGAGAGGGGGTAACCAGGCTCACTAATAAAGGTCAAGCCACTTGGCTGCCAGAATGCCCTGCTTCAGCACAGACCAGAAAGGCATTGTGATAAGCGTATCCCCGGTATAGTCAGGGGTTAATGGGAGTCGTCCCCATCCTCCCAGTATACGGCCAGAACCATGGACCCGGTACTTGTGGTTCGGACTGTCTCCAACCAGCCATAATGTTGTGAGAGTGAAATTATGTCTAAGTCCAGCTTTGGTACATTAGAAGCAACTCTGAAACTTAACCTAAGCGTTTTTCGAAGCTACTTTTTGGCTAACTTCTTATAGGAAGGTCTAGGAGCTCTGAAAATGAACATGCGCGTCTTTCACTCTTCCCGAGGGACTTAGAAGAATTTTGTGATATTTTTTATTAAAATGGTGTATAAGGGTATATATATAAATATATTTTATGCACTGTATATGAGCTGGCGATTTCTAAGTCTGTGGTTCCGAGAGGGGGTAACCAGGCTCACTAATAAAGGTCAAGCCACTTGGCTGCCAGAATGCCCTGCTTCAGCACAGACCAGAAAGGCATTGTGATAAGCGTATCCCCGGTATAGTCAGGGGTTAATGGGAGTCGTCCCCATCCTCCCAGTATACGGCCAGAACCATGGACCCGGTACTTGTGGTTCGGACTGTCTCCAACCAGCCATAATGTTGTGAGAGTGAAATTATGTCTAAGTCCAGCTTTGGTACATTAGAAGCAACTCTGAAACTTAACCTAAGCGTTTTTCGAAGCTACTTTTTGGCTAACTTCTTATAGGAAGGTTTAGGAGCTCTGAAAATGAACGTGCGCGTCTTTCACTCTTCCCGAGGGACTTAGAAGAATTTTGTGATATTTTTTATTAAAATGGTGTATAAGGGTATATATATAAATATATTTTATGCACTGTATATGAGCTGGCGATTTCTAAGTCTGTGGTTCCGAGAGGGGGTAACCAGGCTAACTAATAAAGGTCAAGCCACTTGGCTGCCAGAATGCCCTGCTTCAGCACAGACCAGAAAGGCATTGTGATAAGCGTATCCCCGGTATAGTCAGGGGTTAATGGGAGTCGTCCCCGCCCCCCCAGTATACGGCCAGAACCATGGACCCGGTACTTGTGGTTCGGACTGTCTCCAACCAGCCATAATGTTGTGAGAGTGAAATTATGTCTAAGTCCAGCTTTGGTACATTAGAAGCAACTCTGAAACTTAACCTAAGCGTTTTTCGAAGCTGCTTTTTGGCTAACTTCTTATAGGAAGGTCTAGGAGCTCTGAAAATGAACGTGCGCGTCTTTCACTCTTCCAGAGGGACTTAGAAGAATTTTGTGATATTTTTTATTAAAATGGTGTATAAGGGTATATATATAAATATATTTTATGCACTGTATATGAGCTGGCGATTTCTAAGTCTGTGGTTCCGAGAGGGGGTAACCAGGCTAACTAATAAAGGTCAAGCCACTTGGCTGCCAGAATGCCCTGCTTCAGCACAGACCAGAAAGGCATTGTGATAAGCGTATCCCCGGTATAGTCAGGGGTTAATGGGAGTCGTCCCCGCCCCCCCAGTATACGGCCAGAACCATGGACCCGGTACTTGTGGTTCGGACTGTCTCCAACCAGCCATAATGTTGTGAGAGTGAAATTATGTCTAAGTCCAGCTTTGGTACATTAGAAGCAACTCTGAAACTTAACCTAAGCGTTTTTCGAAGCTGCTTTTTGGCTAACTTCTTATAGGAAGGTCTAGGAGCTCTGAAAATGAACGTGCGCGTCTTTCACTCTTCCAGAGGGACTTAGAAGAATTTTGTGATATTTTTTATTAAAATGGTGTATAAGGGTATATATATAAATATATTTTATGCACTGTATATGAGCTGGCGATTTCTAAGTCTGTGGTTCCGAGAGGGGGTAACCAGGCTCACTAATAAAGGTCAAGCCACTTGGCTGCCAGAATGCCCTGCTTCAGCACAGACCAGAAAGGCATTGTGATAAGCGTATCCCCGGTATAGTCAGGGGTTAATGGGAGTCGTCCCCGCCCCCCCATTATACGGCCAGAACCATGGACCCGGTACTTGTGGTTCGGACTGTCTCCAACCAGCCATAATGTTGTGAGAGTGAAATTATGTCTAAGTCCAGCTTTGGTACATTAGAAGCAACTCTGAAACTTAACCTAAGCGTTTTTCGAAGCTACTTTTTGGCTAACTTCTTATAGGAAGGTCTAGGAGCTCTGAAAATGAACGTGCGCGTCTTTCACTCTTCCAGAGGGACTTAGAAGAATTTTGTGATATTTTTTTTTAAAATGGTGTATAAGGGTATATATATAAATATATTTTATGCACTGTATATGAGCTGGCGATTTCTAAGTCTGTGGTTCCGAGAGGGGGTAACCAGGCTCACTAATAAAGGTCAAGCCACTTGGCTGCCAGAATGCCCTGCTTAAGCACAGACCAGAAAGGCATTGTGATAAGCGTATCCCCGGTATAGTCAGGGGTTAATGGGAGTCGTCCCCGCCCCCACAGTATACGGCCAGAACCATGGACCCGGTACTTGTGGTTCGGACTGTCTCCAACCAGCCATAATGTTGTGAGAGTGAAATTATGTCTAAGTCCAGCTTTGGTACATTAGAAGCAACTCTGAAACTTAACCTAAGCGTTTTTCGAAGCTGCTTTTTGGCTAACTTCTTATAGGAAGGTCTAGGAGCTCTGAAAATGAACGTGCGCGTCTTTCACTCTTCCAGAGGGACTTAGAAGAATTTTGTGATATTTTTTATTAAAATGGTGTATAAGGGTATATATATAAATATATTTTATGCACTGTATATGAGCTGGCGATTTCTAAGTCTGTGGTTCCGAGAGGGGGTAACCAGGCTCACTAATAAAGGTCAAGCCACTTGGCTGCCAGAATGCCCTGCTTCAGCACAGACCAGAAAGGCATTGTGATAAGCGTATCCCCGGTATAGTTAGGGGTTAATGGGAGTCGTCCCCGTCCCCCCAGTATACGGCCAGAACCATGGACCCGGTACTTGTGGTTCGGACTGTCTCCAACCAGCCATAATGTTGTGAGAGTGAAATTATGTCTAAGTCCAGCTTTGGTACATTAGAAGCAACTCTGAAACTTAACCTAAGCGTTTTTCGAAGCTACTTTTTGGCTAACTTCTTATAGGAAGGTCTAGGAGCTCTGAAAATGAACGTGCGCGTCTTTCACTCTTCCCGAGGGACTTAGAAGAATTTTGTGATATTTTTTATTAAAATGGTGTATAAGGGTATATATATAAATATATTTTATGCACTGTATATGAGCTGGCGATTTCTAAGTCTGTGATTCCGAGAGGGGGTAACCAGGCTCACTAATAAAGGTCAAGCCACTTGGCTGCCAGAATGCCCTGCTTCAGCACAGACCAGAAAGGCATTGTGATAAGCGTATCCCCGGTATAGTCAGGGGTTAATGGGAGTCGTCCCCGTCCCCCCAGTATACGGCCAGAACCATGGACCCGGTACTTGTGGTTCGGACTGTCTCCAACCAGCCATAATGTTGTGAGAGTGAAATTATGTCTAAGTCCAGCTTTGGTACATTAGAAGCAACTCTGAAACTTAACCTAAGCGTTTTTCGAAGCTGCTTTTTGGCTAACTTCTTATAGGAAGGTCTAGGAGCTCTGAAAATGAACATGCGCGTCTTTCACTCTTCCCGAGGGACTTAGAAGAATTTTGTGATATTTTTTATTAAAATGGTGTATAAGGGTATATATATAAATATATTTTATGCACTGTATATGAGCTGGCGATTTCTAAGTCTGTGGTTCCGAGAGGGGGTAACCAGGCTCACTAATAAAGGTCAAGCCACTTGGCTGCCAGAATGCCCTGCTTCAGCACAGACCAGAAAGGCATTGTGATAAGCGTATCCCCGGTATAGTCAGGGGTTAATGGGAGTCGTCCCCATCCTCCCAGTATACGGCCAGAACCATGGACCCGGTACTTGTGGTTCGGACTGTCTCCAACCAGCCATAATGTTGTGAGAGTGAAATTATGTCTAAGTCCAGCTTTGGTACATTAGAAGCAACTCTGAAACTTAACCTAAGCGTTTTTCGAAGCTACTTTTTGGCTAACTTCTTATAGGAAGGTTTAGGAGCTCTGAAAATGAACGTGCGCGTCTTTCACTCTTCCCGAGGGACTTAGAAGAATATTGTGATATTTTTTATTAAAATGGTGTATAAGGGTATATATATAAATATATTTTATGCACTGTATATGAGCTGGCGATTTCTAAGTCTGTGGTTCCGAGAGGGGGTAACCAGGCTAACTAATAAAGGTCAAGCCACTTGGCTGCCAGAATGCCCTGCTTCAGCACAGACCAGAAAGGCATTGTGATAAGCGTATCCCCGGTATAGTCAGGGGTTAATGGGAGTCGTCCCCGCCCCCCCAGTATACGGCCAGAACCATGGACCCGGTACTTGTGGTTCGGACTGTCTCCAACCAGCCATAATGTTGTGAGAGTGAAATTATGTCTAAGTCCAGCTTTGGTACATTAGAAGCAACTCTGAAACTTAACCTAAGCGTTTTTCGAAGCTGCTTTTTGGCTAACTTCTTATAGGAAGGTCTAGGAGCTCTGAAAATGAACGTGCGCGTCTTTCACTCTTTCATAGGGACTTAGAAGAATTTTGTGATATTTTTTATTAAAATGGTGTATAAGGGTATATATATAAATATATTTTATGCACTGTATATGAGCTGGCGATTTCTAAGTCTGTGGTTCCGAGAGGGGGTAACCAGGCTAACTAATAAAGGTCAAGCCACTTGGCTGCCAGAATGCCCTGCTTCAGCACAGACCAGAAAGGCATTGTGATAAGCGTATCCCCGGTATAGTCAGGGGTTAATGGGAGTCGTCCCCGCCCCCCCAGTATACGGCCAGAACCATGGACCCGGTACTTGTGGTTCGGACTGTCTCCAACCAGCCATAATGTTGTGAGAGTGAAATTATGTCTAAGTCCAGCTTTGGTACATTAGAAGCAACTCTGAAACTTAACCTAAGCGTTTTTCGAAGCTGCTTTTTGGCTAACTTCTTATAGGAAGGTCTAGGAGCTCTGAAAATGAACGTGCGCGTCTTTCACTCTTCCAGAGGGACTTAGAAGAATTTTGTGATATTTTTTATTAAAATGGTGTATAAGGGTATATATATAAATATATTTTATGCACTGTATATGAGCTGGCGATTTCTAAGTCTGTGGTTCCGAGAGGGGGTAACCAGGCTCACTAATAAAGGTCAAGCCACTTGGCTGCCAGAATGCCCTGCTTCAGCACAGACCAGAAAGGCATTGTGATAAGCGTATCCCCGGTATAGTCAGGGGTTAATGGGAGTCGTCCCCGCCCCCCCATTATACGGCCAGAACCATGGACCCGGTACTTGTGGTTCGGACTGTCTCCAACCAGCCATAATGTTGTGAGAGTGAAATTATGTCTAAGTCCAGCTTTGGTACATTAGAAGCAACTCTGAAACTTAAACTAAGCGTTTTTCGAAGCTACTTTTTGGCTAACTTCTTATAGGAAGGTTTAGGAGCTCTGAAAATGAACGTGCGCGTCTTTCACTCTTCCCGAGGGACTTAGAAGAATTTTGTGATATTTTTTATTAAAATGGTGTATAAGGGTATATATATAAATATATTTTATGCACTGTATATGAGCTGGCGATTTCTAAGTCTGTGGTTCCGAGAGGGGGTAACCAGGCTCACTAATAAAGGTCAAGCCACTTGGCTGCCAGAATGCCCTGCTTCAGCACAGACCAGAAAGGCATTGTGATAAGCGTATCCCCGGTATAGTCAGGGGTTAATGGGAGTCGTCCCCGTCCCCCCAGTATACGGCCAGAACCATGGACCCGGTACTTGTGGTTCGGACTGTCTCCAACCAGCCATAATGTTGTGAGAGTGAAATTATGTCTAAGTCCAGCTTTGGTACATTAGAAGCAACTCTGAAACTTAACCTAAGCGTTTTTCGAAGCTGCTTTTTGGCTAACTTCTTATAGGAAGGTCTAGGAGCTCTGAAAATGAACATGCGCGTCTTTCACTCTTCCAGAGGGACTTAGAAGAATTTTGTGATATTTTTTTTTAAAATGGTGTATAAGGGTATATATATAAATATATTTTATGCACTGTATATGAGCTGGCGATTTCTAAGTCTGTGGTTCCGAGAGGGGGTAACCAGGCTAACTAATAAAGGTCAAGCCACTTGGCTGCCAGAATGCCCTGCTTCAGCACAGACCAGAAAGGCATTGTGATAAGCGTATCCCCGGTATAGTCAGGGGTTAATGGGAGTCGTCCCCGCCCCCCCAGTATACGGCCAGAACCATGGACCCGGTACTTGTGGTTCGGACTGTCTCCAACCAGCCATAATGTTGTGAGAGTGAAATTATGTCTAAGTCCAGCTTTGGTACATTAGAAGCAACTCTGAAACTTAACCTAAGCGTTTTTCGAAGCTGCTTTTTGGCTAACTTCTTATAGGAAGGTCTAGGAGCTCTGAAAATGAACGTGCGCGTCTTTCACTCTTCCAGAGGGACTTAGAAGAATTTTGTGATATTTTTTATTAAAATGGTGTATAAGGGTATATATATAAATATATTTTATGCACTGTATATGAGCTGGCGATTTCTAAGTCTGTGGTTCCGAGAGGGGGTAACCAGGCTAACTAATAAAGGTCAAGCCACTTGGCTGCCAGAATGCCCTGCTTCAGCACAGACCAGAAAGGCATTGTGATAAGCGTATCCCCGGTATAGTCAGGGGTTAATGGGAGTCGTCCCCGCCCCCCCAGTATACGGCCAGAACCATGGACCCGGTACTTGTGGTTCGGACTGTCTCCAACCAGCCATAATGTTGTGAGAGTGAAATTATGTCTAAGTCCAGCTTTGGTACATTAGAAGCAACTCTGAAACTTAACCTAAGCGTTTTTCGAAGCTGCTTTTTGGCTAACTTCTTATAGGAAGGTCTAGGAGCTCTGAAAATGAACGTGCGCGTCTTTCACTCTTCCAGAGGGACTTAGAAGAATTTTGTGATATTTTTTATTAAAATGGTGTATAAGGGTATATATATAAATATATTTTATGCACTGTATATGAGCTGGCGATTTCTAAGTCTGTGGTTCCGAGAGGGGGTAACCAGGCTCACTAATAAAGGTCAAGCCACTTGGCTGCCAGAATGCCCTGCTTCAGCACAGACCAGAAAGGCATTGTGATAAGCGTATCCCCGGTATAGTCAGGGGTTAATGGGAGTCGTCCCCGCCCCCCCATTATACGGCCAGAACCATGGACCCGGTACTTGTGGTTCGGACTGTCTCCAACCAGCCATAATGTTGTGAGAGTGAAATTATGTCTAAGTCCAGCTTTGGTACATTAGAAGCAACTCTGAAACTTAACCTAAGCGTTTTTCGAAGCTACTTTTTGGCTAACTTCTTATAGGAAGGTCTAGGAGCTCTGAAAATGAACGTGCGCGTCTTTCACTCTTCCAGAGGGACTTAGAAGAATTTTGTGATATTTTTTTTTAAAATGGTGTATAAGGGTATATATATAAATATATTTTATGCACTGTATATGAGCTGGCGATTTCTAAGTCTGTGGTTCCGAGAGGGGGTAACCAGGCTCACTAATAAAGGTCAAGCCACTTGGCTGCCAGAATGCCCTGCTTAAGCACAGACCAGAAAGGCATTGTGATAAGCGTATCCCCGGTATAGTCAGGGGTTAATGGGAGTCGTCCCCGCCCCCACAGTATACGGCCAGAACCATGGACCCGGTACTTGTGGTTCGGACTGTCTCCAACCAGCCATAATGTTGTGAGAGTGAAATTATGTCTAAGTCCAGCTTTGGTACATTAGAAGCAACTCTGAAACTTAACCTAAGCGTTTTTCGAAGCTGCTTTTTGGCTAACTTCTTATAGGAAGGTCTAGGAGCTCTGAAAATGAACGTGCGCGTCTTTCACTCTTCCAGAGGGACTTAGAAGAATTTTGTGATATTTTTTATTAAAATGGTGTATAAGGGTATATATATAAATATATTTTATGCACTGTATATGAGCTGGCGATTTCTAAGTCTGTGGTTCCGAGAGGGGGTAACCAGGCTCACTAATAAAGGTCAAGCCACTTGGCTGCCAGAATGCCCTGCTTCAGCACAGACCAGAAAGGCATTGTGATAAGCGTATCCCCGGTATAGTTAGGGGTTAATGGGAGTCGTCCCCGTCCCCCCAGTATACGGCCAGAACCATGGACCCGGTACTTGTGGTTCGGACTGTCTCCAACCAGCCATAATGTTGTGAGAGTGAAATTATGTCTAAGTCCAGCTTTGGTACATTAGAAGCAACTCTGAAACTTAACCTAAGCGTTTTTCGAAGCTACTTTTTGGCTAACTTCTTATAGGAAGGTCTAGGAGCTCTGAAAATGAACGTGCGCGTCTTTCACTCTTCCCGAGGGACTTAGAAGAATTTTGTGATATTTTTTATTAAAATGGTGTATAAGGGTATATATATAAATATATTTTATGCACTGTATATGAGCTGGCGATTTCTAAGTCTGTGATTCCGAGAGGGGGTAACCAGGCTCACTAATAAAGGTCAAGCCACTTGGCTGCCAGAATGCCCTGCTTCAGCACAGACCAGAAAGGCATTGTGATAAGCGTATCCCCGGTATAGTCAGGGGTTAATGGGAGTCGTCCCCGTCCCCCCAGTATACGGCCAGAACCATGGACCCGGTACTTGTGGTTCGGACTGTCTCCAACCAGCCATAATGTTGTGAGAGTGAAATTATGTCTAAGTCCAGCTTTGGTACATTAGAAGCAACTCTGAAACTTAACCTAAGCGTTTTTCGAAGCTGCTTTTTGGCTAACTTCTTATAGGAAGGTCTAGGAGCTCTGAAAATGAACATGCGCGTCTTTCACTCTTCCCGAGGGACTTAGAAGAATTTTGTGATATTTTTTATTAAAATGGTGTATAAGGGTATATATATAAATATATTTTATGCACTGTATATGAGCTGGCGATTTCTAAGTCTGTGGTTCCGAGAGGGGGTAACCAGGCTCACTAATAAAGGTCAAGCCACTTGGCTGCCAGAATGCCCTGCTTCAGCACAGACCAGAAAGGCATTGTGATAAGCGTATCCCCGGTATAGTCAGGGGTTAATGGGAGTCGTCCCCATCCTCCCAGTATACGGCCAGAACCATGGACCCGGTACTTGTGGTTCGGACTGTCTCCAACCAGCCATAATGTTGTGAGAGTGAAATTATGTCTAAGTCCAGCTTTGGTACATTAGAAGCAACTCTGAAACTTAACCTAAGCGTTTTTCGAAGCTACTTTTTGGCTAACTTCTTATAGGAAGGTTTAGGAGCTCTGAAAATGAACGTGCGCGTCTTTCACTCTTCCCGAGGGACTTAGAAGAATTTTGTGATATTTTTTATTAAAATGGTGTATAAGGGTATATATATAAATATATTTTATGCACTGTATATGAGCTGGCGATTTCTAAGTCTGTGGTTCCGAGAGGGGGTAACCAGGCTAACTAATAAAGGTCAAGCCACTTGGCTGCCAGAATGCCCTGCTTCAGCACAGACCAGAAAGGCATTGTGATAAGCGTATCCCCGGTATAGTCAGGGGTTAATGGGAGTCGTCCCCGCCCCCCCAGTATACGGCCAGAACCATGGACCCGGTACTTGTGGTTCGGACTGTCTCCAACCAGCCATAATGTTGTGAGAGTGAAATTATGTCTAAGTCCAGCTTTGGTACATTAGAAGCAACTCTGAAACTTAACCTAAGCGTTTTTCGAAGCTGCTTTTTGGCTAACTTCTTATAGGAAGGTCTAGGAGCTCTGAAAATGAACGTGCGCGTCTTTCACTCTTTCAGAGGGACTTAGAAGAATTTTGTGATATTTTTTATTAAAATGGTGTATAAGGGTATATATATAAATATATTTTATGCACTGTATATGAGCTGGCGATTTCTAAGTCTGTGGTTCCGAGAGGGGGTAACCAGGCTAACTAATAAAGGTCAAGCCACTTGGCTGCCAGAATGCCCTGCTTCAGCACAGACCAGAAAGGCATTGTGATAAGCGTATCCCCGGTATAGTCAGGGGTTAATGGGAGTCGTCCCCGCCCCCCCAGTATACGGCCAGAACCATGGACCCGGTACTTGTGGTTCGGACTGTCTCCAACCAGCCATAATGTTGTGAGAGTGAAATTATGTCTAAGTCCAGCTTTGGTACATTAGAAGCAACTCTGAAACTTAACCTAAGCGTTTTTCGAAGCTGCTTTTTGGCTAACTTCTTATAGGAAGGTCTAGGAGCTCTGAAAATGAACGTGCGCGTCTTTCACTCTTCCAGAGGGACTTAGAAGAATTTTGTGATATTTTTTATTAAAATGGTGTATAAGGGTATATATATAAATATATTTTATGCACTGTATATGAGCTGGCGATTTCTAAGTCTGTGGTTCCGAGAGGGGGTAACCAGGCTCACTAATAAAGGTCAAGCCACTTGGCTGCCAGAATGCCCTGCTTCAGCACAGACCAGAAAGGCATTGTGATAAGCGTATCCCCGGTATAGTCAGGGGTTAATGGGAGTCGTCCCCGCCCCCCCATTATACGGCCAGAACCATGGACCCGGTACTTGTGGTTCGGACTGTCTCCAACCAGCCATAATGTTGTGAGAGTGAAATTATGTCTAAGTCCAGCTTTGGTACATTAGAAGCAACTCTGAAACTTAAACTAAGCGTTTTTCGAAGCTACTTTTTGGCTAACTTCTTATAGGAAGGTTTAGGAGCTCTGAAAATGAACGTGCGCGTCTTTCACTCTTCCCGAGGGACTTAGAAGAATTTTGTGATATTTTTTATTAAAATGGTGTATAAGGGTATATATATAAATATATTTTATGCACTGTATATGAGCTGGCGATTTCTAAGTCTGTGGTTCCGAGAGGGGGTAACCAGGCTCACTAATAAAGGTCAAGCCACTTGGCTGCCAGAATGCCCTGCTTCAGCACAGACCAGAAAGGCATTGTGATAAGCGTATCCCCGGTATAGTCAGGGGTTAATGGGAGTCGTCCCCGTCCCCCCAGTATACGGCCAGAACCATGGACCCGGTACTTGTGGTTCGGACTGTCTCCAACCAGCCATAATGTTGTGAGAGTGAAATTATGTCTAAGTCCAGCTTTGGTACATTAGAAGCAACTCTGAAACTTAACCTAAGCGTTTTTCGAAGCTGCTTTTTGGCTAACTTCTTATAGGAAGGTCTAGGAGCTCTGAAAATGAACATGCGCGTCTTTCACTCTTCCAGAGGGACTTAGAAGAATTTTGTGATATTTTTTTTTAAAATGGTGTATAAGGGTATATATATAAATATATTTTATGCACTGTATATGAGCTGGCGATTTCTAAGTCTGTGGTTCCGAGAGGGGGTAACCAGGCTCACTAATAAAGGTCAAGCCACTTGGCTGCCAGAATGCCCTGCTTAAGCACAGACCAGAAAGGCATTGTGATAAGCGTATCCCCGGTATAGTCAGGGGTTAATGGGAGTCGTCCCCGCCCCCACAGTATACGGCCAGAACCATGGACCCGGTACTTGTGGTTCGGACTGTCTCCAACCAGCCATAATGTTGTGAGAGTGAAATTATGTCTAAGTCCAGCTTTGGTACATTAGAAGCAACTCTGAAACTTAACCTAAGCGTTTTTCGAAGCTGCTTTTTGGCTAACTTCTTATAGGAAGGTCTAGGAGCTCTGAAAATGAACGTGCGCGTCTTTCACTCTTCCAGAGGGACTTAGAAGAATTTTGTGATATTTTTTATTAAAATGGTGTATAAGGGTATATATATAAATATATTTTATGCACTGTATATGAGCTGGCGATTTCTAAGTCTGTGGTTCCGAGAGGGGGTAACCAGGCTCACTAATAAAGGTCAAGCCACTTGGCTGCCAGAATGCCCTGCTTCAGCACAGACCAGAAAGGCATTGTGATAAGCGTATCCCCGGTATAGTTAGGGGTTAATGGGAGTCGTCCCCGTCCCCCCAGTATACGGCCAGAACCATGGACCCGGTACTTGTGGTTCGGACTGTCTCCAACCAGCCATAATGTTGTGAGAGTGAAATTATGTCTAAGTCCAGCTTTGGTACATTAGAAGCAACTCTGAAACTTAACCTAAGCGTTTTTCGAAGCTACTTTTTGGCTAACTTCTTATAGGAAGGTCTAGGAGCTCTGAAAATGAACGTGCGCGTCTTTCACTCTTCCCGAGGGACTTAGAAGAATTTTGTGATATTTTTTATTAAAATGGTGTATAAGGGTATATATATAAATATATTTTATGCACTGTATATGAGCTGGCGATTTCTAAGTCTGTGATTCCGAGAGGGGGTAACCAGGCTCACTAATAAAGGTCAAGCCACTTGGCTGCCAGAATGCCCTGCTTCAGCACAGACCAGAAAGGCATTGTGATAAGCGTATCCCCGGTATAGTCAGGGGTTAATGGGAGTCGTCCCCGTCCCCCCAGTATACGGCCAGAACCATGGACCCGGTACTTGTGGTTCGGACTGTCTCCAACCAGCCATAATGGGTTGAGAGTGAAATTATGTCTAAGTCCAGCTTTGGTACATTAGAAGCAACTCTGAAACTTAACCTAAGCGTTTTTCGAAGCTGCTTTTTGGCTAACTTCTTATAGGAAGGTCTAGGAGCTCTGAAAATGAACATGCGCGTCTTTCACTCTTCCAGAGGGACTTAGAAGAATTTTGTGATATTTTTTTTTAAAATGGTGTATAAGGGTATATATATAAATATATTTTATGCACTGTATATGAGCTGGCGATTTCTAAGTCTGTGGTTCCGAGAGGGGGTAACCAGGCTCACTAATAAAGGTCAAGCCACTTGGCTGCCAGAATGCCCTGCTTCAGCACAGACCAGAAAGGCATTGTGATAAGCGTATCCCCGGTATAGTCAGGGGTTAATGGGAGTCGTCCCCATCCCCCCAGTATACGGCCAGAACCATGGACCCGGTACTTGTGGTTCGGACTGTCTCCAACCAGCCATAATGTTGTGAGAGTGAAATTATGTCTAAGTCCAGCTTTGGTACATTAGAAGCAACTCTGAAACTTAACCTAAGCGTTTTTCGAAGCTACTTTTTGGCTAACTTCTTATACTGTAGGAAGGTTTAGGAGCTCTGAAAATGAACGTGCGCGTCTTTCACTCTTCCCGAGGGACTTAGAAGAATTTTGTGATATTTTTTATTAAAATGGTGTATAAGGGTATATATATAAATATATTTTATGCACTGTATATGAGCTGGCGATTTCTAAGTCTGTGGTTCCGAGAGGGGGTAACCAGGCTAACTAATAAAGGTCAAGCCACTTGGCTGCCAGAATGCCCTGCTTAAGCACAGACCAGAAAGGCATTGTGATAAGCGTATCCCCGGTATAGTCAGGGGTTAATGGGAGTCGTCCCCGCCCCCCCAGTATACGGCCAGAACCATGGACCCGGTACTTGTGGTTCGGACTGTCTCCAACCAGCCATAATGTTGTGAGAGTGAAATTATGTCTAAGTCCAGCTTTGGTACATTAGAAGCAACTCTGAAACTTAACCTAAGCGTTTTTCGAAGCTGCTTTTTGGCTAACTTCTTATAGGAAGGTCTAGGAGCTCTGAAAATGAACGTGCGCGTCTTTCACTCTTCCAGAGGGACTTAGAAGAATTTTGTGATATTTTTTATTAAAATGGTGTATAAGGGTATATATATAAATATATTTTATGCACTGTATATGAGCTGGCGATTTCTAAGTCTGTGGTTCCGAGAGGGGGTAACCAGGCTCACTAATAAAGGTCAAGCCACTTGGCTGCCAGAATGCCCTGCTTCAGCACAGACCAGAAAGGCATTGTGATAAGCGTATCCCCGGTATAGTTAGGGGTTAATGGGAGTCGTCCCCGTCCCCCCAGTATACGGCCAGAACCATGGACCCGGTACTTGTGGTTCGGACTGTCTCCAACCAGCCATAATGTTGTGAGAGTGAAATTATGTCTAAGTCCAGCTTTGGTACATTAGAAGCAACTCTGAAACTTAACCTAAGCGTTTTTCGAAGCTACTTTTTGGCTAACTTCTTATAGGAAGGTCTAGGAGCTCTGAAAATGAACGTGCGCGTCTTTCACTCTTCCCGAGGGACTTAGAAGAATTTTGTGATATTTTTTATTAAAATGGTGTATAAGGGTATATATATAAATATATTTTATGCACTGTATATGAGCTGGCGATTTCTAAGTCTGTGGTTCCGAGAGGGGGTAACCAGGCTCACTAATAAAGGTCAAGCCACTTGGCTGCCAGAATGCCCTGCTTCAGCACAGACCAGAAAGGCATTGTGATAAGCGTATCCCCGGTATAGTCAGGGGTTAATGGGAGTCGTCCCCATCCCCCCAGTATACGGCCAGAACCATGGACCCGGTACTTGTGGTTCGGACTGTCTCCAACCAGCCATAATGTTGTGAGAGTGAAATTATGTCTAAGTCCAGCTTTGGTACATTAGAAGCAACTCTGAAACTTAACCTAAGCGTTTTTCGAAGCTACTTTTTGGCTAACTTCTTATAGGAAGGTTTAGGAGCTCTGAAAATGAACGTGCGCGTCTTTCACTCTTCCCGAGGGACTTAGAAGAATTTTGTGATATTTTTTATTAAAATGGTGTATAAGGGTATATATATAAATATATTTTATGCACTGTATATGAGCTGGCGATTTCTAAGTCTGTGGTTCCGAGAGGGGGTAACCAGGCTAACTAATAAAGGTCAAGCCACTTGGCTGCCAGAATGCCCTGCTTCAGCACAGACCAGAAAGGCATTGTGATAAGCGTATCCCCGCTATAGTCAGGGGTTAATGGGAGTCGTCCCCGCCCCCCCAGTATACGGCCAGAACCATGGACCCGGTACTTGTGGTTCGGACTGTCTCCAACCAGCCATAATGTTGTGAGAGTGAAATTATGTCTAAGTCCAGCTTTGGTACATTAGAAGCAACTCTGAAACTTAACCTAAGCGTTTTTCGAAGCTGCTTTTTGGCTAACTTCTTATAGGAAGGTCTAGGAGCTCTGAAAATGAACGTGCGCGTCTTTCACTCTTCCAGAGGGACTTAGAAGAATTTTGTGATATTTTTTATTAAAATGGTGTATAAGGGTATATATATAAATATATTTTATGCACTGTATATGAGCTGGCGATTTCTAAGTCTGTGGTTCCGAGAGGGGGTAACCAGGCTCACTAATAAAGGTCAAGCCACTTGGCTGCCAGAATGCCCTGCTTCAGCACAGACCAGAAAGGCATTGTGATAAGCGTATCCCCGGTATAGTTAGGGGTTAATGGGAGTCGTCCCCGTCCCCCCAGTATACGGCCAGAACCATGGACCCGGTACTTGTGGTTCGGACTGTCTCCAACCAGCCATAATGTTGTGAGAGTGAAATTATGTCTAAGTCCAGCTTTGGTACATTAGAAGCAACTCTGAAACTTAACCTAAGCGTTTTTCGAAGCTACTTTTTGGCTAACTTCTTATAGGAAGGTTTAGGAGCTCTGAAAATGAACGTGCGCGTCTTTCACTCTTCCCGAGGGACTTAGAAGAATTTTGTGATATTTTTTATTAAAATGGTGTATAAGGGTATATATATAAATATATTTTATGCACTGTATATGAGCTGGCGATTTCTAAGTCTGTGGTTCCGAGAGGGGGTAACCAGGCTAACTAATAAAGGTCAAGCCACTTGGCTGCCAGAATGCCCTGCTTCAGCACAGACCAGAAAGGCATTGTGATAAGCGTATCCCCGGTATAGTCAGGGGTTAATGGGAGTCGTCCCCGCCCCCCCAGTATACGGCCAGAACCATGGACCCGGTACTTGTGGTTCGGACTGTCTCCAACCAGCCATAATGTTGTGAGAGTGAAATTATGTCTAAGTCCAGCTTTGGTACATTAGAAGCAACTCTGAAACTTAACCTAAGCGTTTTTCGAAGCTGCTTTTTGGCTAACTTCTTATAGGAAGGTCTAGGAGCTCTGAAAATGAACGTGCGCGTCTTTCACTCTTCCAGAGGGACTTAGAAGAATTTTGTGATATTTTTTATTAAAATGGTGTATAAGGGTATATATATAAATATATTTTATGCACTGTATATGAGCTGGCGATTTCTAAGTCTGTGGTTCCGAGAGGGGGTAACCAGGCTCACTAATAAAGGTCAAGCCACTTGGCTGCCAGAATGCCCTGCTTCAGCACAGACCAGAAAGGCATTGTGATAAGCGTATCCCCGGTATAGTTAGGGGTTAATGGGAGTCGTCCCCGTCCCCCCAGTATACGGCCAGAACCATGGACCCGGTACTTGTGGTTCGGACTGTCTCCAACCAGCCATAATGTTGTGAGAGTGAAATTATGTCTAAGTCCAGCTTTGGTACATTAGAAGCAACTCTGAAACTTAACCTAAGCGTTTTTCGAAGCTACTTTTTGGCTAACTTCTTATAGGAAGGTCTAGGAGCTCTGAAAATGAACGTGCGCGTCTTTCACTCTTCCCGAGGGACTTAGAAGAATTTTGTGATATTTTTTATTAAAATGGTGTATAAGGGTATATATATAAATATATTTTATGCACTGTATATGAGCTGGCGATTTCTAAGTCTGTGGTTCCGAGAGGGGGTAACCAGGCTAACTAATAAAGGTCAAGCCACTTGGCTGCCAGAATGCCCTGCTTCAGCACAGACCAGAAAGGCATTGTGATAAGCGTATCCCCGGTATAGTCAGGGGTTAATGGGAGTCGTCCCCGCCCCCCCATTATACGGCCAGAACCATGGACCCGGTACTTGTGGTTCGGACTGTCTCCAACCAGCCATAATGTTGTGAGAGTGAAATTATGTCTAAGTCCAGCTTTGGTACATTAGAAGCAACTCTGAAACTTAACCTAAGCGTTTTTCGAAGCTGCTTTTTGGCTAACTTCTTATAGGAAGGTCTAGGAGCTCTGAAAATGAACGTGCGCGTCTTTCACTCTTCCAGAGGGACTTAGAAGAATTTTGTGACATTTTTTATTAAAATGGTGTATAAGGGTATATATATAAATATATTTTATGCACTGTATATGAGCTGGCGATTTCTAAGTCTGTGGTTCCGAGAGGGGGTAACCAGGCTCACTAATAAAGGTCAAGCCACTTGGCTGCCAGAATGCCCTGCTTCAGCACAGACCAGAAAGTCATTGTGATAAGCGTATCCCCGGTATAGTTAGGGGTTAATGGGAGTCGTCCCCTTCCCCCCAGTATACGGCCAGAACCATGGACCCGGTACTTGTGGTTCGGACTGTCTCCAACCAGCCATAATGTTGTGAGAGTGAAATTATGTCTAAGTCCAGCTTTGGTACATTAGAAGCAACTCTGAAACTTAACCTAAGCGTTTTTCGAAGCTACTTTTTGGCTAACTTCTTATAGGAAGGTCTAGGAGCTCTGAAAATGAACGTGCGCGTCTTTCACTCTTCCCGAGGGACTTAGAAGAATTTTGTGATATTTTTTATTAAAATGGTGTATAAGGGTATATATATAAATATATTTTATGCACTGTATATGAGCTGGCGATTTCTAAGTCTGTGGTTCCGAGAGGGGGTAACCAGGCTCACTAATAAAGGTCAAGCCACTTGGCTGCCAGAATGCCCTGCTTCAGCACAGACCAGAAAGGCATTGTGATAAGCGTATCCCCGGTATAGTCAGGGGTTAATGGGAGTCGTCCCCGTCCCCCCAGTTTACGGCCAGAACCATGGACCCGGTACTTGTGGTTCGGACTGTCTCCAACCAGCCATAATGTTGTGAGAGTGAAATTATGTCTAAGTCCAGCTTTGGTACATTAGAAGCAACTCTGAAACTTAACCTAAGCGTTTTTCGAAGCTGCTTTTTGGCTAACTTCTTATAGGAAGGTCTAGGAGCTCTGAAAATGAACGTGCGCGTCTTTCACTCTTCCAGAGGGACTTAGAAGAATTTTGTGATATTTTTTATTAAAATGGTGTATAAGGGTATATATATAAATATATTTTATGCACTGTATATGAGCTGGCGATTTCTAAGTCTGTGGTTCCGAGAGGGGGTAACCAGGCTAACTAATAAAGGTCAAGCCACTTGGCTGCCAGAATGCCCTGCTTCAGCACAGACCAGAAAGGCATTGTGATAAGCGTATCCCCGGTATAGTCAGGGGTTAATGGGAGTCGTCCCCGCCCCCCCATTATACGGCCAGAACCATGGACCCGGTACTTGTGGTTCGGACTGTCTCCAACCAGCCATAATGTTGTGAGAGTGAAATTATGTCTAAGTCCAGCTTTGGTACATTAGAAGCAACTCTGAAACTTAACCTAAGCGTTTTTCGAAGCTGCTTTTTGGCTAACTTCTTATAGGAAGGTCTAGGAGCTCTGAAAATGAACGTGCGCGTCTTTCACTCTTCCAGAGGGACTTAGAAGAATTTTGTGATATTTTTTATTAAAATGGTGTATAAGGGTATATATATAAATATATTTTATGCACTGTATATGAGCTGGCGATTTCTAAGTCTGTGGTTCCGAGAGGGGGTAACCAGGCTCACTAATAAAGGTCAAGCCACTTGGCTGCCAGAATGCCCTGCTTCAGCACAGACCAGAAAGTCATTGTGATAAGCGTATCCCCGGTATAGTTAGGGGTTAATGGGAGTCGTCCCCTTCCCCCCAGTATACGGCCAGAACCATGGACCCGGTACTTGTGGTTCGGACTGTCTCCAACCAGCCATAATGTTGTGAGAGTGAAATTATGTCTAAGTCCAGCTTTGGTACATTAGAAGCAACTCTGAAACTTAACCTAAGCGTTTTTCGAAGCTACTTTTTGGCTAACTTCTTATAGGAAGGTCTAGGAGCTCTGAAAATGAACGTGCGCGTCTTTCACTCTTCCCGAGGGACTTAGAAGAATTTTGTGATATTTTTTATTAAAATGGTGTATAAGGGTATATATATAAATATATTTTATGCACTGTATATGAGCTGGCGATTTCTAAGTCTGTGGTTCCGAGAGGGGGTAACCAGGCTCACTAATAAAGGTCAAGCCACTTGGCTGCCAGAATGCCCTGCTTCAGCACAGACCAGAAAGGCATTGTGATAAGCGTATCCCCGGTATAGTCAGGGGTTAATGGGAGTCGTCCCCGTCCCCCCAGTTTACGGCCAGAACCATGGACCCGGTACTTGTGGTTCGGACTGTCTCCAACCAGCCATAATGTTGTGAGAGTGAAATTATGTCTAAGTCCAGCTTTGGTACATTAGAAGCAACTCTGAAACTTAACCTAAGCGTTTTTCGAAGCTACTTTTTGGCTAACTTCTTATAGGAAGGTCTAGGAGCTCTGAAAATGAACGTGCGCGTCTTTCACTCTTCCCGAGGGACTTAGAAGAATTTTGTGATATTTTTTATTAAAATGGTGTATAAGGGTATATATATAAATATATTTTATGCACTGTATATGAGCTGGCGATTTCTAAGTCTGTGGTTCCGAGAGGGGGTAACCAGGCTCACTAATAAAGGTCAAGCCACTTGGCTGCCAGAATGCCCTGCTTCAGCACAGACCAGAAAGGCATTGTGATAAGCGTATCCCCGGTATAGTCAGGGGTTAATGGAAGTCGTCCCCGTCCCCCCAGTATACGGCCAGAACCATGGACCCGGTACTTGTGGTTCGGACTGTCTCCAACCAGCCATAATGTTGTGAGAGTGAAATTATGTCTAAGTCCAGCTTTGGTACATTAGAAGCAACTCTGAAACTTAACCTAAGCGTTTTTCGAAGCTGCTTTTTGGCTAACTTCTTATAGGAAGGTCTAGGAGCTCTGAAAATGAACATGCGCGTCTTTCACTCTTCCAGAGGGACTTAGAAGAATTTTGTGATATTTTTTATTAAAATGGTGTATAAGGGTATATATATATAAATATATTTTATGCACTGTATATGAGCTGGCGATTTCTAAGTCTGTGGTTCCGAGAGGGGGTAACCAGGCTCACTAATAAAGGTCAAGCCACTTGGCTGCCAGAATGCCCTGCTTCAGCACAGACCAGAAAGGCATTGTGATAAGCGTATCCCCGGTATAGTCAGGGGTTAATGGGAGTCGTCCCCATCCCCCCAGTATACGGCCAGAACCATGGACCCGGTACTTGTGGTTCGGACTGTCTCCAACCAGCCATAATGTTGTGAGAGTGAAATTATGTCTAAGTCCAGCTTTGGTACATTAGAAGCAACTCTGAAACTTAACCTAAGCGTTTTTCGAAGCTACTTTTTGGCTAACTTCTTATAGGAAGGTTTAGGAGTTCTGAAAATGAACGTGCGCGTCTTTCACTCTTCCCGAGGGACTTAGAAGAATTTTGTGATATTTTTTATTAAAATGGTGTATAAGGGTATATATATAAATATATTTTATGCACTGTATATGAGCTGGCGATTTCTAAGTCTGTGGTTCCGAGAGGGGGTAACCAGGCTAACTAATAAAGGTCAAGCCACTTGGCTGCCAGAATGCCCTGCTTCAGCACAGACCAGAAAGGCATTGTGATAAGCGTATCCCCGGTATAGTCAGGGGTTAATGGGAGTCGTCCCCGCCCCCCCAGTATACGGCCAGAACCATGGACCCGGTACTTGTGGTTCGGACTGTCTCCAACCAGCCATAATGTGGTGAGAGTGAAATTATGTCTAAGTCCAGCTTTGGTACATTAGAAGCAACTCTGAAACTTAACCTAAGCGTTTTTCGAAGCTACTTTTTGGCTAACTTCTTATAGGAAGGTCTAGGAGCTCTGAAAATGAACGTGCGCGTCTTTCACTCTTCCCGAGGGACTTAGAAGAATTTTGTGATATTTTTTATTAAAATGGTGTATAAGGGTATATATATAAATATATTTTATGCACTGTATATGAGCTGGCGATTTCTAAGTCTGTGGTTCCGAGAGGGGGTAACCAGGCTCACTAATAAAGGTCAAGCCACTTGGCTGCCAGAATGCCCTGCTTCAGCACAGACCAGAAAGGCATTGTGATAAGCGTATCCCCGGTATAGTCAGGAGTTAATGGGAGTCGTCCCCGTCCCCCCAGTATACGGCCAGAACCATGGACCCGGTACTTGTGGTTCGGACTGTCTCCAACCAGCCATAATGTTGTGAGAGTGAAATTATGTCTAAGTCCAGCTTTGGTACATTAGAAGCAACTCTGAAACTTAACCTAAGCGTTTTTCGAAGCTGCTTTTTGGCTAACTTCTTATAGGAAGGTCTAGGAGCTCTGAAAATGAACATGCGCGTCTTTCACTCTTCCAGAGGGACTTAGAAGAATTTTGTGATATTTTTTATTAAAATGGTGTATAAGGGTATATATATAAATATATTTTATGCACTGTATATGAGCTGGCGATTTCTAAGTCTGTGGTTCCGAGAGGGGGTAACTAGGCTCACTAATAAAGGTCAAGCCACTTGGCTGCCAGAATGCCCTGCTTCAGCACAGACCAGAAAGGCATTGTGATAAGCGTATCCCCGGTATAGTCAGGGGTTAATGGGAGTCGTCCCCATCCCCCCAGTATACGGCCAGAACCATGGACCCGGTACTTGTGGTTCGGACTGTCTCCAACCAGCCATAATGTTGTGAGAGTGAAATTATGTCTAAGTCCAGCTTTGGTACATTAGAAGCAACTCTGAAACTTAACCTAAGCGTTTTTCGAAGCTACTTTTTGGCTAACTTCTTATAGGAAGGTTTAGGAGCTCTGAAAATGAACGTGCGCGTCTTTCACTCTTCCCGAGGGACTTAGAAGAATTTTGTGATATTTTTTATTAAAATGGTGTATAAGGGTATATATATAAATATATTTTATGCACTGTATATGAGCTGGCGATTTCTAAGTCTGTGGTTCCGAGAGGGGGTAACCAGGCTAACTAATAAAGGTCAAGCCACTTGGCTGCCAGAATGCCCTGCTTCAGCACAGACCAGAAAGGCATTGTGATAAGCGTATCCCCGGTATAGTCAGGGGTTAATGGGAGTCGTCCCCGCCCCCCAAGTATACGGCCAGAACCATGGACCCGGTACTTGTGGTTCGGACTGTCTCCAACCAGCCATAATGTTGTGAGAGTGAAATTATGTCTAAGTCCAGCTTTGGTACATTAGAAGCAACTCTGAAACTTAACCTAAGCGTTTTTCGAAGCTGCTTTTTGGCTAACTTCTTATAGGAAGGTCTAGGAGCTCTGAAAATGAACGTGCGCGTCTTTCACTCTTCCAGAGGGACTTAGAAGAATTTTGTGATATTTTTTATTAAAATGGTGTATAAGGGTATATATATAAATATATTTTATGCACTGTATATGAGCTGGCGATTTCTAAGTCTGTGGTTCCGAGAGGGGGTAACCAGGCTCACTAATAAAGGTCAAGCCACTTGGCTGCCAGAATGCCCTGCTTCAGCACAGACCAGAAAGGCATTGTGATAAGCGTATCCCCGGTATAGTCAGGGGTTAATGGGAGTCGTCCCCATCCCCCCAGTATACGGCCAGAACCATGGACCCGGTACTTGTGGTTCGGACTGTCTCCAACCAGCCATAATGTTGTGAGAGTGAAATTATGTCTAAGTCCAGCTTTGGTACATTAGAAGCAACTCTGAAACTTAACCTAAGCGTTTTTCGAAGCTACTTTTTGGCTAACTTCTTATAGGAAGGTTTAGGAGCTCTGAAAATGAACGTGCGCGTCTTTCACTCTTCCCGAGGGACTTAGAAGAATTTTGTGATATTTTTTATTAAAATGGTGTATAAGGGTATATATATAAATATATTTTATGCACTGTATATGAGCTGGCGATTTCTAAGTCTGTGGTTCCGAGAGGGGGTAACCAGGCTAACTAATAAAGGTCAAGCCACTTGGCTTCCAGAATGCCCTGCTTCAGCACAGACCAGAAAGGCATTGTGATAAGCGTATCCCCGGTATAGTCAGGGGTTAATGGGAGTCGTCCCCGCCCCCCCAGTATACGGCCAGAACCATGGACCCGGTACTTGTGGTTCGGACTGTCTCCAACCAGCCATAATGTTGTGAGAGTGAAATTATGTCTAAGTCCAGCTTTGGTACATTAGAAGCAACTCTGAAACTTAACCTAAGCGTTTTTCGAAGCTACTTTTTGGCTAACTTCTTATAGGAAGGTTTAGGAGTTCTGAAAATGAACGTGCGCGTCTTTCACTCTTCCCGAGGGACTTAGAAGAATTTTGTGATATTTTTTATTAAAATGGTGTATAAGGGTATATATATAAATATATTTTATGCACTGTATATGAGCTGGCGATTTCTAAGTCTGTGGTTCCGAGAGGGGGTAACCAGGCTAACTAATAAAGGTCAAGCCACTTGGCTGCCAGAATGCCCTGCTTCAGCACAGACCAGAAAGGCATTGTGATAAGCGTATCCCCGGTATAGTCAGGGGTTAATGGGAGTCGTCCCCGCCCCCCCAGTATACGGCCAGAACCATGGACCCGGTACTTGTGGTTCGGACTGTCTCCAACCAGCCATAATGTTGTGAGAGTGAAATTATGTCTAAGTCCAGCTTTGGTACATTAGAAGCAACTCTGAAACTTAACCTAAGCGTTTTTCGAAGCTACTTTTTGGCTAACTTCTTATAGGAAGGTCTAGGAGCTCTGAAAATGAACGTGCGCGTCTTTCACTCTTCGCGAGGGACTTAGAAGAATTTTGTGATATTTTTTATTAAAATGGTGTATAAGGGTATATATATAAATATATTTTATGCACTGTATATGAGCTGGCGATTTCTAAGTCTGTGGTTCCGAGAGGGGGTAACCAGGCTCACTAATAAAGGTCAAGCCACTTGGCTGCCAGAATGCCCTGCTTCAGCACAGACCAGAAAGGCATTGTGATAAGCGTATCCCCGGTATAGTCAGGGGTTAATGGGAGTCGTCCCCGTCCCCCCAGTATACGGCCAGAACCATGGACCCGGTACTTGTGGTTCGGACTGTCTCCAACCAGCCATAATGTTGTGAGAGTGAAATTATGTCTAAGTCCAGCTTTGGTACATTAGAAGCAACTCTGAAACTTAACCTAAGCGTTTTTCGAAGCTACTTTTTGGCTAACTTCTTATAGGAAGGTCTAGGAGCTCTGAAAATGAACGTGCGCGTCTTTCACTCTTCCCGAGGGACTTAGAAGAATTTTGTGATATTTTTTATTAAAATGGTGTATAAGGGTATATATATATAAATATATTTTATGCACTGTATATGAGCTGGCGATTTCTAAGTCTGTGGTTCCGAGAGGGGGTAACCAGGCTCACTAATAAAGGTCAAGCCACTTGGCTGCCAGAATGCCCTGCTTCAGCACAGACCAGAAAGGCATTGTGATAAGCGTATCCCCGGTATAGTCAGGGGTTAATGGGAGTCGTCCCCGTCCCCCCAGTATACGGCCAGAACCATGGACCCGGTACTTGTGGTTCGGACTGTCTCCAACCAGCCATAATGTTGTGAGAGTGAAATTATGTCTAAGTCCAGCTTTGGTACATTAGAAGCAACTCTGAAACTTAACCTAAGCGTTTTTCGAAGCTACTTTTTGGCTAACTTCTTATAGGAAGGTTTAGGAGCTCTGAAAATGAACGTGCGCGTCTTTCACTCTTCCCGAGGGACTTAGAAGAATTTTGTGATATTTTTTATTAAAATGGTGTATAAGGGTATATATATAAATATATTTTATGCACTGTATATGAGCTGGCGATTTCTAAGTCTGTGGTTCCGAGAGGGGGTAACCAGGCTAACTAATAAAGGTCAAGCCACTTGGCTTCCAGAATGCCCTGCTTCAGCACAGACCAGAAAGGCATTGTGATAAGCGTATCCCCGGTATAGTCAGGGGTTAATGGGAGTCGTCCCCGCCCCCCCAGTATACGGCCAGAACCATGGACCCGGTACTTGTGGTTCGGACTGTCTCCAACCAGCCATAATGTTGTGAGAGTGAAATTATGTCTAAGTCCAGCTTTGGTACATTAGAAGCAACTCTGAAACTTAACCTAAGCGTTTTTCGAAGCTACTTTTTGGCTAACTTCTTATAGGAAGGTTTAGGAGTTCTGAAAATGAACGTGCGCGTCTTTCACTCTTCCCGAGGGACTTAGAAGAATTTTGTGATATTTTTTATTAAAATGGTGTATAAGGGTATATATATAAATATATTTTATGCACTGTATATGAGCTGGCGATTTCTAAGTCTGTGGTTCCGAGAGGGGGTAACCAGGCTAACTAATAAAGGTCAAGCCACTTGGCTGCCAGAATGCCCTGCTTCAGCACAGACCAGAAAGGCATTGTGATAAGCGTATCCCCGGTATAGTCAGGGGTTAATGGGAGTCGTCCCCGCCCCCCCAGTATACGGCCAGAACCATGGACCCGGTACTTGTGGTTCGGACTGTCTCCAACCAGCCATAATGTTGTGAGAGTGAAATTATGTCTAAGTCCAGCTTTGGTACATTAGAAGCAACTCTGAAACTTAACCTAAGCGTTTTTCGAAGCTACTTTTTGGCTAACTTCTTATAGGAAGGTCTAGGAGCTCTGAAAATGAACGTGCGCGTCTTTCACTCTTCGCGAGGGACTTAGAAGAATTTTGTGATATTTTTTATTAAAATGGTGTATAAGGGTATATATATAAATATATTTTATGCACTGTATATGAGCTGGCGATTTCTAAGTCTGTGGTTCCGAGAGGGGGTAACCAGGCTCACTAATAAAGGTCAAGCCACTTGGCTGCCAGAATGCCCTGCTTCAGCACAGACCAGAAAGGCATTGTGATAAGCGTATCCCCGGTATAGTCAGGGGTTAATGGGAGTCGTCCCCGTCCCCCCAGTATACGGCCAGAACCATGGACCCGGTACTTGTGGTTCGGACTGTCTCCAACCAGCCATAATGTTGTGAGAGTGAAATTATGTCTAAGTCCAGCTTTGGTACATTAGAAGCAACTCTGAAACTTAACCTAAGCGTTTTTCGAAGCTGCTTTTTGGCTAACTTCTTATAGGAAGGTCTAGGAGCTCTTAAAATGAACATGCGCGTCTTTCACTCTTCCAGAGGGACTTAGAAGAATTTTGTGATATTTTTTATTAAAATGGTGTATAAGGGTATATATATAAATATATTTTATGCACTGTATATGAGCTGGCGATTTCTAAGTCTGTGGTTCCGAGAGGGGGTAACTAGGCTCACTAATAAAGGTCAAGCCACTTGGCTGCCAGAATGCCCTGCTTCAGCACAGACCAGAAAGGCATTGTGATAAGCGTATCCCCGGTATAGTCAGGGGTTAATGGGAGTCGTCCCCATCCCCCCAGTATACGGCCAGAACCATGGACCCGGTACTTGTGGTTCGGACTGTCTCCAACCAGCCATAATGTTGTGAGAGTGAAATTATGTCTAAGTCCAGCTTTGGTACATTAGAAGCAACTCTGAAACTTAACCTAAGCGTTTTTCGAAGCTACTTTTTGGCTAACTTCTTATAGGAAGGTTTAGGAGCTCTGAAAATGAACGTGCGCGTCTTTCACTCTTCCCGAGGGACTTAGAAGAATTTTGTGATATTTTTTATTAAAATGGTGTATAAGGGTATATATATAAATATATTTTATGCACTGTATATGAGCTGGCGATTTCTAAGTCTGTGGTTCCGAGAGGGGGTAACCAGGCTAACTAATAAAGGTCAAGCCACTTGGCTGCCAGAATGCCCTGCTTCAGCACAGACCAGAAAGGCATTGTGATAAGCGTATCCCCGGTATAGTCAGGGGTTAATGGGAGTCGTCCCCGCCCCCCCAGTATACGGCCAGAACCATGGACCCGGTACTTGTGGTTCGGACTGTCTCCAACCAGCCATAATGTTGTGAGAGTGAAATTATGTCTAAGTCCAGCTTTGGTACATTAGAAGCAACTCTGAAACTTAACCTAAGCGTTTTTCGAAGCTGCTTTTTGGCTAACTTCTTATAGGAAGGTCTAGGAGCTCTGAAAATGAACGTGCGCGTCTTTCACTCTTCCAGAGGGACTTAGAAGAATTTTGTGATATTTTTTATTAAAATGGTGTATAAGGGTATATATATAAATATATTTTATGCACTGTATATGAGCTGGCGATTTCTAAGTCTGTGGTTCCGAGAGGGGGTAACCAGGCTCACTAATAAAGGTCAAGCCACTTGGCTGCCAGAATGCCCTGCTTCAGCACAGACCAGAAAGTCATTGTGATAAGCGTATCCCCGGTATAGTTAGGGGTTAATGGGAGTCGTCCCCGTCCCCCCAGTATAAGGCCAGAACCATGGACCCGGTACTTGTGGTTCGGACTGTCTCCAACCAGCCATAATGTTGTGAGAGTGAAATTATGTCTAAGTCCAGCTTTGGTACATTAGAAGCAACTCTGAAACTTAACCTAAGCGTTTTTCGAAGCTACTTTTTGGCTAACTTCTTATAGGAAGGTCTAGGAGCTCTGAAAATGAACGTGCGCGTCTTTCACTCTTCCCGAGGGACTTAGAAGAATTTTGTGATATTTTTTATTAAAATGGTGTATAAGGGTATATATATAAATATATTTTATGCACTGTATATGAGCTGGCGATTTCTAAGTCTGTGGTTCCGAGAGGGGGTAACCAGGCTAACTAATAAAGGTCAAGCCACTTGGCTGCCAGAATGCCCTGCTTCAGCACAGACCAGAAAGGCATTGTGATAAGCGTATCCCCGGTATAGTCAGGGGTTAATGGGAGTCGTCCCCGCCCCCCCAGTATACGGCCAGAACCATGGACCCGGTACTTGTGGTTCGGACTGTCTCCAACCAGCCATAATGTTGTGAGAGTGAAATTATGTCTAAGTCCAGCTTTGGTACATTAGAAGCAACTCTGAAACTTAACCTAAGCGTTTTTCGAAGCTGCTTTTTGGCTAACTTCTTATAGGAAGGTCTAGGAGCTCTGAAAATGAACATGCGCGTCTTTCACTCTTCCAGAGGGACTTAGAAGAATTTTGTGATATTTTTTATTAAAATGGTGTATAAGGGTATATATATAAATATATTTTATGCACTGTATATGAGCTGGCGATTTCTAAGTCTGTGGTTCCGAGAGGGGGTAACCAGGCTCACTAATAAAGGTCAAGCCACTTGGCTGCCAGAATGCCCTGCTTCAGCACAGACCAGAAAGGCATTGTGATAAGCGTATCCCCGGTATAGTCAGGGGTTAATGGGAGTCGTCCCCATCCCCCCAGTATACGGCCAGAACCATGGACCCGGTACTTGTGGTTCGGACTGTCTCCAACCAGCCATAATGTTGTGAGAGTGAAATTATGTCTAAGTCCAGCTTTGGTACATTAGAAGCAACTCTGAAACTTAACCTAAGCGTTTTTCGAAGCTACTTTTTGGCTAACTTCTTATAGGAAGGTCTAGGAGCTCTGAAAATGAACGTGCGCGTCTTTCACTCTTCGCGAGGGACTTAGAAGAATTTTGTGATATTTTTTATTAAAATGGTGTATAAGGGTATATATATAAATATATTTTATGCACTGTATATGAGCTGGCGATTTCTAAGTCTGTGGTTCCGAGAGGGGGTAACCAGGCTCACTAATAAAGGTCAAGCCACTTGGCTGCCAGAATGCCCTGCTTCAGCACAGACCAGAAAGGCATTGTGATAAGCGTATCCCCGGTATAGTCAGGGGTTAATGGGAGTCGTCCCCGTCCCCCCAGTATACGGCCAGAACCATGGACCCGGTACTTGTGGTTCGGACTGTCTCCAACCAGCCATAATGTTGTGAGAGTGAAATTATGTCTAAGTCCAGCTTTGGTACATTAGAAGCAACTCTGAAACTTAACCTAAGCGTTTTTCGAAGCTGCTTTTTGGCTAACTTCTTATAGGAAGGTCTAGGAGCTCTGAAAATGAACATGCGCGTCTTTCACTCTTCCAGAGGGACTTAGAAGAATTTTGTGATATTTTTTATTAAAATGGTGTATAAGGGTATATATATAAATATATTTTATGCACTGTATATGAGCTGGCGATTTCTAAGTCTGTGGTTCCGAGAGGGGGTAACTAGGCTCACTAATAAAGGTCAAGCCACTTGGCTGCCAGAATGCCCTGCTTCAGCACAGACCAGAAAGGCATTGTGATAAGCGTATCCCCGGTATAGTCAGGGGTTAATGGGAGTCGTCCCCATCCCCCCAGTATACGGCCAGAACCATGGACCCGGTACTTGTGGTTCGGACTGTCTCCAACCAGCCATAATGTTGTGAGAGTGAAATTATGTCTAAGTCCAGCTTTGGTACATTAGAAGCAACTCTGAAACTTAACCTAAGCGTTTTTCGAAGCTACTTTTTGGCTAACTTCTTATAGGAAGGTTTAGGAGCTCTGAAAATGAACGTGCGCGTCTTTCACTCTTCCCGAGGGACTTAGAAGAATTTTGTGATATTTTTTATTAAAATGGTGTATAAGGGTATATATATAAATATATTTTATGCACTGTATATGAGCTGGCGATTTCTAAGTCTGTGGTTCCGAGAGGGGGTAACCAGGCTAACTAATAAAGGTCAAGCCACTTGGCTGCCAGAATGCCCTGCTTCAGCACAGACCAGAAAGGCATTGTGATAAGCGTATCCCCGGTATAGTCAGGGGTTAATGGGAGTCGTCCCCGCCCCCCCAGTATACGGCCAGAACCATGGACCCGGTACTTGTGGTTCGGACTGTCTCCAACCAGCCATAATGTTGTGAGAGTGAAATTATGTCTAAGTCCAGCTTTGGTACATTAGAAGCAACTCTGAAACTTAACCTAAGCGTTTTTCGAAGCTGCTTTTTGGCTAACTTCTTATAGGAAGGTCTAGGAGCTCTGAAAATGAACGTGCGCGTCTTTCACTCTTCCAGAGGGACTTAGAAGAATTTTGTGATATTTTTTATTAAAATGGTGTATAAGGGTATATATATAAATATATTTTATGCACTGTATATGAGCTGGCGATTTCTAAGTCTGTGGTTCCGAGAGGGGGTAACCAGGCTCACTAATAAAGGTCAAGCCACTTGGCTGCCAGAATGCCCTGCTTCAGCACAGACCAGAAAGTCATTGTGATAAGCGTATCCCCGGTATAGTTAGGGGTTAATGGGAGTCGTCCCCGTCCCCCCAGTATACGGCCAGAACCATGGACCCGGTACTTGTGGTTCGGACTGTCTCCAACCAGCCATAATGTTGTGAGAGTGAAATTATGTCTAAGTCCAGCTTTGGTACATTAGAAGCAACTCTGAAACTTAACCTAAGCGTTTTTCGAAGCTACTTTTTGGCTAACTTCTTATAGGAAGGTCTAGGAGCTCTGAAAATGAACGTGCGCGTCTTTCACTCTTCCCGAGGGACTTAGAAGAATTTTGTGATATTTTTTATTAAAATGGTGTATAAGGGTATATATATAAATATATTTTATGCACTGTATATGAGCTGGCGATTTCTAAGTCTGTGGTTCCGAGAGGGGGTAACCAGGCTAACTAATAAAGGTCAAGCCACTTGGCTGCCAGAATGCCCTGCTTCAGCACAGACCAGAAAGGCATTGTGATAAGCGTATCCCCGGTATAGTCAGGGGTTAATGGGAGTCGTCCCCGCCCCCCCAGTATACGGCCAGAACCATGGACCCGGTACTTGTGGTTCGGACTGTCTCCAACCAGCCATAATGTTGTGAGAGTGAAATTATGTCTAAGTCCAGCTTTGGTACATTAGAAGCAACTCTGAAACTTAACCTAAGCGTTTTTCGAAGCTGCTTTTTGGCTAACTTCTTATAGGAAGGTCTAGGAGCTCTGAAAATGAACGTGCGCGTCTTTCACTCTTCCAGAGGGACTTAGAAGAATTTTGTGATATTTTTTATTAAAATGGTGTATAAGGGTATATATATAAATATATTTTATGCACTGTATATGAGCTGGCGATTTCTAAGTCTGTGGTTCCGAGAGGGGGTAACCAGGCTCACTAATAAAGGTCAAGCCACTTGGCTGCCAGAATGCCCTGCTTCAGCACAGACCAGAAAGTCATTGTGATAAGCGTATCCCCGGTATAGTTAGGGGTTAATGGGAGTCGTCCCCTTCCCCCCAGTATACGGCCAGAACCATGGACCCGGTACTTGTGGTTCGGACTGTCTCCAACCAGCCATAATGTTGTGAGAGTGAAATTATGTCTAAGTCCAGCTTTGGTACATTAGAAGCAACTCTGAAACTTAACCTAAGCGTTTTTCGAAGCTACTTTTTGGCTAACTTCTTATAGGAAGGTCTAGGAGCTCTGAAAATGAACGTGCGCGTCTTTCACTCTTCCCGAGGGACTTAGAAGAATTTTGTGATATTTTTTATTAAAATGGTGTATAAGGGTATATACAGTATATAAATATATTTTATGCACTGTATATGAGCTGGCGATTTCTAAGTCTGTGGTTCCAAGAGGGGGTAACCAGGCTCACTAATAAAGGTCAAGCCACTTGGCTGCCAGAATGCCCTGCTTCAGCACAGACCAGAAAGGCATTGTGATAAGCGTATCCCCGGTATAGTCAGGGGTTAATGGGAGTCGTCCCCGTCCCCCCAGTTTACGGCCAGAACCATGGACCCGGTACTTGTGGTTCGGACTGTCTCCAACCAGCCATAATGTTGTGAGAGTGAAATTATGTCTAAGTCCAGCTTTGGTACATTAGAAGCAACTCTGAAACTTAACCTAAGCGTTTTTCGAAGCTGCTTTTTGGCTAACTTCTTATAGGAAGGTCTAAGTGCTCTGAAAATGAACGTGCGCGTCTTTCACTCTTCCCGAGGGACTTAGAAGAATTTTGTGATATTTTTTATTAAAATGGTGTATAAGGGTATATATATAAATATATTTTATGCACTGTATATGAGCTGGCGATTTCTAAGTCTGTGGTTCCGAGAGGGGGTAACCAGGCTCACTAATAAAGGTCAAGCCACTTGGCTGCCAGAATGCCCTGCTTCAGCACAGACCAGAAAGGCATTGTGATAAGCGTATCCCCGGTATAGTCAGGGGTTAATGGGAGTCGTCCCCATCCCCCCAGTATACGGCCAGAACCATGGACCCGGTACTTGTGGTTCGGACTGTCTCCAACCAGCCATAATGTTGTGAGAGTGAAATTATGTCTAAGTCCAGCTTTGGTACATTAGAAGCAACTCTGAAACTTAACCTAAGCGTTTTTCGAAGCTACTTTTTGGCTAACTTCTTATAGGAAGGTTTAGGAGCTCTGAAAATGAACGTGCGCGTCTTTCACTCTTCCCGAGGGACTTAGAAGAATTTTGTGATATTTTTTATTAAAATGGTGTATAAGGGTATATATATAAATATATTTTATGCACTGTATATGAGCTGGCGATTTCTAAGTCTGTGGTTCCGAGAGGGGGTAACCAGGCTAACTAATAAAGGTCAAGCCACTTGGCTGCCAGAATGCCCTGCTTCAGCACAGACCAGAAAGGCATTGTGATAAGCGTATCCCCGGTATAGTCAGGGGTTAATGGGAGTCGTCCCCGCCCCCCCAGTATACGGCCAGAACCATGGACCCGGTACTTGTGGTTCGGACTGTCTCCAACCAGCCATAATGTTGTGAGAGTGAAATTATGTCTAAGTCCAGCTTTGGTACATTAGAAGCAACTCTGAAACTTAACCTAAGCGTTTTTCGAAGCTGCTTTTTGGCTAACTTCTTATAGGAAGGTCTAGGAGCTCTGAAAATGAACGTGCGCGTCTTTCACTCTTCCAGAGGGACTTAGAAGAATTTTGTGATATTTTTTATTAAAATGGTGTATAAGGGTATATATATAAATATATTTTATGCACTGTATATGAGCTGGCGATTTCTAAGTCTGTGGTTCCGAGAGGGGGTAACCAGGCTCACTAATAAAGGTCAAGCCACTTGGCTGCCAGAATGCCCTGCTTCAGCACAGACCAGAAAGTCATTGTGATAAGCGTATCCCCGGTATAGTTAGGGGTTAATGGGAGTCGTCCCCGTCCCCCCAGTATACGGCCAGAACCATGGACCCGGTACTTGTGGTTCGGACTGTCTCCAACCAGCCATAATGTTGTGAGAGTGAAATTATGTCTAAGTCCAGCTTTGGTACATTAGAAGCAACTCTGAAACTTAACCTAAGCGTTTTTCGAAGCTACTTTTTGGCTAACTTCTTATAGGAAGGTCTAGGAGCTCTGAAAATGAACGTGCGCGTCTTTCACTCTTCCCGAGGGACTTAGAAGAATTTTGTGATATTTTTTATTAAAATGGTGTATAAGGGTATATATATAAATATATTTTATGCACTGTATATGAGCTGGCGATTTCTAAGTCTGTGGTTCCGAGAGGGGGTAACCAGGCTAACTAATAAAGGTCAAGCCACTTGGCTGCCAGAATGCCCTGCTTCAGCACAGACCAGAAAGGCATTGTGATAAGCGTATCCCCGGTATAGTCAGGGGTTAATGGGAGTCGTCCCCGCCCCCCCAGTATACGGCCAGAACCATGGACCCGGTACTTGTGGTTCGGACTGTCTCCAACCAGCCATAATGTTGTGAGAGTGAAATTATGTCTAAGTCCAGCTTTGGTACATTAGAAGCAACTCTGAAACTTAACCTAAGCGTTTTTCGAAGCTGCTTTTTGGCTAACTTCTTATAGGAAGGTCTAGGAGCTCTGAAAATGAACGTGCGCGTCTTTCACTCTTCCAGAGGGACTTAGAAGAATTTTGTGATATTTTTTATTAAAATGGTGTATAAGGGTATATATATAAATATATTTTATGCACTGTATATGAGCTGGCGATTTCTAAGTCTGTGGTTCCGAGAGGGGGTAACCAGGCTCACTAATAAAGGTCAAGCCACTTGGCTGCCAGAATGCCCTGCTTCAGCACAGACCAGAAAGTCATTGTGATAAGCGTATCCCCGGTATAGTTAGGGGTTAATGGGAGTCGTCCCCTTCCCCCCAGTATACGGCCAGAACCATGGACCCGGTACTTGTGGTTCGGACTGTCTCCAACCAGCCATAATGTTGTGAGAGTGAAATTATGTCTAAGTCCAGCTTTGGTACATTAGAAGCAACTCTGAAACTTAACCTAAGCGTTTTTCGAAGCTACTTTTTGGCTAACTTCTTATAGGAAGGTCTAGGAGCTCTGAAAATGAACGTGCGCGTCTTTCACTCTTCCCGAGGGACTTAGAAGAATTTTGTGATATTTTTTATTAAAATGGTGTATAAGGGTATATACAGTATATAAATATATTTTATGCACTGTATATGAGCTGGCGATTTCTAAGTCTGTGGTTCCAAGAGGGGGTAACCAGGCTCACTAATAAAGGTCAAGCCACTTGGCTGCCAGAATGCCCTGCTTCAGCACAGACCAGAAAGGCATTGTGATAAGCGTATCCCCGGTATAGTCAGGGGTTAATGGGAGTCGTCCCCGTCCCCCCAGTTTACGGCCAGAACCATGGACCCGGTACTTGTGGTTCGGACTGTCTCCAACCAGCCATAATGTTGTGAGAGTGAAATTATGTCTAAGTCCAGCTTTGGTACATTAGAAGCAACTCTGAAACTTAACCTAAGCGTTTTTCGAAGCTGCTTTTTGGCTAACTTCTTATAGGAAGGTCTAAGTGCTCTGAAAATGAACGTGCGCGTCTTTCACTCTTCCCGAGGGACTTAGAAGAATTTTGTGATATTTTTTATTAAAATGGTGTATAAGGGTATATATATAAATATATTTTATGCACTGTATATGAGCTGGCGATTTCTAAGTCTGTGGTTCCGAGAGGGGGTAACCAGGCTCACTAATAAAGGTCAAGCCACTTGGCTGCCAGAATGCCCTGCTTCAGCACAGACCAGAAAGGCATTGTGATAAGCGTATCCCCGGTATAGTCAGGGGTTAATGGGAGTCGTCCCCATCCCCCCAGTATACGGCCAGAACCATGGACCCGGTACTTGTGGTTCGGACTGTCTCCAACCAGCCATAATGTTGTGAGAGTGAAATTATGTCTAAGTCCAGCTTTGGTACATTAGAAGCAACTCTGAAACTTAACCTAAGCGTTTTTCGAAGCTACTTTTTGGCTAACTTCTTATAGGAAGGTTTAGGAGCTCTGAAAATGAACGTGCGCGTCTTTCACTCTTCCCGAGGGACTTAGAAGAATTTTGTGATATTTTTTATTAAAATGGTGTATAAGGGTATATATATAAATATATTTTATGCACTGTATATGAGCTGGCGATTTCTAAGTCTGTGGTTCCGAGAGGGGGTAACCAGGCTAACTAATAAAGGTCAAGCCACTTGGCTGCCAGAATGCCCTGCTTCAGCACAGACCAGAAAGGCATTGTGATAAGCGTATCCCCGGTATAGTCAGGGGTTAATGGGAGTCGTCCCCGCCCCCCCAGTATACGGCCAGAACCATGGACCCGGTACTTGTGGTTCGGACTGTCTCCAACCAGCCATAATGTTGTGAGAGTGAAATTATGTCTAAGTCCAGCTTTGGTACATTAGAAGCAACTCTGAAACTTAACCTAAGCGTTTTTCGAAGCTACTTTTTGGCTAACTTCTTATAGGAAGGTTTAGGAGCTCTGAAAATGAACGTGCGCGTCTTTCACTCTTCCCGAGGGACTTAGAAGAATTTTGTGATATTTTTTATTAAAATGGTGTATAAGGGTATATATATAAATATATTTTATGCACTGTATATGAGCTGGCGATTTCTAAGTCTGTGGTTCCGAGAGGGGGTAACCAGGCTAACTAATAAAGGTCAAGCCACTTGGCTGCCAGAATGCCCTGCTTCAGCACAGACCAGAAAGGCATTGTGATAAGCGTATCCCCGCTATAGTCAGGGGTTAATGGGAGTCGTCCCCGCCCCCCCAGTATACGGCCAGAACCATGGACCCGGTACTTGTGGTTCGGACTGTCTCCAACCAGCCATAATGTTGTGAGAGTGAAATTATGTCTAAGTCCAGCTTTGGTACATTAGAAGCAACTCTGAAACTTAACCTAAGCGTTTTTCGAAGCTGCTTTTTGGCTAACTTCTTATAGGAAGGTCTAGGAGCTCTGAAAATGAACGTGCGCGTCTTTCACTCTTCCAGAGGGACTTAGAAGAATTTTGTGATATTTTTTATTAAAATGGTGTATAAGGGTATATATATAAATATATTTTATGCACTGTATATGAGCTGGCGATTTCTAAGTCTGTGGTTCCGAGAGGGGGTAACCAGGCTCACTAATAAAGGTCAAGCCACTTGGCTGCCAGAATGCCCTGCTTCAGCACAGACCAGAAAGTCATTGTGATAAGCGTATCCCCGGTATAGTTAGGGGTTAATGGGAGTCGTCCCCTTCCCCCCAGTATACGGCCAGAACCATGGACCCGGTACTTGTGGTTCGGACTGTCTCCAACCAGCCATAATGTTGTGAGAGTGAAATTATGTCTAAGTCCAGCTTTGGTACATTAGAAGCAACTCTGAAACTTAACCTAAGCGTTTTTCGAAGCTACTTTTTGGCTAACTTCTTATAGGAAGGTCTAGGAGCTCTGAAAATGAACGTGCGCGTCTTTCACTCTTCCCGAGGGACTTAGAAGAATTTTGTGATATTTTTTATTAAAATGGTGTATAAGGGTATATATATAAATATATTTTATGCACTGTATATGAGCTGGCGATTTCTAAGTCTGTGGTTCCGAGAGGGGGTAACCAGGCTCACTAATAAAGGTCAAGCCACTTGGCTGCCAGAATGCCCTGCTTCAGCACAGACCAGAAAGGCATTGTGATAAGCGTATCCCCGGTATAGTCAGGGGTTAATGGGAGTCGTCCCCGTCCCCCCAGTTTACGGCCAGAACCATGGACCCGGTACTTGTGGTTCGGACTGTCTCCAACCAGCCATAATGTTGTGAGAGTGAAATTATGTCTAAGTCCAGCTTTGGTACATTAGAAGCAACTCTGAAACTTAACCTAAGCGTTTTTCGAAGCTGCTTTTTGGCTAACTTCTTATAGGAAGGTCTAAGAGCTCTGAAAATGAACGTGCGCGTCTTTCACTCTTCCCGAGGGACTTAGAAGAATTTTGTGATATTTTTTATTAAAATGGTGTATAAGGGTATATATATAAATATATTTTATGCACTGTATATGAGCTGGCGATTTCTAAGTCTGTGGTTCCGAGAGGGGGTAACCATGCTCACTAATAAAGGTCAAGCCACTTGGCTGCCAGAATGCCCTGCTTCAGCACAGACCAGAAAGGCATTGTGATAAGCGTATCCCCGGTATAGTCAGGGGTTAATGGGAGTCGTCCCCGTCCCCCCAGTTTACGGCCAGAACCATGGACCCGGTACTTGTGGTTCGGACTGTCTCCAACCAGCCATAATGTTGTGAGAGTGAAATTATGTCTAAGTCCAGCTTTGGTACATTAGAAGCAACTCTGAAACTTAACCTAAGCGTTTTTCGAAGCTGCTTTTTGGCTAACTTCTTATAGGAAGGTCTAAGTGCTCTGAAAATGAACGTGCGCGTCTTTCACTCTTCCCGAGGGACTTAGAAGAATTTTGTGATATTTTTTATTAAAATGGTGTATAAGGGTATATATATAAATATATTTTATGCACTGTATATGAGCTGGCGATTTCTAAGTCTGTGGTTCCGAGAGGGGGTAACCAGGCTCACTAATAAAGGTCAAGCCACTTGGCTGCCAGAATGCCCTGCTTCAGCACAGACCAGAAAGGCATTGTGATAAGCGTATCCCCGGTATAGTCAGGGGTTAATGGGAGTCGTCCCCATCCCCCCAGTATACGGCCAGAACCATGGACCCGGTACTTGTGGTTCGGACTGTCTCCAACCAGCCATAATGTTGTGAGAGTGAAATTATGTCTAAGTCCAGCTTTGGTACATTAGAAGCAACTCTGAAACTTAACCTAAGCGTTTTTCGAAGCTACTTTTTGGCTAACTTCTTATAGGAAGGTTTAGGAGCTCTGAAAATGAACGTGCGCGTCTTTCACTCTTCCCGAGGGACTTAGAAGAATTTTGTGATATTTTTTATTAAAATGGTGTATAAGGGTATATATATAAATATATTTTATGCACTGTATATGAGCTGGCGATTTCTAAGTCTGTGGTTCCGAGAGGGGGTAACCAGGCTAACTAATAAAGGTCAAGCCACTTGGCTGCCAGAATGCCCTGCTTCAGCACAGACCAGAAAGGCATTGTGATAAGCGTATCCCCGGTATAGTCAGGGGTTAATGGGAGTCGTCCCCGCCCCCCCAGTATACGGCCAGAACCATGGACCCGGTACTTGTGGTTCGGACTGTCTCCAACCAGCCATAATGTTGTGAGAGTGAAATTATGTCTAAGTCCAGCTTTGGTACATTAGAAGCAACTCTGAAACTTAACCTAAGCGTTTTTCGAAGCTACTTTTTGGCTAACTTCTTATAGGAAGGTTTAGGAGCTCTGAAAATGAACGTGCGCGTCTTTCACTCTTCCCGAGGGACTTAGAAGAATTTTGTGATATTTTTTATTAAAATGGTGTATAAGGGTATATATATAAATATATTTTATGCACTGTATATGAGCTGGCGATTTCTAAGTCTGTGGTTCCGAGAGGGGGTAACCAGGCTAACTAATAAAGGTCAAGCCACTTGGCTGCCAGAATGCCCTGCTTCAGCACAGACCAGAAAGGCATTGTGATAAGCGTATCCCCGCTATAGTCAGGGGTTAATGGGAGTCGTCCCCGCCCCCCCAGTATACGGCCAGAACCATGGACCCGGTACTTGTGGTTCGGACTGTCTCCAACCAGCCATAATGTTGTGAGAGTGAAATTATGTCTAAGTCCAGCTTTGGTACATTAGAAGCAACTCTGAAACTTAACCTAAGCGTTTTTCGAAGCTGCTTTTTGGCTAACTTCTTATAGGAAGGTCTAGGAGCTCTGAAAATGAACGTGCGCGTCTTTCACTCTTCCAGAGGGACTTAGAAGAATTTTGTGATATTTTTTATTAAAATGGTGTATAAGGGTATATATATAAATATATTTTATGCACTGTATATGAGCTGGCGATTTCTAAGTCTGTGGTTCCGAGAGGGGGTAACCAGGCTCACTAATAAAGGTCAAGCCACTTGGCTGCCAGAATGCCCTGCTTCAGCACAGACCAGAAAGTCATTGTGATAAGCGTATCCCCGGTATAGTTAGGGGTTAATGGGAGTCGTCCCCTTCCCCCCAGTATACGGCCAGAACCATGGACCCGGTACTTGTGGTTCGGACTGTCTCCAACCAGCCATAATGTTGTGAGAGTGAAATTATGTCTAAGTCCAGCTTTGGTACATTAGAAGCAACTCTGAAACTTAACCTAAGCGTTTTTCGAAGCTACTTTTTGGCTAACTTCTTATAGGAAGGTCTAGGAGCTCTGAAAATGAACGTGCGCGTCTTTCACTCTTCCCGAGGGACTTAGAAGAATTTTGTGATATTTTTTATTAAAATGGTGTATAAGGGTATATATATAAATATATTTTATGCACTGTATATGAGCTGGCGATTTCTAAGTCTGTGGTTCCGAGAGGGGGTAACCAGGCTCACTAATAAAGGTCAAGCCACTTGGCTGCCAGAATGCCCTGCTTCAGCACAGACCAGAAAGGCATTGTGATAAGCGTATCCCCGGTATAGTCAGGGGTTAATGGGAGTCGTCCCCGTCCCCCCAGTTTACGGCCAGAACCATGGACCCGGTACTTGTGGTTCGGACTGTCTCCAACCAGCCATAATGTTGTGAGAGTGAAATTATGTCTAAGTCCAGCTTTGGTACATTAGAAGCAACTCTGAAACTTAACCTAAGCGTTTTTCGAAGCTGCTTTTTGGCTAACTTCTTATAGGAAGGTCTAAGAGCTCTGAAAATGAACGTGCGCGTCTTTCACTCTTCCCGAGGGACTTAGAAGAATTTTGTGATATTTTTTATTAAAATGGTGTATAAGGGTATATATATAAATATATTTTATGCACTGTATATGAGCTGGCGATTTCTAAGTCTGTGGTTCCGAGAGGGGGTAACCATGCTCACTAATAAAGGTCAAGCCACTTGGCTGCCAGAATGCCCTGCTTCAGCACAGACCAGAAAGGCATTGTGATAAGCGTATCCCCGGTATAGTCAGGGGTTAATGGGAGTCGTCCCCGTCCCCCCAGTATACGGCCAGAACCATGGACCCGGTACTTGTGGTTCGGACTGTCTCCAACCAGCCATAATGTTGTGAGAGTGAAATTATGTCTAAGTCCAGCTTTGGTACATTAGAAGCAACTCTGAAACTTAACCTAAGCGTTTTTCGAAGCTACTTTTTGGCTAACTTCTTATAGGAAGGTCTAGGAGCTCTGAAAATGAACGTGCGCGTCTTTCACTCTTCCCGAGGGACTTAGAAGAATTTTGTGATATTTTTTATTAAAATGGTGTATAAGGGTATATATATAAATATATTTTATGCACTGTATATGAGCTGGCGATTTCTAAGTCTGTGGTTCCGAGAGGGGGTAACCAGGCTCACTAATAAAGGTCAAGCCACTTGGCTGCCAGAATGCCCTGCTTCAGCACAGACCAGAAAGGCATTGTGATAAGCGTATCCCCGGTATAGTCAGGGGTTAATGGGAGTCGTCCCCGTCCCCCCAGTATACGGCCAGAACCATGGACCCGGTACTTGTGGTTCGGACTGTCTCCAACCAGCCATAATGTTGTGAGAGTGAAATTATGTCTAAGTCCAGCTTTGGTACATTAGAAGCAACTCTGAAACTTAACCTAAGCGTTTTTCGAAGCTGCTTTTTGGCTAACTTCTTATAGGAAGGTCTAGGAGCTCTGAAAATGAACATGCGCGTCTTTCACTCTTCCAGAGGGACTTAGAAGAATTTTGTGATATTTTTTATTAAAATGGTGTATAAGGGTATATATATATAAATATATTTTATGCACTGTATATGAGCTGGCGATTTCTAAGTCTGTGGTTCCGAGAGGGGGTAACCAGGCTCACTAATAAAGGTCAAGCCACTTGGCTGCCAGAATGCCCTGCTTCAGCACAGACCAGAAAGGCATTGTGATAAGCGTATCCCCGGTATAGTCAGGGGTTAATGGGAGTCGTCCCCATCCCCCCAGTATACGGCCAGAACCATGGACCCGGTACTTGTGGTTCGGACTGTCTCCAACCAGCCATAATGTTGTGAGAGTGAAATTATGTCTAAGTCCAGGTTTGGTACATTAGAAGCAACTCTGAAACTTAACCTAAGCGTTTTTCGAAGCTACTTTTTGGCTAACTTCTTATAGGAAGGTTTAGGAGTTCTGAAAATGAACGTGCGCGTCTTTCACTCTTCCCGAGGGACTTAGAAGAATTTTGTGATATTTTTTATTAAAATGGTGTATAAGGGTATATATATAAATATATTTTATGCACGGTATATGAGCTGGCGATTTCTAAGTCTGTGGTTCCGAGAGGGGGTAACCAGGCTAACTAATAAAGGTCAAGCCACTTGGCTGCCAGAATGCCCTGCTTCAGCACAGACCAGAAAGGCATTGTGATAAGCGTATCCCCGGTATAGTCAGGGGTTAATGGGAGTCGTCCCCGCCCCCCCAGTATACGGCCAGAACCATGGACCCGGTACTTGTGGTTCGGACTGTCTCCAACCAGCCATAATGTTGTGAGAGTGAAATTATGTCTAAGTCCAGCTTTGGTACATTAGAAGCAACTCTGAAACTTAACCTAAGCGTTTTTCGAAGCTACTTTTTGGCTAACTTCTTATAGGAAGGTCTAGGAGCTCTGAAAATGAACGTGCGCGTCTTTTACTCTTCCCGAGGGACTTAGAAGAATTTTGTGATATTTTTTATTAAAATGGTGTATAAGGGTATATATATAAATATATTTTATGCACTGTATATGAGCTGGCGATTTCTAAGTCTGTGGTTCCGAGAGGGGGTAACCAGGCTCACTAATAAAGGTCAAGCCACTTGGCTGCCAGAATGCCCTGCTTCAGCACAGACCAGAAAGGCATTGTGATAAGCGTATCCCCGGTATAGTCAGGGGTTAATGGGAGTCGTCCCCGTCCCCCCAGTATACGGCCAGAACCATGGACCCGGTACTTGTGGTTCGGACTGTCTCCAACCAGCCATAATGTTGTGAGAGTGAAATTATGTCTAAGTCCAGCTTTGGTACATTAGAAGCAACTCTGAAACTTAACCTAAGCGTTTTTCGAAGCTGCTTTTTGGCTAACTTCTTATAGGAAGGTCTAGGAGCTCTGAAAATGAACGTGCGCGTCTTTCACTCTTCCCGAGGGACTTAGAAGAATTTTGTGATATTTTTTATTAAAATGGTGTATAAGGGTATATATATAAATATATTTTATGCACTGTATATGAGCTGGCGATTTCTAAGTCTGTGGTTCCGAGAGGGGGTAACTAGGCTCACTAATAAAGGTCAAGCCACTTGGCTGCCAGAATGCCCTGCTTCAGCACAGACCAGAAAGGCATTGTGATAAGCGTATCCCCGGTATAGTCAGGGGTTAATGGGAGTCGTCCCCATCCCCCCAGTATACGGCCAGAACCATGGACCCGGTACTTGTGGTTCGGACTGTCTCCAACCAGCCATAATGTTGTGAGAGTGAAATTATGTCTAAGTCCAGCTTTGGTACATTAGAAGCAACACTGAAACTTAACCTAAGCGTTTTTCGAAGCTACTTTTTGGCTAACTTCTTATAGGAAGGTTTAGGAGCTCTGAAAATGAACGTGCGCGTCTTTCACTCTTCCCGAGGGACTTAGAAGAATTTTGTGATATTTTTTATTAAAATGGTGTATAAGGGTATATATATAAATATATTTTATGCACTGTATATGAGCTGGCGATTTCTAAGTCTGTGGTTCCGAGAGGGGGTAACCAGGCTAACTAATAAAGGTCAAGCCACTTGGCTGCCAGAATGCCCTGCTTCAGCACAGACCAGAAAGGCATTGTGATAAGCGTATCCCCGGTATAGTCAGGGGTTAATGGGAGTCGTCCCCGCCCCCCCAGTATACGGCCAGAACCATGGACCCGGTACTTGTGGTTCGGACTGTCTCCAACCAGCCATAATGTTGTGAGAGTGAAATTATGTCTAAGTCCAGCTTTGGTACATTAGAAGCAACTCTGAAACTTAACCTAAGCGTTTTTCGAAGCTGCTTTTTGGCTAACTTCTTATAGGAAGGTCTAGGAGCTCTGAAAATGAACGTGCGCGTCTTTCACTCTTCCAGAGGGACTTAGAAGAATTTTGTGATATTTTTTATTAAAATGGTGTATAAGGGTATATATATAAATATATTTTATGCACTGTATATGAGCTGGCGATTTCTAAGTCTGTGGTTCCGAGAGGGGGTAACCAGGCTCACTAATAAAGGTCAAGCCACTTGGCTGCCAGAATGCCCTGCTTCAGCACAGACCAGAAAGTCATTGTGATAAGCGTATCCCCGGTATAGTTAGGGGTTAATGGGAGTCGTCCCCGTCCCCCCAGTATACGGCCAGAACCATGGACCCGGTACTTGTGGTTCGGACTGTCTCCAACCAGCCATAATGTTGTGAGAGTGAAATTATGTCTAAGTCCAGCTTTGGTACATTAGAAGCAACTCTGAAACTTAACCTAAGCGTTTTTCGAAGCTACTTTTTGGCTAACTTCTTATAGGAAGGTCTAGGAGCTCTGAAAATGAACGTGCGCGTCTTTCACTCTTCCCGAGGGACTTAGAAGAATTTTGTGATATTTTTTATTAAAATGGTGTATAAGGGTATATATATAAATATATTTTATGCACTGTATATGAGCTGGCGATTTCTAAGTCTGTGGTTCCGAGAGGGGGTAACCAGGCTCACTAATAAAGGTCAAGCCACTTGGCTGCCAGAATGCCCTGCTTCAGCACAGACCAGAAAGGCATTGTGATAAGCGTATCCCCGGTATAGTCAGGGGTTAATGGGAGTCGTCCCCATCCCCCCAGTATACGGCCAGAACCATGGACCCGGTACTTGTGGTTCGGACTGTCTCCAACCAGCCATAATGTTGTGAGAGTGAAATTATGTCTAAGTCCAGCTTTGGTACATTAGAAGCAACTCTGAAACTTAACCTAAGCGTTTTTCGAAGCTACTTTTTGGCTAACTTCTTATAGGAAGGTTTAGGAGCTCTGAAAATGAACGTGCGCGTCTTTCACTCTTCCCGAGGGACTTAGAAGAATTTTGTGATATTTTTTATTAAAATGGTGTATAAGGGTATATATATAAATATATTTTATGCACTGTATATGAGCTGGCGATTTCTAAGTCTGTGGTTCCGAGAGGGGGTAACCAGGCTAACTAATAAAGGTCAAGCCACTTGGCTGCCAGAATGCCCTGCTTCAGCACAGACCAGAAAGGCATTGTGATAAGCGTATCCCCGGTATAGTCAGGGGTTAATGGGAGTCGTCCCCGCCCCCCCAGTATACGGCCAGAACCATGGACCCGGTACTTGTGGTTCGGACTGTCTCCAACCAGCCATAATGTTGTGAGAGTGAAATTATGTCTAAGTCCAGCTTTGGTACATTAGAAGCAACTCTGAAACTTAACCTAAGCGTTTTTCGAAGCTGCTTTTTGGCTAACTTCTTATAGGAAGGTCTAGGAGCTCTGAAAATGAACGTGCGCGTCTTTCACTCTTCCAGAGGGACTTAGAAGAATTTTGTGATATTTTTTATTAAAATGGTGTATAAGGGTATATATATAAATATATTTTATGCACTGTATATGAGCTGGCGATTTCTAAGTCTGTGGTTCCGAGAGGGGGTAACCAGGCTCACTAATAAAGGTCAAGCCACTTGGCTGCCAGAATGCCCTGCTTCAGCACAGACCAGAAAGTCATTGTGATAAGCGTATCCCCGGTATAGTTAGGGGTTAATGGGAGTCGTCCCCGTCCCCCCAGTATACGGCCAGAACCATGGACCCGGTACTTGTGGTTCGGACTGTCTCCAACCAGCCATAATGTTGTGAGAGTGAAATTATGTCTAAGTCCAGCTTTGGTACATTAGAAGCAACTCTGAAACTTAACCTAAGCGTTTTTCGAAGCTACTTTTTGGCTAACTTCTTATAGGAAGGTCTAGGAGCTCTGAAAATGAACGTGCGCGTCTTTCACTCTTCCCGAGGGACTTAGAAGAATTTTGTGATATTTTTTATTAAAATGGTGTATAAGGGTATATATATAAATATATTTTATGCACTGTATATGAGCTGGCGATTTCTAAGTCTGTGGTTCCGAGAGGGGGTAACCAGGCTCACTAATAAAGGTCAAGCCACTTGGCTGCCAGAATGCCCTGCTTCAGCACAGACCAGAAAGGCATTGTGATAAGCGTATCCCCGGTATAGTCAGGGGTTAATGGGAGTCGTCCCCATCCCCCCAGTATACGGCCAGAACCATGGACCCGGTACTTGTGGTTCGGACTGTCTCCAACCAGCCATAATGTTGTGAGAGTGAAATTATGTCTAAGTCCAGCTTTGGTACATTAGAAGCAACTCTGAAACTTAACCTAAGCGTTTTTCGAAGCTACTTTTTGGCTAACTTCTTATAGGAAGGTTTAGGAGCTCTGAAAATGAACGTGCGCGTCTTTCACTCTTCCCGAGGGACTTAGAAGAATTTTGTGATATTTTTTATTAAAATGGTGTATAAGGGTATATATATAAATATATTTTATGCACTGTATATGAGCTGGCGATTTCTAAGTCTGTGGTTCCGAGAGGGGGTAACCAGGCTAACTAATAAAGGTCAAGCTACTTGGCTGCCAGAATGCCCTGCTTCAGCACAGACCAGAAAGGCATTGTGATAAGCGTATCCCCGGTATAGTCAGGGGTTAATGGGAGTCGTCCCCGCCCCCCCAGTATACGGCCAGAACCATGGACCCGGTACTTGTGGTTCGGACTGTCTCCAACCAGCCATAATGTTGTGAGAGTGAAATTATGTCTAAGTCCAGCTTTGGTACATTAGAAGCAACTCTGAAACTTAACCTAAGCGTTTTTCGAAGCTGCTTTTTGGCTAACTTCTTATAGGAAGGTCTAGGAGCTCTGAAAATGAACGTGCGCGTCTTTCACTCTTCCAGAGGGACTTAGAAGAATTTTGTGATATTTTTTATTAAAATGGTGTATAAGGGTATATATATAAATATATTTTATGCACTGTATATGAGCTGGCGATTTCTAAGTCTGTGGTTCCGAGAGGGGGTAACCAGGCTCACTAATAAAGGTCAAGCCACTTGGCTGCCAGAATGCCCTGCTTCAGCACAGACCAGAAAGTCATTGTGATAAGCGTATCCCCGGTATAGTTAGGGGTTAATGGGAGTCGTCCCCGTCCCCCCAGTATACGGCCAGAACCATGGACCCGGTACTTGTGGTTCGGACTGTCTCCAACCAGCCATAATGTTGTGAGAGTGAAATTATGTCTAAGTCCAGCTTTGGTACATTAGAAGCAACTCTGAAACTTAACCTAAGCGTTTTTCGAAGCTACTTTTTGGCTAACTTCTTATAGGAAGGTCTAGGAGCTCTGAAAATGAACGTGCGCGTCTTTCACTCTTCCCGAGGGACTTAGAAGAATTTTGTGATATTTTTTATTAAAATGGTGTATAAGGGTATATATATAAATATATTTTATGCACTGTATATGAGCTGGCGATTTCTAAGTCTGTGGTTCCGAGAGGGGGTAACCAGGCTAACTAATAAAGGTCAAGCCACTTGGCTGCCAGAATGCCCTGCTTCAGCACAGACCAGAAAGGCATTGTGATAAGCGTATCCCCGGTATAGTCAGGGGTTAATGGGAGTCGTCCCCGCCCCCCCAGTATACGGCCAGAACCATGGACCCGGTACTTGTGGTTCGGACTGTCTCCAACCAGCCATAATGTTGTGAGAGTGAAATTATGTCTAAGTCCAGCTTTGGTACATTAGAAGCAACTCTGAAACTTAACCTAAGCGTTTTTCGAAGCTGCTTTTTGGCTAACTTCTTATAGGAAGGTCTAGGAGCTCTGAAAATGAACGTGCGCGTCTTTCACTCTTCCAGAGGGACTTAGAAGAATTTTGTGATATTTTTTATTAAAATGGTGTATAAGGGTATATATATAAATATATTTTATGCACTGTATATGAGCTGGCGATTTCTAAGTCTGTGGTTCCGAGAGGGGGTAACCAGGCTCACTAATAAAGGTCAAGCCACTTGGCTGCCAGAATGCCCTGCTTCAGCACAGACCAGAAAGTCATTGTGATAAGCGTATCCCCGGTATAGTTAGGGGTTAATGGGAGTCGTCCCCGTCCCCCCAGTATACGGCCAGAACCATGGACCCGGTACTTGTGGTTCGGACTGTCTCCAACCAGCCATAATGTTGTGAGAGTGAAATTATGTCTAAGTCCAGCTTTGGTACATTAGAAGCAACTCTGAAACTTAACCTAAGCGTTTTTCGAAGCTACTTTTTGGCTAACTTCTTATAGGAAGGTCTAGGAGCTCTGAAAATGAACGTGCGCGTCTTTCACTCTTCCCGAGGGACTTAGAAGAATTTTGTGATATTTTTTATTAAAATGGTGTATAAGGGTATATATATAAATATATTTTATGCACTGTATATGAGCTGGCGATTTCTAAGTCTGTGGTTCCGAGAGGGGGTAACCAGGCTCACTAATAAAGGTCAAGCCACTTGGCTGCCAGAATGCACTGCTTCAGCACAGACCAGAAAGGCATTGGGATAAGCGTATCCCCGGTATAGTCAGGGGTTAATGGGAGTCGTCCCCGTCCCCCCAGTATACGGCCAGAACCATGGACCCGGTACTTGTGGTACGGACTGTCTCCAACCAGCCATAATGTTGTGAGTGAAATTATGTCTAAGTCCAGCTTTGGTACATTAGAAGCAACTCTGAAACTTAACCTAAGCGTTTTTCGAAGCTACTTTTTGGCTAACTTCTTATACAATAGGAAGGTCTAGGAGCTCTGAAAATGAACGAGCGCGTCTTTCACTCTTCCCGAGGGACTTAGAAGAATTTTGTGATAATTTTTATTAAAATGGTGTATAAGGGTATATATATAAATATATTTTATGCACTGTATATGAGCTGGCGATTTCTAAGTCTGTGGTTCCGAGAGGGGGTAACCAGGCTCACTAATAAAGGTCAAGCCACTTGGCTGCCAGAATGCCCTCCTTCAGCACAGACCAGAAAGGCATTGTGATAAGCGTATCCCCGGTATAGTCAGGGGTTAATGGGAGTCGTCCCCGTCCCCCCAGTATACGGCCAGAACCATGGACCCGGTACTTGTGGTTCGGACTCTCTCCAACCAGCCATAATGTTGTGAGAGTGAAATTATGTCTAAGTCCAGCTTTGGTACATTAGAAGCAACTCTGAAACTTAACCTAAGCTTTTTTCGAAGCTACATTTTGGCTAACTTCTTATAGGAAGGTCTAGGAGCTCTGAAAATAAACGTGCGCGTCTTTCACTCTTCCCGAGGGACTTAGAAGAATTTTGTGATATTTTTTATTAAAATGGTGTATAAGGGTATATATATAAATATATTTTATGCACTGTATATGAGCTGGCGATTTCTAAGTCTGTGGTTCCGAGAGGGGGTAACCAGGCTCACTAATAAAGGTCAAGCCACTTGGCTGCCAGAATGCCCTCCTTCAGCACAGACCAGAAAGGCATTGTGATAAGCGTATCCCCGGTATAGTCAGGGGTTAATGGGAGTCGTCCCCTTCCCCCCAGTATACGGCCAGAACCATGGACCAGGTACTTGTGGTTCGGACTGTCTCCAACCAGCCATAATGTTGTGAGAGTGAAATTATGTCTAAGTCCAGCTTTGGTACATTAGAAACAACTCTGAAACTTAACCTAAGCGTTTTTCGAAGCTACTTGTTGGCTAACTTCTTATAGGAAGGTCTAGGAGCTCTGAAAATGAACGTGCGCGTCTTTCACTCTTCCCGAGGGACTTAGAAGAATTTTGTGATATTTTTTATTAAAATGGTGTATAAGGGTATATATATAAATATATTTTATGCACTGTATATGAGCTGGCGATTTCTAAGTCTGTGGTTCCGAGAGGGGGTAACCAGGCTCACTAATAAAGGTCAAGCCACTTGGCTGCCAGAATGGCCTGCTTCAGCACAGACCAGAAAGGCATTGTGATAAGCGTATCCCCGGTATAGTCAGGGGTTAATGGGAGTCGTCCCCGTCCCCCCAGTATACGGCCAGAACCATGGACCCGGTACTTGTGGGTCGGACTGTCTCCAACCAGCCATAATGTTGTGAGAGTGAAATTATGTCTAAGTCCAGCTTTGGTACATTAGAAGCAACTCTGAAACTTAACCTAAGCTTTTTCGAAGCTACTTTTTGGCTAACTTCTTATAGGAAGGTCTAGGAGCTCTGAAAATAAATGTGCGCGTCTTTCACTCTTCCCGAGGGACTTAGAAGAATTTTGTGATATTTTTTATTAAAATGGTGTATAAGGGTATATATATAAATATATTTTATGCACTGTATATGAGCTGGCGATTTCTTAGTCTGTGGTTCCGAGAGGGGGTAACCAGGCTCACTAATAAAGGTCAAGCCACTTGGCTGCCAGAATGCCCTGCTTCAGCACAGACCAGAAAGGCATTGTGATAAGCGTATCCCCGGTATAGTCAGGGATTAATGGGAGTCGTCCCCGTCCCCCCAGTATACGGCCAGAACCATGGACCCGGTACTTGTGGTTCGGACTGTCTCCAACCAACCATAATGTTGTGAGAGTGAAATTATGTCTAAGTCCAGCTTTGGTACATTAGAAGCAACTCTGAAACTTAACCTAAGCGTTTTTCGAAATTACTTTTTGGCTAACTTCTTATAGGAAGGTCTAGGAGCTCTGAAAATGAACGTGCGCGTCTTTCACTCTTCCAGAGGGACTTAGAAGAATTTTGTGATATTTTTTATTAAAATGGTGTATAAGGGTATATATATAAATATATTTTATGCACTGTATATGAGCTGGCGATTTCTAAGTCTGTGGTTCCGAGAGGGGGTAACCAGGCTCACTAATAAAGGTCAAGCCACTTGGCTGCCAGAATGCCCTGCTTCAGCACAGACCAGAAAGTCATTGTGATAAGCGTATCCCCGGTATAGTTAGGGGTTAATGGGAGTCGTCCCCTTCCCCCCAGTATACGGCCAGAACCATGGACCCGGTACTTGTGGTTCGGACTGTCTCCAACCAGCCATAATGTTGTGAGAGTGAAATTATGTCTAAGTCCAGCTTTGGTACATTAGAAGCAACTCTGAAACTTAACCTAAGCGTTTTTCGAAGCTACTTTTTGGCTAACTTCTTATAGGAAGGTCTAGGAGCTCTGAAAATGAACGTGCGCGTCTTTCACTCTTCCCGAGGGACTTAGAAGAATTTTGTGATATTTTTTATTAAAATGGTGTATAAGGGTATATATATAAATATATTTTATGCACTGTATATGAGCTGGCGATTTCTAAGTCTGTGGTTCCGAGAGGGGGTAACCAGGCTCACTAATAAAGGTCAAGCCACTTGGCTGCCAGAATGCCCTGCTTCAGCACAGACCAGAAAGGCATTGTGATAAGCGTATCCCCGGTATAGTCAGGGGTTAATGGGAGTCGTCCCCGTCCCCCCAGTTTACGGCCAGAACCATGGACCCGGTACTTGTGGTTCGGACTGTCTCCAACCAGCCATAATGTTGTGAGAGTGAAATTATGTCTAAGTCCAGCTTTGGTACATTAGAAGCAACTCTGAAACTTAACCTAAGCGTTTTTCGAAGCTGCTTTTTGGCTAACTTCTTATAGGAAGGTCTAAGAGCTCTGAAAATGAACGTGCGCGTCTTTCACTCTTCCCGAGGGACTTAGAAGAATTTTGTGATATTTTTTATTAAAATGGTGTATAAGGGTATATATATAAATATATTTTATGCACTGTATATGAGCTGGCGATTTCTAAGTCTGTGGTTCCGAGAGGGGGTAACCATGCTCACTAATAAAGGTCAAGCCACTTGGCTGCCAGAATGCCCTGCTTCAGCACAGACCAGAAAGGCATTGTGATAAGCGTATCCCCGGTATAGTCAGGGGTTAATGGGAGTCGTCCCCGTCCCCCCAGTATACGGCCAGAACCATGGACCCGGTACTTGTGGTTCGGACTGTCTCCAACCAGCCATAATGTTGTGAGAGTGAAATTATGTCTAAGTCCAGCTTTGGTACATTAGAAGCAACTCTGAAACTTAACCTAAGCGTTTTTCGAAGCTACTTTTTGGCTAACTTCTTATAGGAAGGTCTAGGAGCTCTGAAAATGAACGTGCGCGTCTTTCACTCTTCCCGAGGGACTTAGAAGAATTTTGTGATATTTTTTATTAAAATGGTGTATAAGGGTATATATATAAATATATTTTATGCACTGTATATGAGCTGGCGATTTCTAAGTCTGTGGTTCCGAGAGGGGGTAACCAGGCTCACTAATAAAGGTCAAGCCACTTGGCTGCCAGAATGCCCTGCTTCAGCACAGACCAGAAAGGCATTGTGATAAGCGTATCCCCGGTATAGTCAGGGGTTAATGGGAGTCGTCCCCGTCCCCCCAGTATACGGCCAGAACCATGGACCCGGTACTTGTGGTTCGGACTGTCTCCAACCAGCCATAATGTTGTGAGAGTGAAATTATGTCTAAGTCCAGCTTTGGTACATTAGAAGCAACTCTGAAACTTAACCTAAGCGTTTTTCGAAGCTGCTTTTTGGCTAACTTCTTATAGGAAGGTCTAGGAGCTCTGAAAATGAACATGCGCGTCTTTCACTCTTCCAGAGGGACTTAGAAGAATTTTGTGATATTTTTTATTAAAATGGTGTATAAGGGTATATATATATAAATATATTTTATGCACTGTATATGAGCTGGCGATTTCTAAGTCTGTGGTTCCGAGAGGGGGTAACCAGGCTCACTAATAAAGGTCAAGCCACTTGGCTGCCAGAATGCCCTGCTTCAGCACAGACCAGAAAGGCATTGTGATAAGCGTATCCCCGGTATAGTCAGGGGTTAATGGGAGTCGTCCCCATCCCCCCAGTATACGGCCAGAACCATGGACCCGGTACTTGTGGTTCGGACTGTCTCCAACCAGCCATAATGTTGTGAGAGTGAAATTATGTCTAAGTCCAGGTTTGGTACATTAGAAGCAACTCTGAAACTTAACCTAAGCGTTTTTCGAAGCTACTTTTTGGCTAACTTCTTATAGGAAGGTTTAGGAGTTCTGAAAATGAACGTGCGCGTCTTTCACTCTTCCCGAGGGACTTAGAAGAATTTTGTGATATTTTTTATTAAAATGGTGTATAAGGGTATATATATAAATATATTTTATGCACGGTATATGAGCTGGCGATTTCTAAGTCTGTGGTTCCGAGAGGGGGTAACCAGGCTAACTAATAAAGGTCAAGCCACTTGGCTGCCAGAATGCCCTGCTTCAGCACAGACCAGAAAGGCATTGTGATAAGCGTATCCCCGGTATAGTCAGGGGTTAATGGGAGTCGTCCCCGCCCCCCCAGTATACGGCCAGAACCATGGACCCGGTACTTGTGGTTCGGACTGTCTCCAACCAGCCATAATGTTGTGAGAGTGAAATTATGTCTAAGTCCAGCTTTGGTACATTAGAAGCAACTCTGAAACTTAACCTAAGCGTTTTTCGAAGCTACTTTTTGGCTAACTTCTTATAGGAAGGTCTAGGAGCTCTGAAAATGAACGTGCGCGTCTTTTACTCTTCCCGAGGGACTTAGAAGAATTTTGTGATATTTTTTATTAAAATGGTGTATAAGGGTATATATATAAATATATTTTATGCACTGTATATGAGCTGGCGATTTCTAAGTCTGTGGTTCCGAGAGGGGGTAACCAGGCTCACTAATAAAGGTCAAGCCACTTGGCTGCCAGAATGCCCTGCTTCAGCACAGACCAGAAAGGCATTGTGATAAGCGTATCCCCGGTATAGTCAGGGGTTAATGGGAGTCGTCCCCGTCCCCCCAGTATACGGCCAGAACCATGGACCCGGTACTTGTGGTTCGGACTGTCTCCAACCAGCCATAATGTTGTGAGAGTGAAATTATGTCTAAGTCCAGCTTTGGTACATTAGAAGCAACTCTGAAACTTAACCTAAGCGTTTTTCGAAGCTGCTTTTTGGCTAACTTCTTATAGGAAGGTCTAGGAGCTCTGAAAATGAACGTGCGCGTCTTTCACTCTTCCCGAGGGACTTAGAAGAATTTTGTGATATTTTTTATTAAAATGGTGTATAAGGGTATATATATAAATATATTTTATGCACTGTATATGAGCTGGCGATTTCTAAGTCTGTGGTTCCGAGAGGGGGTAACTAGGCTCACTAATAAAGGTCAAGCCACTTGGCTGCCAGAATGCCCTGCTTCAGCACAGACCAGAAAGGCATTGTGATAAGCGTATCCCCGGTATAGTCAGGGGTTAATGGGAGTCGTCCCCATCCCCCCAGTATACGGCCAGAACCATGGACCCGGTACTTGTGGTTCGGACTGTCTCCAACCAGCCATAATGTTGTGAGAGTGAAATTATGTCTAAGTCCAGCTTTGGTACATTAGAAGCAACACTGAAACTTAACCTAAGCGTTTTTCGAAGCTACTTTTTGGCTAACTTCTTATAGGAAGGTTTAGGAGCTCTGAAAATGAACGTGCGCGTCTTTCACTCTTCCCGAGGGACTTAGAAGAATTTTGTGATATTTTTTATTAAAATGGTGTATAAGGGTATATATATAAATATATTTTATGCACTGTATATGAGCTGGCGATTTCTAAGTCTGTGGTTCCGAGAGGGGGTAACCAGGCTAACTAATAAAGGTCAAGCCACTTGGCTGCCAGAATGCCCTGCTTCAGCACAGACCAGAAAGGCATTGTGATAAGCGTATCCCCGGTATAGTCAGGGGTTAATGGGAGTCGTCCCCGCCCCCCCAGTATACGGCCAGAACCATGGACCCGGTACTTGTGGTTCGGACTGTCTCCAACCAGCCATAATGTTGTGAGAGTGAAATTATGTCTAAGTCCAGCTTTGGTACATTAGAAGCAACTCTGAAACTTAACCTAAGCGTTTTTCGAAGCTGCTTTTTGGCTAACTTCTTATAGGAAGGTCTAGGAGCTCTGAAAATGAACGTGCGCGTCTTTCACTCTTCCAGAGGGACTTAGAAGAATTTTGTGATATTTTTTATTAAAATGGTGTATAAGGGTATATATATAAATATATTTTATGCACTGTATATGAGCTGGCGATTTCTAAGTCTGTGGTTCCGAGAGGGGGTAACCAGGCTCACTAATAAAGGTCAAGCCACTTGGCTGCCAGAATGCCCTGCTTCAGCACAGACCAGAAAGTCATTGTGATAAGCGTATCCCCGGTATAGTTAGGGGTTAATGGGAGTCGTCCCCGTCCCCCCAGTATACGGCCAGAACCATGGACCCGGTACTTGTGGTTCGGACTGTCTCCAACCAGCCATAATGTTGTGAGAGTGAAATTATGTCTAAGTCCAGCTTTGGTACATTAGAAGCAACTCTGAAACTTAACCTAAGCGTTTTTCGAAGCTACTTTTTGGCTAACTTCTTATAGGAAGGTCTAGGAGCTCTGAAAATGAACGTGCGCGTCTTTCACTCTTCCCGAGGGACTTAGAAGAATTTTGTGATATTTTTTATTAAAATGGTGTATAAGGGTATATATATAAATATATTTTATGCACTGTATATGAGCTGGCGATTTCTAAGTCTGTGGTTCCGAGAGGGGGTAACCAGGCTCACTAATAAAGGTCAAGCCACTTGGCTGCCAGAATGCCCTGCTTCAGCACAGACCAGAAAGGCATTGTGATAAGCGTATCCCCGGTATAGTCAGGGGTTAATGGGAGTCGTCCCCATCCCCCCAGTATACGGCCAGAACCATGGACCCGGTACTTGTGGTTCGGACTGTCTCCAACCAGCCATAATGTTGTGAGAGTGAAATTATGTCTAAGTCCAGCTTTGGTACATTAGAAGCAACTCTGAAACTTAACCTAAGCGTTTTTCGAAGCTACTTTTTGGCTAACTTCTTATAGGAAGGTTTAGGAGCTCTGAAAATGAACGTGCGCGTCTTTCACTCTTCCCGAGGGACTTAGAAGAATTTTGTGATATTTTTTATTAAAATGGTGTATAAGGGTATATATATAAATATATTTTATGCACTGTATATGAGCTGGCGATTTCTAAGTCTGTGGTTCCGAGAGGGGGTAACCAGGCTAACTAATAAAGGTCAAGCCACTTGGCTGCCAGAATGCCCTGCTTCAGCACAGACCAGAAAGGCATTGTGATAAGCGTATCCCCGGTATAGTCAGGGGTTAATGGGAGTCGTCCCCGCCCCCCCAGTATACGGCCAGAACCATGGACCCGGTACTTGTGGTTCGGACTGTCTCCAACCAGCCATAATGTTGTGAGAGTGAAATTATGTCTAAGTCCAGCTTTGGTACATTAGAAGCAACTCTGAAACTTAACCTAAGCGTTTTTCGAAGCTGCTTTTTGGCTAACTTCTTATAGGAAGGTCTAGGAGCTCTGAAAATGAACGTGCGCGTCTTTCACTCTTCCAGAGGGACTTAGAAGAATTTTGTGATATTTTTTATTAAAATGGTGTATAAGGGTATATATATAAATATATTTTATGCACTGTATATGAGCTGGCGATTTCTAAGTCTGTGGTTCCGAGAGGGGGTAACCAGGCTCACTAATAAAGGTCAAGCCACTTGGCTGCCAGAATGCCCTGCTTCAGCACAGACCAGAAAGTCATTGTGATAAGCGTATCCCCGGTATAGTTAGGGGTTAATGGGAGTCGTCCCCGTCCCCCCAGTATACGGCCAGAACCATGGACCCGGTACTTGTGGTTCGGACTGTCTCCAACCAGCCATAATGTTGTGAGAGTGAAATTATGTCTAAGTCCAGCTTTGGTACATTAGAAGCAACTCTGAAACTTAACCTAAGCGTTTTTCGAAGCTACTTTTTGGCTAACTTCTTATAGGAAGGTCTAGGAGCTCTGAAAATGAACGTGCGCGTCTTTCACTCTTCCCGAGGGACTTAGAAGAATTTTGTGATATTTTTTATTAAAATGGTGTATAAGGGTATATATATAAATATATTTTATGCACTGTATATGAGCTGGCGATTTCTAAGTCTGTGGTTCCGAGAGGGGGTAACCAGGCTAACTAATAAAGGTCAAGCCACTTGGCTGCCAGAATGCCCTGCTTCAGCACAGACCAGAAAGGCATTGTGATAAGCGTATCCCCGGTATAGTCAGGGGTTAATGGGAGTCGTCCCCGCCCCCCCAGTATACGGCCAGAACCATGGACCCGGTACTTGTGGTTCGGACTGTCTCCAACCAGCCATAATGTTGTGAGAGTGAAATTATGTCTAAGTCCAGCTTTGGTACATTAGAAGCAACTCTGAAACTTAACCTAAGCGTTTTTCGAAGCTGCTTTTTGGCTAACTTCTTATAGGAAGGTCTAGGAGCTCTGAAAATGAACGTGCGCGTCTTTCACTCTTCCAGAGGGACTTAGAAGAATTTTGTGATATTTTTTATTAAAATGGTGTATAAGGGTATATATATAAATATATTTTATGCACTGTATATGAGCTGGCGATTTCTAAGTCTGTGGTTCCGAGAGGGGGTAACCAGGCTCACTAATAAAGGTCAAGCCACTTGGCTGCCAGAATGCCCTGCTTCAGCACAGACCAGAAAGTCATTGTGATAAGCGTATCCCCGGTATAGTTAGGGGTTAATGGGAGTCGTCCCCGTCCCCCCAGTATACGGCCAGAACCATGGACCCGGTACTTGTGGTTCGGACTGTCTCCAACCAGCCATAATGTTGTGAGAGTGAAATTATGTCTAAGTCCAGCTTTGGTACATTAGAAGCAACTCTGAAACTTAACCTAAGCGTTTTTCGAAGCTACTTTTTGGCTAACTTCTTATAGGAAGGTCTAGGAGCTCTGAAAATGAACGTGCGCGTCTTTCACTCTTCCCGAGGGACTTAGAAGAATTTTGTGATATTTTTTATTAAAATGGTGTATAAGGGTATATATATAAATATATTTTATGCACTGTATATGAGCTGGCGATTTCTAAGTCTGTGGTTCCGAGAGGGGGTAACCAGGCTCACTAATAAAGGTCAAGCCACTTGGCTGCCAGAATGCACTGCTTCAGCACAGACCAGAAAGGCATTGGGATAAGCGTATCCCCGGTATAGTCAGGGGTTAATGGGAGTCGTCCCCGTCCCCCCAGTATACGGCCAGAACCATGGACCCGGTACTTGTGGTACGGACTGTCTCCAACCAGCCATAATGTTGTGAGTGAAATTATGTCTAAGTCCAGCTTTGGTACATTAGAAGCAACTCTGAAACTTAACCTAAGCGTTTTTCGAAGCTACTTTTTGGCTAACTTCTTATACAATAGGAAGGTCTAGGAGCTCTGAAAATGAACGAGCGCGTCTTTCACTCTTCCCGAGGGACTTAGAAGAATTTTGTGATAATTTTTATTAAAATGGTGTATAAGGGTATATATATAAATATATTTTATGCACTGTATATGAGCTGGCGATTTCTAAGTCTGTGGTTCCGAGAGGGGGTAACCAGGCTCACTAATAAAGGTCAAGCCACTTGGCTGCCAGAATGCCCTCCTTCAGCACAGACCAGAAAGGCATTGTGATAAGCGTATCCCCGGTATAGTCAGGGGTTAATGGGAGTCGTCCCCGTCCCCCCAGTATACGGCCAGAACCATGGACCCGGTACTTGTGGTTCGGACTCTCTCCAACCAGCCATAATGTTGTGAGAGTGAAATTATGTCTAAGTCCAGCTTTGGTACATTAGAAGCAACTCTGAAACTTAACCTAAGCTTTTTTCGAAGCTACATTTTGGCTAACTTCTTATAGGAAGGTCTAGGAGCTCTGAAAATAAACGTGCGCGTCTTTCACTCTTCCCGAGGGACTTAGAAGAAATTTTGTGATATTTTTTATTAAAATGGTGTATAAGGGTATATATATAAATATATTTTATGCACTGTATATGAGCTGGCGATTTCTAAGTCTGTGGTTCCGAGAGGGGGTAACCAGGCTCACTAATAAAGGTCAAGCCACTTGGCTGCCAGAATGCCCTCCTTCAGCACAGACCAGAAAGGCATTGTGATAAGCGTATCCCCGGTATAGTCAGGGGTTAATGGGAGTCGTCCCCTTCCCCCCAGTATACGGCCAGAACCATGGACCAGGTACTTGTGGTTCGGACTGTCTCCAACCAGCCATAATGTTGTGAGAGTGAAATTATGTCTAAGTCCAGCTTTGGTACATTAGAAACAACTCTGAAACTTAACCTAAGCGTTTTTCGAAGCTACTTGTTGGCTAACTTCTTATAGGAAGGTCTAGGAGCTCTGAAAATGAACGTGCGCGTCTTTCACTCTTCCCGAGGGACTTAGAAGAATTTTGTGATATTTTTTATTAAAATGGTGTATAAGGGTATATATATAAATATATTTTATGCACTGTATATGAGCTGGCGATTTCTAAGTCTGTGGTTCCGAGAGGGGGTAACCAGGCTCACTAATAAAGGTCAAGCCACTTGGCTGCCAGAATGGCCTGCTTCAGCACAGACCAGAAAGGCATTGTGATAAGCGTATCCCCGGTATAGTCAGGGGTTAATGGGAGTCGTCCCCGTCCCCCCAGTATACGGCCAGAACCATGGACCCGGTACTTGTGGGTCGGACTGTCTCCAACCAGCCATAATGTTGTGAGAGTGAAATTATGTCTAAGTCCAGCTTTGGTACATTAGAAGCAACTCTGAAACTTAACCTAAGCTTTTTCGAAGCTACTTTTTGGCTAACTTCTTATAGGAAGGTCTAGGAGCTCTGAAAATAAATGTGCGCGTCTTTCACTCTTCCCGAGGGACTTAGAAGAATTTTGTGATATTTTTTATTAAAATGGTGTATAAGGGTATATATATAAATATATTTTATGCACTGTATATGAGCTGGCGATTTCTTAGTCTGTGGTTCCGAGAGGGGGTAACCAGGCTCACTAATAAAGGTCAAGCCACTTGGCTGCCAGAATGCCCTGCTTCAGCACAGACCAGAAAGGCATTGTGATAAGCGTATCCCCGGTATAGTCAGGGATTAATGGGAGTCGTCCCCGTCCCCCCAGTATACGGCCAGAACCATGGACCCGGTACTTGTGGTTCGGACTGTCTCCAACCAACCATAATGTTGTGAGAGTGAAATTATGTCTAAGTCCAGCTTTGGTACATTAGAAGCAACTCTGAAACTTAACCTAAGCGTTTTTCGAAATTACTTTTTAGCTAACTTCTTATAGGAAGGGCTAGGAGCTCTGAAAATGAACGTGCGCGTCTTTCACTCTTCCCGAGGGACTTAGAAGAATTTTGTGATATTTTTTATTAAAATGGTGTATAAGGGTATATATATAAATATATTTTATGCACTGTATATGAGCTGGCGATTTCTAAGTCTGTGGTTCCGAGAGGGGGTAACCAGGCTCACTAATAAAGGTCAAGCCACTTGGCTGCCAGAATGCTCTCCTTCAGCACAGACCAGAAAGGCATTGTGATAAGCGTATCCCCGGTATAGTCAGGGGTTAATGGGAGTCGTCCCCTTCCCCCCAGTATACGGCCAGAACCATGGACCCGGTACTTGTCGTTCGGACTGTCTCCAACCAGCCATAATGTTGTGAGAGTGAAATTATGTCTAAGTCCAGCTTTGGTACATTAGAAGCAACTCTGAAACTTAACCTAAGCGTTTTTCGAAGCTACTTTTTGGCTAACTTCTTATAGGAAGGTCTAGGAGCTCTGAAAATGAACGTGCGCGTCTTTCACTCTTCCCGAGGGACTTAGAAGAATTTTGTGATATTTTTTATTAAAATGGTGTATAAGTGTATATATATAAATATATTTTATGCACTGTATATGAGCTGGCGATTTCTAAGTCTGTGGTTCCGAGAGGGGGTAACCAGGCTCACTAATAAAGGTCAAGCCACTTGGCTGCCAGAATGGCCTGCTTCAGCACAGACCAGAAAGGCATTGTGATAAGCGTATCCCCGGTATAGTCAGGGGTTAATGGGAGTCGTCCCCGTCCCCCCAGTATACGGCCAGAACCATGGACCCGGTACTTGTGGGTCGGACTGTCTCCAACCAGCCATAATGTTGTGAGAGTGAAATTATGTCTAAGTCCAGCTTTGGTACATTAGAAGCAACTCTGAAACTTAACCTAAGCGTTTTTCGAAGCTACTTTCTGGCTAACTTCTTATAGGAAGGTCTAGGAGCTCTGAAAATGAACGTGCGCGTCTTTCACTCTTCCCGAGGGACTTAGAAGAATTTTGTGATATTTTTTATTAAAATGGTGTATAAGGGTATATATATAAATATATTTTATGCACTGTATATGAGCTGGCGATTTCTAAGTCTGTGGTTCCGAGAGGGGGTAACCAGGCTCACTAATAAAGGTCAAGCCACTTGGCTGCCAGAATGCCCTCGTTCAGCACAGACCAGAAAGGCATTGTGATAAGCGTATCCCCGGTATAATCAGGGGTTAATGGGAGTCGTCCCCTTCCCCCCAGTATACGGCCAGAACCATGGACCCGGTACTTTTCGTTCGGACTGTCTCCAACCAGCCATAATGTTGTGAGAGTGAAATTATGTCTAAGTCCAGCTTTGGTACATTAGAAGCAACTCTGAAACTTAACCTAAGCGTTTTTCGAAGCTACTTTTTGGCTAACTTCTTATAGGAAGGTCTAGGAGCTCTGAAAATGAACGTGCGCGTCTTTCACTCTTCCCGAGGGACTTAGAAGAATTTTGTGATATTTTTTATTAAAATGGTGTATAAGGGTATATATATAAATATATTTTATGCACAGTATATGAGCTGGCGATTTCTAAGTCTGTGGTTCCGAGAGGGGGTAACCAGGCTCACTAATAAAGGTCAAGCCACTTGGCTGCCAGAATGGCCTGCTTCAGCACAGACCAGAAAGGCATTGTGATAAGCGTATCCCCGGTATAGTCAGGGGTTAATGGGAGTCGTCCCCGTCCCCCCAGTATACGGCCAGAACCATGGACCCTGTACTTGTGGGTCGGACTGTCTCCAACCAGCCATAATGTTGTGAGAGTGAAATTATGTCTAAGTCCAGCTTTGGTACATTAGAAGCAACTCTGAAACTTAACCTAAGCGTTTTTCGAAGCTACTTTTTGGCTAACTTCTTATAGGAAGGTCTAGGAGCTCTGAAAATGAACGTGCGCGTCTTTCACTCTTCCCGAGGGACTTAGAAGAATTTTGTGATATTTTTTATTAAAATGGTGTATAAGGGTATATATATAAATATATTTTATGCACTGTATATGAGCTGGCGATTTCTAAGTCTGTGGTTCCGAGAGGGGGTAACCAGGCTCACTAATAAAGGTCAAGCCACTTGGCTGCCAGAATGCCCTCCTTCAGCACAGACCAGAAAGGCATTGTGATAAGCGTATCCCCGGTATAGTCAGGGGTTAATGGGAGTCGTCCCCTTCCCCTCAGTATACGGCCAGAACCATGGACCCGGTACTTTTCGTTCGGACTGTCTCCAACCAGCCATAATGTTGTGAGAGTGAAATTATGTCTAAGTCCAGCTTTGGTACATTAGAAGCAACTCTGAAACTTAACCTAAGCGTTTTTCGAAGCTACTTTTTGGCTAACTTCTTATAGGAAGGTCTAGGAGCTCTGAAAATGAACATGCGCGTCTTTCACTCTTCCCGAGGGACTTAGAAGAATTTTGTGATATTTTTTATTAAAATGGTGTATAAGGGTATATATATAAATATATTTTATGCACTGTATATGAGCTGGCGATTTCTAAGTCTGTGGTACCGAGAGGGGGTAACCAGGCTCACTAATAAAGGTCAAGCCACTTGGCTGCCAGAATGCCCTCCTTCAGCACAGACCAGAAAGGCATTGTGATAAGCGTATCCCCGGTATAGTCAGGGGTTAATGGGAGTCGTCCCCGTCCCCCCAGTATACGGCCAGAACCATGGACCCTGTACTTGTGGGTCGGACTGTCTCCAACCAGCCATAATGTTGTGAGAGTGAAATTATGTCTAAGTCCAGCTTTGGTACATTAGAAGCAACTCTGAAACTTAACCTAAGCGTTTTTCGAAGCTACTTTTTGGCTAACTTCTTATAGGAAGGTCTAGGAGCTCTGAAAATGAACGTGCGCGTCTTTCACTCTTCCCGAGGGACTTAGAAGAATTTTGTGATATTTTTTATTAAAATGGTGTATAAGGGTATATATATAAATATATTTTATGCACTGTATATGAGCTGGCGATTTCTAAGTCTGTGGTTCCGAGAGGGGGTAACCAGGCTCACTAATAAAGGTCAAGCCACTTGGCTGCCAGAATGCCCTCCTTCAGCACAGACCAGAAAGGCATTGTGATAAGCGTATCCCCGGTATAGTCAGGGGTTAATGGGAGTCGTCCCCTTCCCCCCAGTATACGGCCAGAACCATGGACCCGGTACTTTTCGTTCGGACTGTCTCCAACCAGCCATAATGTTGTGAGAGTGAAATTATGTCTAAGTCCAGCTTTGGTACATTAGAAGCAACTCTGAAACTTAACCTAAGCGTTTTTCGAAGCTACTTTTTGGCTAACTTCTTATAGGAAGGTCTAGGAGCTCTGAAAATGAACGTGCGCGTCTTTCACTCTTCCCGAGGGACTTAGAAGAATTTTGTGATATTTTTTATTAAAATGGTGTATAAGGGTATATATATAAATATATTTTATGCACTGTATATGAGCTGGCGATTTCTAAGTCTGTGGTTCCGAGAGGGGGTAACCAGGCTCACTAATAAAGGTCAAGCCACTTGGCTGCCAGAATGCCCTCCTTCAGCACAGACCAGAAAGGCATTGTGATAAGCGTATCCCCGGTATAGTCAGGTGTTAATGGGAGTCGTCCCCTTCCCCCCAGTATACGGCCAGAACCATGGACCCGGTACTTTTCGTTCGGACTGTCTCCAACCAGCCATAATGTTGTGAGAGTGAAATGATGTCTAAGTCCAGCTTTGGTACATTAGAAGCAACTCTGAAACTTAACCTAAGCGTTTTTCGAAGCTACTTTTTGGCTAACTTCTTATAGGAAGGTCTAGGAGCTCTGAAAATGAACGTGCGCGTCTTTCACTCTTCCCGAGGGACTTAGAAGAATTTTGTGATATTTTTTATTAAAATGGTGTATAAGGGTATATATATAAATATATTTTATGCACTGTATATGAGCTGGCGATTTCTAAGTCTGTGGTTCCGAGAGGGGGTAACCAGGCTCACTAATAAAGGTCAAGCCACTTGGCTGCCAGAATGGCCTGCTTCAGCACAGACCAGAAAGGCATTGTGATAAGCGTATCCCCGGTATAGCCAGGGGTTAATGGGAGTCGTCCCCGTCCCCCCAGTATACGGCCAGAACCATGGACCCTGTACTTGTGGGTCGGACTGTCTCCAACCAGCCATAATGTTCTGAGAGTGAAATTATGTCTAAGTCCAGCTTTGGTACATTAGAAGCAACTCTGAAACTTAACCTAAGCGTTTTTCGAAGCTACTTTTTGGCTAACTTCTTATAGGAAGGTCTAGGAGCTCTGAAAATGAACGTGCGCGTCTTTCACTCTTCCCGAGGGACTTAGAAGAATTTTGTGATATTTTTTATTAAAATGGTGTATAAGGGTATATATATAAATATATTTTATGCACTGTATATGAGCTGGCGATTTCTAAGTCTGTGGTTCCGAGAGGGGGTAACCAGGCTCACTAATAAAGGTCAAGCCACTTGGCTGCCAGAATGCCCTCCTTCAGCACAGACCAGAAAGGCATTGTGATAAGCGTATCCCCGGTATAGTCAGGGGTTAATGGGAGTCGTCCCCTTCCCCCCAGTATACGGCCAGAACCATGGACCCGGTACTTTTCGTTCGGACTGTCTCCAACCAGCCATAATGTTGTGAGAGTGAAATTATGTCTAAGTCCAGCTTTGGTACATTAGAAGCAACTCTGAAACTTAACCTAAGCGTTTTTCGAAGCTACTTTTTGGCTAACTTCTTATAGGAAGGTCTAGGAGCTCTGAAAATGAACGTGCGCGTCTTTCACTCTTCCCGAGGGACTTAGAAGAATTTTGTGATATTTTTTATTAAAATGGTGTATAAGGGTATATATATAAATATATTTTATGCACTGTATATGAGCTGGCGATTTCTAAGTCTGTGGTTCCGAGAGGGGGTAACCAGGCTCACTAATAAAGGTCAAGCCACTTGGCTGCCAGAATGCCCTCCTTCAGCACAGACCAGAAAGGCATTGTGATAAGCGTATCCCCGGTATAGTCAGGGGTTAATGGGAGTCGTCCCCTTCCCCCCAGTATACGGCCAGAACCATGGACCCGGTACTTTTCGTTCGGACTGTCTCCAACCAGCCATAATGTTGTGAGAGTGAAATTATGTCTAAGTCCAGCTTTGGTACATTAGAAGCAACTCTGAAACTTAACCTAAGCGTTTTTCGAAGCTACTTTTTGGCTAACTTCTTATAGGAAGGTCTAGGAGCTCTGAAAATGAACGTGCGCGTCTTTCACTCTTCCCGAGGGACTTAGAAGAATTTTGTGATATTTTTTATTAAAATGGTGTATAAGGGTATATATATAAATATATTTTATGCACTGTATATGAGCTGGCGATTTCTAAGTCTGTGGTTCCGAGAGGGGGTAACCAGGCTCACTAATAAAGGTCAAGCCACTTGGCTGCCAGAATGCCCTCCTTCAGCACAGACCAGAAAGGCATTGTGATAAGCGTATCCCCGGTATAGTCAGGGGTTAATGGGAGTCGTCCCCTTCCCCCCAGTATACGGCCAGAACCATGGACCCGGTACTTTTCGTTCGGACTGTCTCCAACCAGCCATAATGTTGTGAGAGTGAAATTATGTCTAAGTCCAGCTTTGGTACAGTACATTAGAAGCAACTCTGAAACTTAACCTAAGCGTTTTTCGAAGCTACTTTTTGGCTAACTTCTTATAGGAAGGTCTAGGAGCTCTGAAAATGAACGTGCGCGTCTTTCACTCTTCCCGAGGGACTTAGAAGAATTTTGTGATATTTTTTATTAAAATGGTGTATAAGGGTATATATACAGTATAAATATATTTTATGCACTGTATATGAGCTGGCGATTTCTAAGTCTGTGGTTCCGAGAGGGGGTAACCAGGCTCACTAATAAAGGTCAAGCCACTTGGCTGCCAGAATGCCCTCCTTCAGCACAGACCAGAAAGGCATTGTGATAAGCGTATCCCCGGTATAGTCAGGGATTAATGGGAGTCGTCCCCGTCCCCCCAGTATACGGCCAGAACCATGGACCCGGTACTTGTGGGTCGGACTGTCTCCAACCAGCCATAATGTTGTGAGAGTGAAATTATGTCTAAGTCCAGCTTTGGTACATTAGAAGCAACTCTGAAACTTAACCTAAGCGTTTTTCGAAGCTACTTTCTGGCTAACTTCTTATAGGAAGGTCTAGGAGCTCTGAAAATGAACGTGCGCGTCTTTCACTCTTCCCGAGGGACTTAGAAGAATTTTGTGATATTTTTTATTAAAATGGTGTATAAGTGTATATATATAAATATATTTTATGCACTGTATATGAGCTGGCGATTTCTAAGTCTGTGGTTCCGAGACGGGGTAACCAGGCTCACTAATAAAGGTCAAGCCACTTGGCTGCCAGAATGCCCTCCTTCAGCACAGACCAGAAAGGCATTGTGATAAGCGTATCCCCGGTATAGTCAGGGGTTAATGGGAGTCGTCCCCTTCCCCCCAGTATACGGCCAGAACCATGGACCCGGTACTTTTCGTTCGGACTGTCTCCAACCAGCCATAATGTTGTGAGAGTGAAATTATGTCTAAGTCCAGCTTTGGTACATTAGAAGCAACTCTGAAACTTAACCTAAGCGTTTTTCGAAGCTACTTTTTGGCTAACTTCTTATAGGAAGGTCTAGGAGCTCTGAAAATGAACGTGCGCGTCTTTCACTCTTCCCGAGGGACTTAGAAGAATTTTGTGATATTTTTTATTAAAATGGTGTATAAGGGTATATATATAAATATATTTTATGCACTGTATATGAGCTGGCGATTTCTAAGTCTGTGGTTCCGAGAGGGGGTAACCAGGCTCACTAATAAAGGTCAAGCCACTTGGCTGCCAGAATGCCCTCCTTCAGCACAGACCAGAAAGGCATTGTGATAAGCGTATCCCCGGTATAGTCAGGGGTTAATGGGAGTCGTCCCCTTCCCCCCAGTATACGGCCAGAACCATGGACCCGGTACTTTTCGTTCGGACTGTCTCCAACCAGCCATAATGTTGTGAGAGTGAAATTATGTCTAAGTCCAGCTTTGGTACATTAGAAGCAACTCTGAAACTTAACCTAAGCGTTTTTCGAAGCTACTTTTTGGCTAACTTCTTATAGGAAGGTCTAGGAGCTCTGAAAATGAACGTGCGCGTCTTTCACTCTTCCCGAGGGACTTAGAAGAATTTTGTGATATTTTTTATTAAAATGGTGTATAAGGGTATATATATAAATATATTTTATGCACTGTATATGAGCTGGCGATTTCTAAGTCTGTGGTTCCGAGAGGGGGTAACCAGGCTCACTAATAAAGGTCAAGCCACTTGGCTGCCAGAATGCCCTCCTTCAGCACAGACCAGAAAGGCATTGTGATAAGCGTATCCCCGGTATAGTCAGGGGTTAATGGGAGTCGTCCCCTTCCCCCCAGTATACGGCCAGAACCATGGACCCGGTACTTTTCGTTCGGACTGTCTCCAACCAGCCATAATGTTGTGAGAGTGAAATTATGTCTAAGTCCAGCTTTGGTACAGTACATTAGAAGCAACTCTGAAACTTAACCTAAGCGTTTTTCGAAGCTACTTTTTGGCTAACTTCTTATAGGAAGGTCTAGGAGCTCTGAAAATGAACGTGCGCGTCTTTCACTCTTCCCGAGGGACTTAGAAGAATTTTGTGATATTTTTTATTAAAATGGTGTATAAGGGTATATATACAGTATAAATATATTTTATGCACTGTATATGAGCTGGCGATTTCTAAGTCTGTGGTTCCGAGAGGGGGTAACCAGGCTCACTAATAAAGGTCAAGCCACTTGGCTGCCAGAATGCCCTCCTTCAGCACAGACCAGAAAGGCATTGTGATAAGCGTATCCCCGGTATAGTCAGGGATTAATGGGAGTCGTCCCCGTCCCCCCAGTATACGGCCAGAACCATGGACCCGGTACTTTTCGTTCGGACTGTCTCCAACCAGCCATAATGTTGTGAGAGTGAAATTATGTCTAAGTCCAGCTTTGGTACATTAGAAGCAACTCTGAAACTTAACCTAAGCGTTTTTCGAAGCTACTTTTTGGCTAACTTCTTATAGGAAGGTCTAGGAGCTCTGAAAATGAACGTGCGCGTCTTTCACTCTTCCCGAGGGACTTAGAAGAATTTTGTGATATTTTTTATTAAAATGGTGTATAAGGGTATATATATAAATATATTTTATGCACTGTATATGAGCTGGCGATTTCTAAGTCTGTGGTTCCGAGAGGGGGTAACCAGGCTCACTAATAAAGGTCAAGCCACTTGGCTGCCAGAATGCCCTCCTTCAGCACAGACCAGAAAGGCATTGTGATAAGCGTATCCCCGGTATAGTCAGGGGTTAATGGGAGTCGTCCCCTTCCCCCCAGTATACGGCCAGAACCATGGACCCGGTACTTTTCGTTCGGACTGTCTCCAACCAGCCATAATGTTGTGAGAGTGAAATTATGTCTAAGTCCAGCTTTGGTACAGTACATTAGAAGCAACTCTGAAACTTAACCTAAGCGTTTTTCGAAGCTACTTTTTGGCTAACTTCTTATAGGAAGGTCTAGGAGCTCTGAAAATGAACGTGCGCGTCTTTCACTCTTCCCGAGGGACTTAGAAGAATTTTGTGATATTTTTTATTAAAATGGTGTATAAGGGTATATATACAGTATAAATATATTTTATGCACTGTATATGAGCTGGCGATTTCTAAGTCTGTGGTTCCGAGAGGGGGTAACCAGGCTCACTAATAAAGGTCAAGCCACTTGGCTGCCAGAATGCCCTCCTTCAGCACAGACCAGAAAGGCATTGTGATAAGCGTATCCCCGGTATAGTCAGGGATTAATGGGAGTCGTCCCCGTCCCCCCAGTATACGGCCAGAACCATGGACCCGGTACTTGTGGGTCGGACTGTCTCCAACCAGCCATAATGTTGTGAGAGTGAAATTATGTCTAAGTCCAGCTTTGGTACATTAGAAGCAACTCTGAAACTTAACCTAAGCGTTTTTCGAAGCTACTTTCTGGCTAACTTCTTATAGGAAGGTCTAGGAGCTCTGAAAATGAACGTGCGCGTCTTTCACTCTTCCCGAGGGACTTAGAAGAATTTTGTGATATTTTTTATTAAAATGGTGTATAAGTGTATATATATAAATATATTTTATGCACTGTATATGAGCTGGCGATTTCTAAGTCTGTGGTTCCGAGACGGGGTAACCAGGCTCACTAATAAAGGTCAAGCCACTTGGCTGCCAGAATGCCCTCCTTCAGCACAGACCAGAAAGGCATTGTGATAAGCGTATCCCCGGTATAGTCAGGGGTTAATGGGAGTCGTCCCCTTCCCCCCAGTATACGGCCAGAACCATGGACCCGGTACTTTTCGTTCGGACTGTCTCCAACCAGCCATAATGTTGTGAGAGTGAAATTATGTCTAAGTCCAGCTTTGGTACATTAGAAGCAACTCTGAAACTTAACCTAAGCGTTTTTCGAAGCTACTTTTTGGCTAACTTCTTATAGGAAGGTCTAGGAGCTCTGAAAATGAACGTGCGCGTCTTTCACTCTTCCCGAGGGACTTAGAAGAATTTTGTGATATTTTTTATTAAAATGGTGTATAAGGGTATATATATAAATATATTTTATGCACTGTATATGAGCTGGCGATTTCTAAGTCTGTGGTTCCGAGAGGGGGTAACCAGGCTCACTAATAAAGGTCAAGCCACTTGGCTGCCAGAATGCCCTCCTTCAGCACAGACCAGAAAGGCATTGTGATAAGCGTATCCCCGGTATAGTCAGGGGTTAATGGGAGTCGTCCCCTTCCCCCCAGTATACGGCCAGAACCATGGACCCGGTACTTTTCGTTCGGACTGTCTCCAACCAGCCATAATGTTGTGAGAGTGAAATTATGTCTAAGTCCAGCTTTGGTACATTAGAAGCAACTCTGAAACTTAACCTAAGCGTTTTTCGAAGCTACTTTTTGGCTAACTTCTTATAGGAAGGTCTAGGAGCTCTGAAAATGAACGTGCGCGTCTTTCACTCTTCCCGAGGGACTTAGAAGAATTTTGTGATATTTTTTATTAAAATGGTGTATAAGGGTATATATATAAATATATTTTATGCACTGTATATGAGCTGGCGATTTCTAAGTCTGTGGTTCCGAGAGGGGGTAACCAGGCTCACTAATAAAGGTCAAGCCACTTGGCTGCCAGAATGCCCTCCTTCAGCACAGACCAGAAAGGCATTGTGATAAGCGTATCCCCGGTATAGTCAGGGGTTAATGGGAGTCGTCCCCTTCCCCCCAGTATACGGCCAGAACCATGGACCCGGTACTTTTCGTTCGGACTGTCTCCAACCAGCCATAATGTTGTGAGAGTGAAATTATGTCTAAGTCCAGCTTTGGTACAGTACATTAGAAGCAACTCTGAAACTTAACCTAAGCGTTTTTCGAAGCTACTTTTTGGCTAACTTCTTATAGGAAGGTCTAGGAGCTCTGAAAATGAACGTGCGCGTCTTTCACTCTTCCCGAGGGACTTAGAAGAATTTTGTGATATTTTTTATTAAAATGGTGTATAAGGGTATATATACAGTATAAATATATTTTATGCACTGTATATGAGCTGGCGATTTCTAAGTCTGTGGTTCCGAGAGGGGGTAACCAGGCTCACTAATAAAGGTCAAGCCACTTGGCTGCCAGAATGCCCTCCTTCAGCACAGACCAGAAAGGCATTGTGATAAGCGTATCCCCGGTATAGTCAGGGATTAATGGGAGTCGTCCCCGTCCCCCCAGTATACGGCCAGAACCATGGACCCGGTACTTGTGGGTCGGACTGTCTCCAACCAGCCATAATGTTGTGAGAGTGAAATTATGTCTAAGTCCAGCTTTGGTACATTAGAAGCAACTCTGAAACTTAACCTAAGCGTTTTTCGAAGCTACTTTCTGGCTAACTTCTTATAGGAAGGTCTAGGAGCTCTGAAAATGAACGTGCGCGTCTTTCACTCTTCCCGAGGGACTTAGAAGAATTTTGTGATATTTTTTATTAAAATGGTGTATAAGTGTATATATATAAATATATTTTATGCACTGTATATGAGCTGGCGATTTCTAAGTCTGTGGTTCCGAGACGGGGTAACCAGGCTCACTAATAAAGGTCAAGCCACTTGGCTGCCAGAATGCCCTCCTTCAGCACAGACCAGAAAGGCATTGTGATAAGCGTATCCCCGGTATAGTCAGGGGTTAATGGGAGTCGTCCCCTTCCCCCCAGTATACGGCCAGAACCATGGACCCGGTACTTTTCGTTCGGACTGTCTCCAACCAGCCATAATGTTGTGAGAGTGAAATTATGTCTAAGTCCAGCTTTGGTACATTAGAAGCAACTCTGAAACTTAACCTAAGCGTTTTTCGAAGCTACTTTTTGGCTAACTTCTTATAGGAAGGTCTAGGAGCTCTGAAAATGAACGTGCGCGTCTTTCACTCTTCCCGAGGGACTTAGAAGAATTTTGTGATATTTTTTATTAAAATGGTGTATAAGTGTATATATATAAATATATTTTATGCACTGTATATGAGCTGGCGATTTCTAAGTCTGTGGTTCCGAGACGGGGTAACCAGGCTCACTAATAAAGGTCAAGCCACTTGGCTGCCAGAATGCCCTCCTTCAGCACAGACCAGAAAGGCATTGTGATAAGCGTATCCCCGGTATAGTCAGGGGTTAATGGGAGTCGTCCCCTTCCCCCCAGTATACGGCCAGAACCATGGACCCGGTACTTTTCGTTCGGACTGTCTCCAACCAGCCATAATGTTGTGAGAGTGAAATTATGTCTAAGTCCAGCTTTGGTACATTAGAAGCAACTCTGAAACTTAACCTAAGCGTTTTTCGAAGCTACTTTTTGGCTAACTTCTTATAGGAAGGTCTAGGAGCTCTGAAAATGAACGTGCGCGTCTTTCACTCTTCCCGAGGGACTTAGAAGAATTTTGTGATATTTTTTATTAAAATGGTGTATAAGGGTATATATATAAATATATTTTATGCACTGTATATGAGCTGGCGATTTCTAAGTCTGTGGTTCCGAGAGGGGGTAACCAGGCTCACTAATAAAGGTCAAGCCACTTGGCTGCCAGAATGCCCTCCTTCAGCACAGACCAGAAAGGCATTGTGATAAGCGTATCCCCGGTATAGTCAGGGGTTAATGGGAGTCGTCCCCGTCCCCCCAGTATACGGCCAGAACCATGGACCCGGTACTTGTGGTTCGGACTGTCTCCAACCAGCCATAATGTTGTGAGAGTGAAATTATGTCTAAGTCCAGCTTTGGTACATTAGAAGCAACTCTGAAACTTAACCTAAGCGTTTTTCGAAGCTACTTTCTGGCTAACTTCTTATAGGAAGGTCTAGGAGCTCTGAAAATGAACGTGCGCGTCTTTCACTCTTCCCGAGGGACTTAGAAGAATTTTGTGATATTTTTTATTAAAATGGTGTATAAGGGTATATATATAAATATATTTTATGCACTGTATATGAGCTGGCGATTTCTAAGTCTGTGGTTCCGAGAGGGGGTAACCAGGCTCACTAATAAAGGTCAAGCCACTTGGCTGCCAGAATGCCCTCCTTCAGCACAGACCAGAAAGGCATTGTGATAAGCGTATCCCCGGTATAGTCAGGGGTTAATGGGAGTCGTCCCCTTCCCCCCAGTATACGGCCAGAACCATGGACCCGGTACTTGTCGTTCGGACTGTCTCCAACCAGCCATAATGTTGTGAGAGTGAAATTATGTCTAAGTCCAGCTTTGGTACATTAGAAGCAACTCTGAAACTTAACCTAAGCGTTTTTCGAAGCTACTTTTTGGCTAACTTCTTATAGGAAGGTCTAGGAGCTCTGAAAATGAACGTGCGCGTCTTTCACTCTTCCCGAGGGACTTAGAAGAATTTTGTGATATTTTTTATTAAAATGGTGTATAAGGGTATATATATAAATATATTTTATGCACTGTATATGAGCTGGCGATTTCTAAGTCTGTGGTTCCGAGAGGGGGTAACCAGGCTCACTAATAAAGGTCAAGCCACTTGGCTGCCAGAATGCCCTCCTTCAGCACAGACCAGAAAGGCATTGTGATAAGCGTATCCCCGGTATAGTCAGGGGTTAATGGGAGTCGTCCCCTTCCCCCCAGTATACGGCCAGAACCATGGACCCGGTACTTGTCGTTCGGACTGTCTCCAACCAGCCATAATGTTGTGAGAGTGAAATTATGTCTAAGTCCAGCTTTGGTACAATAGAAGCAACTCTGAAACTTAACCTAAGCGTTTTTCGAAGCTACTTTTTGGCTAACTTCTTATAGGAAGGTCTAGGAGCTCTGAAAATGAACATGCGCGTCTTTCACTCTTCCCGAGGGACTTAGAAGAATTTTGTGATATTTTTTATTAAAATGGTGTATAAGGGTATATATATAAATATATTTTATGCACTGTATATGAGCTGGCGATTTCTAAGTCTGTGGTTCCGAGAGGGGGTAACCAGGCTCACTAATAAAGGTCAAGCCACTTGGCTGCCAGAATGGCCTGCTTCAGCACAGACCAGAAAGGCATTGTGATAAGCGTATCCCCGGTATAGTCAGGGGTTAATGGGAGTCGTCCCCGTCCCCCCAGTATACGGCCAGAACCATGGACCCTGTACTTGTGGGTCGGACTGTCTCCAACCAGCCATAATGTTGTGAGAGTGAAATTATGTCTAAGTCCAGCTTTGGTACATTAGAAGCAACTCTGAAACTTAACCTAAGCGTTTTTCGAAGCTACTTTTTGGCTAACTTCTTATAGGAAGTTCTAGGAGCTCTGAAAATGAACGTGCGCGTCTTTCACTCTTCCCGAGGGACTTAGAAGAATTTTGTGATATTTTTTTATTAAAATGGTGTATAAGGGTATATATATAAATATATTTTATGCACTGTATATGAGCTGGCGATTTCTAAGTCTGTGGTTCCGAGAGGGGGTAACCAGGCTCACTAATAAAGGTCAAGCCACTTGGCTGCCAGAATGCCCTCCTTCAGCACAGACCAGAAAGGCATTGTGATAAGCGTATCCCCGGTATAGTCAGGGGTTAATGGGAGTCGTCCCCTTCCCCCCAGTATACGGCCAGAACCATGGACCCGGTACTTGTCGTTCGGACTGTCTCCAACCAGCCATAATGTTGTGAGAGTGAAATTATGTCTAAGTCCAGCTTTGGTACATTAGAAGCAACTCTGAAACTTAACCTAAGCGTTTTTCGAAGCTACTTTTTGGCTAACTTCTTATAGGAAGGTCTAGGAGCTCTGAAAATGAACATGCGCGTCTTTCACTCTTCCCGAGGGACTTAGAAGAATTTTGTGATATTTTTTATTAAAATGGTGTATAAGGGTATATATATAAATATATTTTATGCACTGTTTATGAGCTGGCGATTTCTAAGTCTGTGGTTCCGAGAGGGGGTAACCAGGCTCACTAATAAAGGTCAAGCCACTTGGCTGCCAGAATGCCCTGCTTCAGCACAGACCAGAAAGGCATTGTGATAAGCGTATCCCCGGTATAGTCAGAGGTTAATGGGAGTCGTCCCCGTCCCCCCAGTATACGGCCAGAACCATGGACCCGGTACTTGTGGTTCGGACTGTCTGCAACCAGCCATAATGTTGTGAGTGAAATTATGTCTAAGTCCAGCTTTGGTACATTAGAAGCAACTCTGAAACTTAACCTAAGCGTTTTTCGAAGCTACTTTTTGGCTAACTTCTTATAGGAAGGTCTAGGAGCTCTGAAAATGAACGTGCGCGTCTTTCACTCTTCCCGAGGGACTTAGAAGAATTTTGTGATAATTTTTATTAAAATGGTGTATAAGGGTATATATATATAAATATATTTTATGCACTGTATATGAGCTGGCGATTTCTAAGTCTGTGGTTCCGAGAGGGGGTAACCAGGCTCACTAATAAAGGTCAAGCCACTTGGCTGCCAGAATGCCCTGCTTCAGCACAGACCAGAAAGCCATTGTGATAAGCGTATCCCCGGTATAGTCAGGGGTTAATGGGAGTCGTCCCCTTCCCCCCAGTATACGGCCAGAACCATGGACCCGGTACTTGTCGTTCGGACTGTCTCCAACCAGCCATAATGTTGTGAGAGTGAAATTATGTCTAAGTCCAGCTTTGGTACATTAGAAGCAACTCTGAAACTTAACCTAAGCGTTTTTCGAAGCTACTTTTTGGCTAACTTCTTATAGGAAGGTCTAGGAGCTCTGAAAATGAACATGCGCGTCTTTCACTCTTCCCGAGGGACTTAGAATAATTTTGTGATATTTTTTATTAAAATGGTGTATAAGGGTATATATATAAATATATTTTATGCACTGTATATGAGCTGGCGATTTCTAAGTCTGTGGTTCCGAGAGGGGGTAACCAGGCTCACTAATAAAGGTCAAGCCACTTGGCTGCCAGAATGCCCTCCTTCAGCACAGACCAGAAAGGCATTGTGATAAGCGTATCCCCGGTATAGTCAGGGGTTAATGGGAGTCGTCCCCTTCCCCCCAGTATACGGCCAGAACCATGGACCCGGTACTTGTCGTTCGGACTGTCTCCAACCAGCCATAATGTTGTGAGAGTGAAATTATGTCTAAGTCCAGCTTTGGTACATTAGAAGCAACTCTGAAACTTAACCTAAGCGTTTTTCGAAGCTACTTTTTGGCTAACTTCTTATAGGAAGGTCTAGGAGCTCTGAAAATGAACGTGCGCGTCTTTCACTCTTCCCGAGGGACTTAGAAGAATTTTGTGATATTTTTTATTAAAATGGTGTATAAGGGTATATATATAAATATATTTTATGCACTGTATATGAGCTGGCGATTTCTAAGTCTGTGGTTCCGAGAGGGGGTAACCAGGCTCACTAATAAAGGTCAAGCCACTTGGCTGCCAGAATGGCCTGCTTCAGCACAGACCAGAAAGGCATTGTGATAAGCGTATCCCCGGTATAGTCAGGGGTTAATGGGAGTCCCCCCCGTCCCCCCAGTATACGGCCAGAACCATGGACCCTGTACTTGTGGGTCGGACTGTCTCCAACCAGCCATAATGTTGTGAGAGTGAAATTATGTCTAAGTCCAGCTTTGGTACATTAGAAGCAACTCTGAAACTTAACCTAAGCGTTTTTCGAAGCTACTTTTTGGCTAACTTCTTATAGGAAGGTCTATGAGCTCTGAAAATGAACGTGCGCGTCTTTCACTCTTCCCGAGGGACTTAGAAGAATTTTGTGATAATTTTTATTAAAATGGTGTATAAGGGTATATATATATAAATATATTTTATGCACTGTTTATGAGCTGGCGATTTCTAAGTCTGTGGTTCCGAGAGGGGGTAACCAGGCTCACTAATAAAGGTCAAGCCACTTGGCTGCCAGAATGCCCTGCTTCAGCACAGACCAGAAAGGCATTGTGATAAGCGTATCCCCGGTATAGTCAGGGGTTAATGGGAGTCGTCCCCGTCCCCCCAGTATACGGCCAGAACCATGGACCCTGTACTTGTGGGTCGGACTGTCTCCAACCAGCCATAATGTTGTGAGAGTGAAATTATGTCTAAGTCCAGCTTTGGTACATTAGAAGCAACTCTGAAACTTAACCTAAGCGTTTTTCGAAGCTACTTTTTGGCTAACTTCTTATAGGAAGGTCTAGGAGCTCTGAAAATGAACATGCGCGTCTTTCACTCTTCCCGAGGGACTTAGAAGAATTTTGTGATATTTTTATTAAAATGGTGTATAAGGGTATATGTATAAATATATTTTATGCACTGTATATGAGCTGGCGATTTCTAAGTCTGTGGTTCCGAGAGGGGGTAACCAGGCTCACTAATAAAGGTCAAGCCACTTGGCTGCCAGAATGCCCTCCTTCAGCACAGACCAGAAAGGCATTGTGATAAGCGTATCCCCGGTATAGTCAGGGGTTAATGGGAGTCGTCCCCTTCCCCCCAGTATACGGCCAGAACCATGGACCCGGTACTTGTCGTTCGGACTGTCTCCAACCAGCCATAATGTTGTGAGAGTGAAATTATGTCTAAATCCAGCTTTGGTACATTAGAAGCAACTCTGAAACTTAACCTAAGCGTTTTTCGAAGCTACTTTTTGGCTAACTTCTTATAGGAAGGTCTAGGAGCTCTGAAAATGAACGTGCGCGTCTTTCACTCTTCCCGAGGGACTTAGAAGAATTTTGTGATAATTTTTATTAAAATGGTGTATAAGGGTATATATATATAAATATATTTTATGCACTGTTTATGAGCTGGCGATTTCTAAGTCTGTGGTTCCGAGAGGGGGTAACCAGGCTCACTAATAAAGGTCAAGCCACTTGGCTGCCAGAATGCCCTGCTTCAGCACAGACCAGAAAGGCATTGTGATAAGCGTATCCCCGGTATAGTCAGGGGTTAATGGGAGTCGTCCCCGTCCCCCCAGTATACGGCCAGAACCATGGACCCTGTACTTGTGGGTCGGACTGTCTCCAACCAGCCATAATGTTGTGAGAGTGAAATTATGTCTAAGTCCAGCTTTGGTACATTAGAAGCAACTCTGAAACTTAACCTAAGCGTTTTTCGAAGCTACTTTTTGGCTAACTTCTTATAGGAAGGTCTAGGAGCTCTGAAAATGAACGTGCGCGTCTTTCACTCTTCCCGAGGGACTTAGAAGAATTTTGTGATATTTTTTATTAAAATGGTGTATAAGGGTATATATATAAATATATTTTATGCACTGTATATGAGCTGGCGATTTCTAAGTCTGTGGTTCCGAGAGGGGGTAACCAGGCTCACTAATAAAGGTCAAGCCACTTGGCTGCCAGAATGGCCTGCTTCAGCACAGACCAGAAATGCATTGTGATAAGCGTATCCCCGGTATAGTCAGGGGTTAATGGGAGTCGTCCCCGTCCCCCCAGTATACGGCCAGAACCATGGACCCTGTACTTGTGGGTCGGACTGTCTCCAACCAGCCATAAGGTTGTGAGAGTGAAATTATGTCTAAGTCCAGCTTTGGTACATTAGAAGCAACTCTGAAACTTAACCTAAGCGTTTTTCGAAGCTACTTTTTGGCTAACTTCTTATAGGAAGGTCTAGGAGCTCTGAAAATGAACGTGCGCGTCTTTCACTCTTCCCGAGGGACTTAGAAGAATTTTGTGATAATTTTTATTAAAATGGTGTATAAGGGTATATATATATAAATATATTTTATGCACTGTTTATGAGCTTGCGATTTCTAAGTCTGTGGTTCCGAGAGGGGGTAACCAGGCTCACTAATAAAGGTCAAGCCACTTGGCTGCCAGAATGCCCTGCTTCAGCACAGACCAGAAAGGCATTGTGATAAGCGTATCCCCGGTATAGTCAGGGGTTAATGGGAGTCGTCCCCGTCCCCCCAGTATACGGCCAGAACCATGGACCCTGTACTTGTGGGTCGGACTGTCTCCAACCAGCCATAATGTTGTGAGAGTGAAATTATGTCTAAGTCCAGCTTTGGTACATTAGAAGCAACTCTGAAACTTAACCTAAGCGTTTTTCGAAGCTACTTTTTGGCTAACTTCTTATAGGAAGGTCTAGGAGCTCTGAAAATGAACATGCGCGTCTTTCACTCTTCCCGAGGGACTAAGAAAGAATTTTGTGATATTTTTATTAAAATGGTGTATAAGGGTATATATATAAATATATTTTATGCACTGTATATGAGCTGGCGATTTCTAAGTCTGTGGTTCCGAGAGGGGGTAACCAGGCTCACTAATAAAGGTCAAGCCACTTGGCTGCCAGAATGGCCTGCTTCAGCACAGACCAGAAATGCATTGTGATAAGCGTATCCCCGGTATAGTCAGGGGTTAATGGGAGTCGTCCCCGTCCCCCCAGTATACGGCCAGAACCATGGACCCTGTACTTGTGGGTCGGACTGTCTCCAACCAGCCATAAGGTTGTGAGAGTGAAATTATGTCTAAGTCCAGCTTTGGTACATTAGAAGCAACTCTGAAACTTAACCTAAGCGTTTTTCGAAGCTACTTTTTGGCTAACTTCTTATAGGAAGGTCTAGGAGCTCTGAAAATGAACGTGCGCGTCTTTCACTCTTCCCGAGGGACTTAGAAGAATTTTGTGATAATTTTTATTAAAATGGTGTATAAGGGTATATATATATAAATATATTTTATGCACTGTTTATGAGCTTGCGATTTCTAAGTCTGTGGTTCCGAGAGGGGGTAACCAGGCTCACTAATAAAGGTCAAGCCACTTGGCTGCCAGAATGCCCTGCTTCAGCACAGACCAGAAAGGCATTGTGATAAGCGTATCCCCGGTATAGTCAGGGGTTAATGGGAGTCGTCCCCGTCCCCCCAGTATACGGCCAGAACCATGGACCCTGTACTTGTGGGTCGGACTGTCTCCAACCAGCCATAATGTTGTGAGAGTGAAATTATGTCTAAGTCCAGCTTTGGTACATTAGAAGCAACTCTGAAACTTAACCTAAGCGTTTTTCGAAGCTACTTTTTGGCTAACTTCTTATAGGAAGGTCTAGGAGCTCTGAAAATGAACATGCGCGTCTTTCACTCTTCCCGAGGGACTAAGAAAGAATTTTGTGATATTTTTATTAAAATGGTGTATAAGGGTATATATATAAATATATTTTATGCACTGTATATGAGCTGGCGATTTCTAAGTCTGTGGTTCCGAGAGGGGGTAACCAGGCTCACTAATAAAGGTCAAGCCACTTGGCTGCCAGAATGCCCTCCTTCAGCACAGACCAGAAAGGCATTGTGATAAGCGTATCCCCGGTATAGTCAGGGGTTAATGGGAGTCGTCCCCTTCCCCCCAGTATACGGCCAGAACCATGGACCCGGTACTTGTCGTTCGGACTGTCTCCAACCAGCCATAATGTTGTGAGAGTGAAATTATGTCTAAGTCCAGCTTTGGTACATTAGAAGCAACTCTGAAACTTAACCTAAGCGTTTTTCGAAGCTACTTTTTGGCTAACTTCTTATAGGAAGGTCTAGGAGCTCTGAAAATGAACATGCGCGTCTTTCACTCTTCCCGAGGGACTTAGAAGAATTTTGTGATATTTTTTATTAAAATGGTGTATAAGGGTATATATATAAATATATTTTATGCACTGTATATGAGCTGGCGATTTCTAAGTCTGTGGTTCCGAGAGGGGGTAACCAGGCTCACTAATAAAGGTCAAGCCACTTGGCTGCCAGAATGCCCTGCTTCAGCACAGACCAGAAAGGCATTGTGATAAGCGTATCCCCGGTATAGTCAGAGGTTAATGGGAGTCGTCCCCGTCCCCCCAGTATACGGCCAGAACCATGGACCCGGTACTTGTGGTTCGGACTGTCTGCAACCAGCCATAATGTTGTGAGTGAAATTATGTCTAAGTCCAGCTTTGGTACATTAGAAGCAACTCTGAAACTTAACCTAAGCGTTTTTCGAAGCTACTTTTTGGCTAACTTCTTATAGGAAGGTCTAGGAGATCTGAAAATGAACGTGCGCGTCTTTCACTCTTCCCGAGGGACTTAGAAGAATTTTGTGATAATTTTTATTAAAATGGTGTATAAGGGTATATATATATAAATATATTTTATGCACTGTTTATGAGCTTGCGATTTCTAAGTCTGTGGTTCCGAGAGGGGGTAACCAGGCTCACTAATAAAGGTCAAGCCACTTGGCTGCCAGAATGCCCTGCTTCAGCACAGACCAGAAAGGCATTGTGATAAGCGTATCCCCGGTATAGTCAGGGGTTAATGGGAGTCGTCCCCGTCCCCCCAGTATACGGCCAGAACCATGGACCCTGTACTTGTGGGTCGGACTGTCTCCAACCAGCCATAATGTTGTGAGAGTGAAATTATGTCTAAGTCCAGCTTTGGTACATTAGAAGCAACTCTGAAACTTAACCTAAGCGTTTTTCGAAGCTACTTTTTGGCTAACTTCTTATAGGAAGGTCTAGGAGCTCTGAAAATGAACATGCGCGTCTTTCACTCTTCCCGAGGGACTAAGAAAGAATTTTGTGATATTTTTATTAAAATGGTGTATAAGGGTATATATATAAATATATTTTATGCACTGTATATGAGCTGGCGATTTCTAAGTCTGTGGTTCCGAGAGGGGGTAACCAGGCTCACTAATAAAGGTCAAGCCACTTGGCTGCCAGAATGCCCTGCTTCAGCACAGACCAGAAAGGCATTGTGATAAGCGTATCCCCGGTATAGTCAGGGGTTAATGGGAGTCGTCCCCTTCCCCCCAGTATACGGCCAGAACCATGGACCCGGTACTTGTCGATCGGACTGTCTCCAACCAGCCATAATGTTGTGAGAGTGAAATTATGTCTAAGTCCAGCTTTGGTACATTAGAAGCAACTCTGAAACTTAACCTAAGCGTTTTTCGAAGCTACTTTTTGCCTAACTTCTTATAGGAAGGTCTAGGAGCTCTGAAAATGAACATGCGCGTCTTTCACTCTTCCCGAGGGACTTAGAATAATTTTGTGATATTTTTTATTAAAATGGTGTATAAGGGTATATATATAAATATATTTTATGCACTGTATATGAGCTGGCGATTTCTAAGTCTGTGGTTCCGAGAGGGGGTAACCAGGCTCACTAATAAAGGTCAAGCCACTTGGCTGCCAGAATGCCCTCCTTCAGCACAGACCAGAAAGGCATTGTGATAAGCGTATCCCCGGTATAGTCAGGGGTTAATGGGAGTCGTCCCCTTCCCCCCAGTATACGGCCAGAACCATGGACCCGGTACTTGTCGTTCGGACTGTCTCCAACCAGCCATAATGTTGTGAGAGTGAAATTATGTCTAAGTCCAGCTTTGGTACATTAGAAGCAACTCTGAAACTTAACCTAAGCGTTTTTCGAAGCTACTTTTTGGCTAACTTCTTATAGGAAGGTCTAGGAGCTCTGAAAATGAACGTGCGCGTCTTTCACTCTTCCCGAGGGACTTAGAAGAATTTTGTGATATTTTTTATTAAAATGGTGTATAAGGGTATATATATAAATATATTTTATGCACTGTATATGAGCTGGCGATTTCTAAGTCTGTGGTTCCGAGAGGGGGTAACCAGGCTCACTAATAAAGGTCAAGCCACTTGGCTGCCAGAATGCCCTGCTTCAGCACAGACCAGAAAGGCATTGTGATAAGCGTATCCCCGGTATAGTCAGAGGTTAATGGGAGTCGTCCCCGTCCCCCCAGTATACGGCCAGAACCATGGACCCGGTACTTGTGGTTCGGACTGTCTGCAACCAGCCATAATGTTGTGAGTGAAATTATGTCTAAGTCCAGCTTTGGTACATTAGAAGCAACTCTGAAACTTAACCTAAGCGTTTTTCGAAGCTACTTTTTGGCTAACTTCTTATAGGAAGGTCTAGGAGCTCTGAAAATGAACGTGCGCGTCTTTCACTCTTCCCGAGGGACTTAGAAGAATTTTGTGATAATTTTTATTAAAATGGTGTATAAGGGTATATATATATACTGTAAATATATTTTATGCACTGTATATGAGTTGGCGATTTCTAAGTCTGTGGTTCCAAGAGGGGGTAACCAGGCTCACTAATAAAGGTCAAGCCACTTGGCTGCCAGAATGCCCTCCTTCAGCACAGACCAGAAAGGCATTGTGATAAGCGTATCCCCGGTATAGTCAGGGGTTAATGGGAGTCGTCCCCTTCCCCCCAGTATACGGCCAGAACCATGGACCCGGTACTTGTCGATCGGACTGTCTCCAACCAGCCATAATGTTGTGAGAGTGAAATTATGTCTAAGTCCAGCTTTGGTACATTAGAAGCAACTCTGAAACTTAACCTAAGCGTTTTTCGAAGCTACTTTTTGCCTAACTTCTTATAGGAAGGTCTAGGAGCTCTCAAAATGAACATGCGCGTCTTTCACTCTTCCCGAGGGACTTAGAAGAATTTTGTGATATTTTTTATTAAAATGGTGTATAAGGGTATATATATAAATATATTTTATGCACTGTATATGAGCTGGCGATTTCTAAGTCTGTGGTTCCGAGAGGGGGTAACCAGGCTCATTAATAAAGGTCAAGCCACTTGGCTGCCAGAATGCCCTCCTTCAGCACAGACCAGAAAGGCATTGTGATAAGCGTATCCCCGGTATAGTCAGGGGTTAATGGGAGTCGTCCCCTTCCCCCCAGTATACGGCCAGAACCATGGACCCGGTACTTGTCGTTCGGACTGTCTCCAACCAGCCATAATGTTGTGAGAGTGAAATTATGTCTAAGTCCAGCTTTGGTACATTAGAAGCAACTCTGAAACTTAACCTAAGCGTTTTTCGAAGCTACTTTTTGGCTAACTTCTTATAGGAAGGTCTAGGAGCTCTGAAAATGAACGTGCGCGTCTTTCACTCTTCCCGAGGGACTTAGAAGAATTTTGTGATATTTTTTATTAAAATGGTGTATAAGGGTATATATATAAATATATTTTATGCACTGTATATGAGCTGGCGATTTCTAAGTCTGTGGTTCCGAGAGGGGGTAACCAGGCTCATTAATAAAGGTCAAGCCACTTGGCTGCCAGAATGCCCTCCTTCAGCACAGACCAGAAAGGCATTGTGATAAGCGTATCCCCGGTATAGTCAGGGGTTAATGGGAGTCGTCCCCTTCCCCCCAGTATACGGCCAGAACCATGGACCCGGTACTTGTCGTTCGGACTGTCTCCAACCAGCCATAATGTTGTGAGAGTGAAATTATGTCTAAGTCCAGCTTTGGTACATTAGAAGCAACTCTGAAACTTAACCTAAGCGTTTTTCGAAGCTACTTTTTGGCTAACTTCTTATAGGAAGGTCTAGGAGCTCTGAAAATGAACGTGCGCGTCTTTCACTCTTCCCGAGGGACTTAGAAGAATTTTGTGATATTTTTTATTAAAATGGTGTATAAGGGTATATATATAAATATATTTTATGCACTGTATATGAGCTGGCGATTTCTAAGTCTGTGGTTCCGAGAGGGGGTAACCAGGCTCACTAATAAAGGTCAAGCCACTTGGCTGCCAGAATGGCCTGCTTCAGCACAGACCAGAAAGGCATTGTGATAAGCGTATCCCCGGTATAGTCAGGGGTTAATGGGAGTCGTCCCCGTCCCCCCAGTATACGGCCAGAACCATGGACCCTGTACTTGTGGGTCGGACTGTCTCCAACCAGCCATAATGTTGTGAGAGTGAAATGATGTCTAAGTCCAGCTTTGGTACATTAGAAGCAACTCTGAAACTTAACCTAAGCGTTTTTCGAAGCTACTTTTTGGCTAACTTCTTATAGGAAGGTCTAGGAGCTCTGAAAATGAACGTGCGCGTCTTTCACTCTTCCCGAGGGACTTAGAAGAATTTTGTGATAATTTTTATTAAAATGGTGTATAAGGGTATATATATATATAAATATATTTTATGCACTGTTTATGAGCTGGCGATTTCTAAGTCTGTGGTTCCGAGAGGGGGTAACCAGGCTCACTAATAAAGGTCAAGCCACTTGGCTGCCAGAATGCCCTGCTTCAGCACAGACCAGAAAGGCATTGTGATAAGCGTATCCCCGGTATAGTCAGGGGTTAATGGGAGTCGTCCCCGTCCCCCCAGTATACGGCCAGAACCATGGACCCTGTACTTGTGGGTCGGACTGTCTCCAACCAGCCATAATGTTGTGAGAGTGAAATTATGTCTAAGTCCAGCTTTGGTACACAAGAAGCAACTCTGAAACTTAACCTAAGCGTTTTTCGAAGCTACTTTTTGGCTAAATTCTTATAGGAAGGTCTAGGAGCTCTGAAATAGAACATGCGCGTCTTTCACTCTTCCCGAGGGACTTAGAAGAATTTTGTGATATTTTTATTAAAATGGTGTATAAGGGTATATGTATAAATATATTTTATGCACTGTATATGAGCTGGCGATTTCTAAGTCTGTGGTTCCGAGAGGGGGTAACCAGGCTCACTAATAAAGGTCAAGCCACTTGGCTGCCAGAATGCCCTCCTTCAGCACAGACCAGAAAGGCATTGTGATAAGCGTATCCCCGGTATAGTCAGGGGTTAATGGGAGTCGTCCCCTTCCCCCCAGTATACGGCCAGAACCATGGACCCGGTACTTGTCGTTCGGACTGTCTCCAACCAGCCATAATGTTGTGAGAGTGAAATTATGTCTAAGTCCAGCTTTGGTACATTAGAAGCAACTCTGAAACTTAACCTAAGCGTTTTTCGAAGCTACTTTTTGGCTAACTTCTTATAGGAAGGTCTAGGAGCTCTGAAAATGAACGTGCGCGTCTTTCACTCTTCCCGAGGGACTTAGAAGAATTTTGTGATATTTTTTATTAAAATGGTGTATAAGGGTATATATATAAATATATTTTATGCACTGTATATGAGCTGGCGATTTCTAAGTCTGTGGTTCCGAGAGGGGGTAACCAGGCTCACTAATAAAGGTCAAGCCACTTGGCTGCCAGAATGCCCTCCTTCAGCACAGACCAGAAAGGCATTGTGATAAGCGTATCCCCGGTATAGTCAGGGGTTAATGGGAGTCGTCCCCTTCCCCCCAGTATACGGCCAGAACCATGGACCCGGTATTTGTGGTTCGGACTGTCTCCAACCAGCCATAATGTTGTGAGTGAAATTATGTCTAAGTCCAGCTTTGGTACATTAGAAGCAACTCTGAAACTTAACCTAAGCGTTTTTCGAAGCTACTTTTTGGCTAACTTCTTATAGGAAGGTCTAGGAGCTCTGAAAATGAACGTGCGCGTCTTTCACTCTTCCCGAGGGACTTAGAAGAATTTTGTGATAATTTTTATTAAAATGGTGTATAAGGGTATATATATATAAATATATTTTATGCACTGTATATGAGCTGGCGATTTCTAAGTCTGTGGTTCCGAGAGGGGGTAACCAGGCTCACTAATAAAGGTCAAGCCACTTGGCTGCCAGAATGCCCTGCTTCAGCACAGACCAGAAAGGCATTGTGATAAGCGTATCCCCGGTATAGTCAGGGGTTAATGGGAGTCGTCCCCGTCCCCCCAGTATACGGCCAGAACCATGGACCCGGTACTTGAGTTCGGACTGTCTCCAACCAGCCATAATGTTGTGAGTGAAATTATGTCTAAGTCCAGCTTTGGTACATTAGAAGCAACTCTGAAACTTAACCTAAGCGTTTTTCGAAGCTACTTTTTGGCTAACTTCTTATAGGAAGGTCTAGGAGCTCTGAAAATGAACGTGCGCGTCTTTCACTCTTCCCGAGGGACTTAGAAGAATTTTGTGATATTTTTTATTAAAATGGTGTATAAGGGTATATATATAAATATATTTTATGCACTGTATATGAGCTGGCGATTTCTAAGTCTGTGGTTCCGAGAGGGGGTAACCAGGCTCACTAATAAAGGTCAAGCCACTTGGCTGCCAGAATGCCCTGCTTCAGCACAGACCAGAAAGGCATTGTGATAAGCGTATCCCCGGTATAGTCAGAGGTTAATGGGAGTCGTCCCCGTCCCCCCAGTATACGGCCAGAACCATGGACCCGGTACTTGTGGTTCGGACTGTCTCCAACTAGCCATAATGTTGTGAGTGAAATTATGTCTAAGTCCAGCTTTGGTACATTAGAAGCAACTCTGAAACTTAACCTAAGCGTTTTTCGAAGCTACTTTTTGGCTAACTTCTTATAGGAAG